>NC_048221.1:106498284-106621696 GCF_002007445.2 Ailuropoda melanoleuca
CCGTCCACCCCCCCTCCGGCCCCTACCTGCATCCTGTAAATCCCGTGCTTCCTTCGAATCTAATCTAGACATCTCCCTGGGAGATTTGCTATGTTTCTCTGTGTGTTCCGCATGCTGGCATCTCCTGGAGAGCGGTGAAGGGTGGGGGGCAGGCAGGAGGGCCCCCGGGGCATTTTTACTGTGTGTTTCCTGAAACGCCCTGCAGAACACACTCTTAGCATCTAACAGGATGTCTCCTCTGGGTTCTCTTCCCTCAAAATCAACACGTTTGGTGATGCCTTTCTGGAAGACGGATACGCACTTTCATTTTGCAGTACCTGAAAAGGATGGGGCCGCTCCCCAAAGTTACATTCACCGTCTGCTCTGCACCTGGTAGGCACTCAGTGGCCATCCGTGGCGTTTGCTCAGAGGCTCATCTCCTGCCCTGATCAGGCCCGCACAGGGCAGGGCTCCCCAAGTCGGGGGCTCCCCGAGACAGCTGGGGGCTTAGGGAGAGCTTTGCTGCTCGGGGGATGCTCCGCCTCCATCAGCTCTAAGTGAGGAATCTGGGCCCAGAAGATAAAATGGTTTTCTGCCTGATGGAACTTGCCGCTTCCCCAGATTGGCCAGCGGAGCTTTGGTTTCCGGCCAAGTCCATGGTGGGCTTCCCTGCTTTGATGTGGTTTTGCAAGGGAAACATCCGCAAATGAGCAACAACTAAGAGTCTCTTTCTTTCTTAGTCCACCTTGAGTTTTTTAAAAAGAAGTGCTAATTAGCTTCTTGGAGTTGGTTGGGGCTGGAGGCCACGCCCCTCTAGAGCAGAGAAGGGTAAAGGCTTGAGCCTGAATGTGGGCATAAATTAAGAGGACTATGCGATCTCCAAACAGCTACTTTCAAATGTGTGTCATTGGTGGTCAGGGGAAGAGTCCTGAGTCATGCAGGCTTGACCCCTTAGTTACGGTATACCATTTTGTAGCCGAGCCTCGGTTTTCTCATCTGTAAAATGGAAAGGCCAACCAAAGTGCCACCTCCGTGCTAACAATCTCCAATGAAATGGGGCCTGTCAAAGCCCTGTGTGGTCTGTACAGCTCTTTCCATGGTAGGTATTAACCAGGGACCAATACCAACACCAAAATAAGACAAAAGAATTGTGTATAAATATCAGAGGCAAAACATGTTGACCAACTCTTTTTGAAAAAAGGCTTTTCATTGACCTAGATATACTTTGTATCACAACGGCAGCAACAACAGAGCCTATACGAATAGATTTAATATTAAAAACGTTGAAACTTATCTCTAAACTTGTCTCTTTTTTTGTCATTGTTCACGTAAAACATTTTCTTAACTTCTTATTTTGAAATAATTATAGATTCACAGGAGGTTGTAAAAACAATGTATAGAGAGGTCTATGTGCCCTTCTCCCAACCTCCCCCAGGGTGACTGACTTATATAACCGTACGACCTCAAACCAGGCAGCCGACATCGGCATAATCCAGAGTTCGCTCTGATCTCACCGGTGTGACAAGCACTCATTTGTAAGTGTATATAGAGCCCTGTGCAATGATCACACACGTAGCTTGGATGTCACCACCTCTGTCGTCAAGATTCAGAGCTGTTCCATCACCAAAGGCCCCCTCATGCCAGCCCCTCATGGATTCTCATCCTCTCCCTGGACTCCAGGCCCCCACCCCTGGCAACCACTGAGCTCTTCTCTATCGCTACTGTTTTGAGAGTTCAAGAATGTTCTATACGTAGAATCATACAGTATGTGACCCTTTGAAACTGGATTTTTTCACTCAGCATAATCCCCTTGAGGTCCCGGGCAGGTTGTTGAGTCCATCACGTGTAGCTTTTCTTTCCTGAGTAGGATTGATGATGGGGACGTATCTTGGTTCGTTTAACCACTGAAGGACATTTGGGTCGTAATTATTCCTTGTCAAAGAAGGGAAGCGCTTTTTGGTTCTTGCCAGAGATATTTATGGAGTTGCCCATGTGTCAGTTTCCACCGCAAGTATGGGTGATGCAGCAGTAAATGAGAGAAAGATGATAAACCCACGGAGAGAATGACTGCAGGGGCTAATAAGGGACATGAAGGAGCTAACCGACCAGACCCGCAGAGCAGTGAGCAGAACTCCTTCAGAAGAGAGGCTGTGGGGAGGGGGCACCCTTGGAGGGGGATTTATTTAAATCAAGACCTGAATGAGGAGGAATTAACCCTTCAAAAAGCTCTAGGTCAGAGCGTTCTAGGCAGAAGGAAGCTCAAATGCGCCCCCCCCCCCCCCCGTGGTGGGGGGGGCTGTGCCTGGCTGATCAAAAGGAAGGGAGGCTGCAGGAAACGTGGAGGCAGGGTTAGGAAGGGTCCAAGAGTCAGGCAGGGCCGGGTCCGGCAGGGCCTGTAAACTGCAGACAGGAGTTCAGATTTTATTCTAAGGCAGCATGCAGGGGGAGATACGATGCCATTAATGTTCTAAAAGATCGCTCTAGAGTCTAGAGACAAACTCGATTTTAAGCCCCTGGGTGTAATTTCGCTGAGTACTCATTTATTATTCACAAACCCTTGAACTAGAATTGAATGCTAACAGCCTTTGCAGCCACTAGTCCTGTGGGACCCCCCCCCCCCCCGCCCCAGTCGAAGGGGAGTCCCTGGAGGATAGGTAGCGTCCAACATTTTCTGCAGCTCCAAAGCCAGCGACTCAACAAGTATAGAAGCATCTGCAAATGTTTTTTTAACAGACACCTGTTGATTTCACTTGGACTCCATGAGAACTTGCTGCCCTCCCCTTACCTGCCCCACTGTGCACCTGGCCCCCATCCCCTGGTCCCCGGTCAATGGCAGAGGTGAGAGGACAAAGGGGTGAGCAGGCAGAAGGGGAGACACTCCATCAGGGGCCTCAGAGAGCTCTCAGTCTGCTTGAGGGATTGGTGGCTGGGTTAGGGGAGAGAGAGAGAGAGAATGAGAGAGAGTGGCACAAGAAAAAAACAATGTGGGCTGACATGGGAGACAGGAAGGGACATTGAGAGTCCAATGCCAGCCCTGGTAGCGGGGGCAGTCACTTTGCCCCTCTGGACTTGCGTGTCCTTATCAATGGCCTGTATGTTCTGGTCAGAGGATGCTTTCTATCTGCAGGACGAATATGCATTTCTTCATGGTTGACTGCCTGCATGAAAGTAAGGGGTACTGAGGTTAGGCAAATGTGGTTCTATCTCCCTTCTTCAACATAATGGGGTAGAGTCTAGAAACTGATCCGTCTCTAAAACCCAACAGAAGTTGACCACATGCAGAGAGGTTGCCCTAAGGCCTCCAATTCTGGTGTAACTCACATTAGGAAAATTTGATGTGCAAAAATTTAATTTTCCTAACTGATAGGCGAGGGCAGTGTGGGCAGACCATGACATATGTGCCAAATCGGGCCCACTGTCTATTTTTGCATGGTTCACCATCTAAAAATGGTTTTATGTTTTTAAATAGTTGGGAGGAAAAAATCAAAAGACGAATGACATTTTGTGACTGCAAAAATTATATGAAACTTCAGTGCCCATAAAGTTCCATTAGAACACATTCATTTGGGGCGCCTGGGTAGCACAGTCGTTAAGCGTCTGTCTTTGGCTCAGGGCGTGATCCCAGAGTCCTGGGATGGAGCCCCACATCAGGCTCCTCCGCTGGGAGCCTGCTTCTTCCTCTCCCACTCCCCCTGCTCTTGTTCCCTCTCTCACTGGCTGTCTCTCTCTGTCAAATAAATAAAAAAAAAAAATCTCTAAAAAAAAAAAGAACACATTCATTTGTTTAAGTCATGTCTACGGTTGATTTTGCACTACAAGGACATAGAGATGAATAGTTCTGACAGAAACTATCTGACCTGCTAGCCTAAAATGTGTCCTCTCCAGGCTTTTACAAGAGCTTGCTGATCCCTGTGGTGGACAGACTTTAAATGGCCCCATGAGTCTTGCTCCCAGGTATTCGCACCTCTGTGCAATCCCTCCCCTTGTGTGTGGGCAAAACCCGTGACTTACTTCTAACCAATAGAATGCAGTAAAGGCAGCTACGCCCCCGATGACATCACACTGGTCTGTAACTTCCGCCTTGCTAGCGTGCTCTTTCTCTTTGCAGCTTTGGCAAAGCCACCTGCTGTGTTATGAAATGCCTTACAGAGAGACTCATGTGACAAGAAACGGGGTTGGCACCAGACAGCAGCGGGCAGGAGACTGAAGCCCTCAGTCCAACAACCTGCAAGGAATGAAATCCGGCTGAATGCCACAGGAGCTTGGAAGTAGATCTTTCCCCAGTCGAGCTTCAGAGACCCCAGCCCTGGGTGACACTTTGCTTATGGCCTTGTAAGAGACTCCAAAGTAGATCTTAGCTGAGACCAAACTCTTGACCAACAGAAACTATGAGATAATAAATATGCGGGTTTTTAAAATTTTTTAATATTGAAGTATAACTAACATAGAATGTTATGTCAGTTTCAGCTGTACAACAATGTGATTGGATAATTCTATACATGATGCCGTGTTCACCATGATAAGCGGAGTCACCATCTATCACTGTACAATGTTATATTATTATTGACTACATTCCCCGTGTTGTACTTTTTATATCTGTGACTTATTTTGTAACTGGGGGTTTGTACGTCTTAATCCCTTCATCTTAAATGTGTGTTGTTTTACGTTGCTAAGTTTGTGGTAATATTGTTTCACAGCAATAGGTAACTAGGGGATCAGAATTCAGAATTCAGATCAGAATTCTCAAATATGGGGCATTCCATGGGATTCCATCCACACAGTCAGGATTTCTAAACAGCTCCTTCAGAGCAAAGCAGAGAAGTGAGGCAAGGCTGTGGAAGGCTGGGGTATGGCAGGAGGACCACATTCATCAGACCCTGGGATAGTTAGAAGACATTCCTAAGGACAATCCTATTTAAATGAATCACCAAAAAGCCCGTCATTAAGGGTGTTACCAAGTGGGCAGGACTGGAACAACGTGAATTCCCTAGATGTGCTTAGGGTCCTGGGGTCCTGGGGTCCTGTGGCCCAGAGACATACGGGCTGCTTGGCTCTGAATTGCTGCAAGGTCATGGCCCTGGAGAGCTGGGCCGACCACTGAAATTTGAGAACCTCCTGCAGTCCATTACTTTTAAGTCTTAGCCTGGAGTCAGGATTATGCAGTCTACACTGTGGCAGCTCTCAGCTATTCCCCAGTGGCCATCCCTTAATCATGAAGAGCCCCCCCCCCACCGCCCCCTCGACCAGACAGTCCTACCACCTTAGAACCATCCATGGCGGGAAAGCAGAGCCCAAATCACGTGGAGAGGGCAAGAAGGGGGGAGCTCCAGGCTCTTCCTTGAAGTTAAAGACTGTGGATCTATATGGATACAAAGAACGATTTGATTATGAAATTTACGACAATAAACCAAAGCAGCAGTTAGCTGTTTTTAAAGAAAAAGTTCAAAACTTTGGTTAATCCTCAAGTTAGGAAACATTGCCATGGGGTTTCAGGAGAGAGTTGTCATGGGGCCAGCGTGTGCAGGATGTCCGGTGGGCGGCTAGGCTCACCACTCAGTTACAACTGCAAACAGGCTCCCCCTTTTAGATCAGCCTTAAGGCCCTGCCATCCTGCCAGCCTGAGGCAGAATCAGGAGGGCTGATCTGCCAGGGTTTATAACGAGAAGAAATCATGACTATTAATTTTTGGACAACTAAGTGCCCTTTTGTTTTAAAATTCCTGAGGCAGGACGCCTGGGTGGCTCAGTCGAGTTAAGTAATGTTCATTGAGTGTCTACCGTACTCCCGGCACTGTCTTAAACGCTGGAGATACAAAAGTAGACAGGATGGGCTTGCTTCTAGCACAGGGCAGCCTCAGGGCGTTTCAAATTACACAGCGGCAGTAATAATAGCTTTTGTTATTATTACTGTTACTGTAATTTATAGCATAGGCCCCCATAACGACCTTTTCTGTCTTTGCTGTTAAAATAGTCAAACACCTGTTAGGAAGAGTCCACCATGAGCCCCATTAACCGTTGAACTCCATGAGCTGCCACCCGCCGTGTCCCAAGATTATTCACGGACATAAGAGAGTCGGCTCTGTAAAGTGTCGCTGCGGAAGAGATGGGTATTTCAGCGAAGAGCAACTTAGCGCACACTTCACTGCGACTCTGCGTGCAATTTGCTCACTTTGAAATCCAATAAAACTGTTTCATGGCAATGCTTTGGGGTATAGATATATATTTTTCAAATAAAAGTGTATCCTTATTATAAAACAAAACCCTGTAAAGAATGAGAGACCCCTATGAGTCTTTTTAAAGTTTCTGCATTTATTGTTTAAAAAATGAATTTTAGAGAAATGTAAAGAGTCAACCTTGCCTTTACTCAGTAACCCCCTTGACCCTCCCGACCCGCCCACGCACAAATAAAAGATAACCACTGTTGATAGCTTCCGGGGGTCCTTCCAGCTTTTCTGTGTGCGCAAACGTACAGATTTCTGAAACGAAAATGGGCCATTACACCCACTTTTTACAAATGCATTTCTCCCCCACTCAACACTAGATGACTCAGCCAGACAGCGGGCACATTACTCCCGTGACTGCATGAAGCCCCCTACGCTGTTTTGAAAGTGGTGTAGGATTCCATTAAAGGCTGTTGCACAATTTGTAACCAGTTCTCCATTGATGGACAATCAGATGGTGAACAATCATTTGCCAACAGTGCTGTGGTAATCATTCTTGTACACAAATGTGTGCGTTTTTAAATAATATTCCCATGGGATAAATTCTTAGAAGTGGATTTGGGAGCCCCAGCAATTTCCTGCTGTCACTCTTGGACAACTCACTGGAACTCTGAAACTCAGGTTCCTCATCCACGAAATGAGGATACTAATCCCCCATTGACCCATTTCATGGGGATGCTGTGATCAATTGAAAGAAAAAATGCAGGGGCGTTTTGAAGGAAATGGAGTGCTCAACAGATGGGGGGGATGGGTGGTAGTGTGATTACTATTATCCCTTAGGTGTGTAAGCAAGGGAGGGGTAATGAAATTCCCTACATGAATTTAATTAACTTTAATTTTCAAACTCTGCCAGAATATTCTGGGAGTACAGTGGGGGGTAGTTACAGGTGCCAGGGCCGTGGACTCAAAACAAACACGAGACTCTGCTGGCAGAGACTCCAGAGCCTGTCTGCAGGTACCCAGAGGGTCTTCGCCTAGACTTACCCTGGGGTCTCAGAGGCCAGAGTGAGACCGAAGGCTTGAGGTCGAGGGAGGCTGGTTCCGACATGCTCTGCGGAAGAGTCTAGTAACAATTAGAGCCATCCAACGCACAAGCGTTTACCCTGAGAGAGAAACTCCCATCCCTGGGATGCATTGAAAGAGAGCAGGTGAACCCCCATAGGGATCACACAGAGAGGTTTCCTCCCGGAAAATTGCCTCCAGCACTACTTGGTTGGACCTTCTTCTTTCCTGAGAGACCATCAGACTCAGTCTAAAGGTGGGCTGAGGGCTCTGACTGGCACCGTCCCCAACCTGGCCATCATTGGAAGTCCTTTTGTTATTTCTCCGCCACTCTGTGGGCTCTGCTCCTCAAAGATTTTGCCTACCACCAAATAAACTACTGTTACTCTGAAACAATGAAGCTCCACTCGTTATTTATCAAATCAGAGCAATCAGAGTGTCTTCTTCCTGTAAAATAGCCAGGGTTGCCGCTCTCAACATATATGGTTACAGCCCCGAACAACGACACAATTCAGAGAGGTTGATTGACTTGTCAAAGGACACACGGCTGGCAAGCTGCCGAGCCGGGACTGGAAGCTGGGCCCTTCTGGAGCAGAGAGCTGGACGCCCCTCGGAGGCGGAGTGTGCTCAAAAGACCCCGCTTTGGGAGCTCTAGTTCTAACGTGCACTGCGCTTGTAGTTAGAAGACAGGGTTCAAATCCCAACCTCTCTGCTTTCCAGCTGCGCAAGCTTCTGGAAAATGGGAGCAACCGGTGGTCTGAGGGTAAAACAGCCGAGGTGTAATGCAGGAGTGCCTGGGTCTCAGTCCCAGAGTTTCTGACTCAGACAGTTTCTGACTCAGTCTGGGGTGGGCCCAAGAATCTGCGTTTCTAACAAGGTTACAGCCGATGCTGAGGCCGCCCCTGTTGGACCCCATGTCAAGAGCTGCCTCTTTGTTACTCTTCTCCCACTGCCACCCCCTCACTCACTCTCCAGCCCCATCTGGGCTAAGACGGGGGGACTTCAACCAGCAGCAGCCTCAGAGAGCGAGACGAGGAAGGACTCTATGGTCTGAAAAACTAGGTTTTGATTTTCTTCTTGGCTTTTTAATCTCTGTGTGACCGTCAGTAAGTCACCTGATTTCTCAGAGCCTCAGAGAATTCTCTAGAAAATGTAGATGCTAAGACCTACTTCCGAGATTGCTGAGATGATAACTATAAACTCACCTGGGATGTTGTAGGAACTCAGTAAGTTACCCCATGTCTGGCACACGGTGGTTTCTCTTTGATTTCTGCTTCTCCCCCAGGCCTCTGGACTGCTGGGTTGGGATGTTCCAAATACTGGGGGCTGACTGTGTTCTGTGTTCTTTAAAAATTATTCCTAAAGGCAGCATCAGCCTGCTTGAGAGGCCTGCAGCTGGGGATTGCCCCAACCTCAGAGCCCCCAGAGCCCCCAGGGAGGGCAGGGAGGCAGCAGAGAAAAAGCCCGAGGAGATGGAAACTGCCTGTAGATTAACCCCTTAGCGACCCAGGGCAGTGTGGTCTAATCCCTGACAGCTGTAGGCTCCGGGCTTTGTCACGTGGGAGGAAGCAGCTGGCTCCTGGGTCCCTACTTGCCGCAGCAGGGCTGGGCCTCCTGGCACACAGGTGCTGGGGCTGCGGGGTTTTGATCTTGCACAGAGCCTGGCAGCTTGCAGGTGGGGCTGCCAGCATCTGCTCAGCAGACTGGGTGCATGCCTGGCCCTATCTGCTTGCCTCGCCTCTGCCTGCGTTCCCTCCCTCCTGGGGGCTGCTGGAGGGTCCTCAGGGGCACTCCAGCTCCCTCCCACCCCAGCTCTGAGAGAGATGCATGGGCGTGTTGTCACTGTGCCCACATCCTTGGCCAGTTCAGATCCTGTAATTCAGCTCAGAGTTTCAGTCTTACCAGGGCCACCCTATTGGCCTGTACAAGAACTTCCCCTCCAAATAATTCAGGCTTCAGTCAGAGAAGCAGAACCCTGGGATTTGCTATAGGATTTGAATGTATGCAATTACGGAAGCTGGTTTAGCACTCTCTGATGCTGGAGTTTGAAGTCCACGGGACAGACAGGACAGGAGGATGGCTGCGAAGTGACGAACCTCAAGGGCAGGCCGTGAGCCCCATGCGTGAGCTAGACCCCAGATCGGGCCCTGTGTAGTTTGCCAGGGCTGCCGTAACAGAATAGCACGGACGGGGAACCTGAACAACAGACATTTATTTCCTCACAGTTCTAGAGGCTGAAAGGCCAAGATCAGGTTTGGGTTCTCCTGAGACCTCTCCTTGGTTTGTGGGCACGTACTCATGTGGCCTTTCTTCTGTGCACACGCATCGTGGTGTCTCCTCCTCTTCTGACAAGGACACCAGTCATATTGGATTAGGGCCCCACCCCATGACTTGATTTAACCGAATTACCTAAAGGCCATATCTCCAAACACGGTCATATTGGAAGCTCGGGCTTTAACATGAATGGGGTGTACGAGCCATGGTCTACAAAGAGTCTATTCGAAATAAGGTGATATTCACAGATACTTGTGGTTAGGAGTTCAACATATCTTTTGAGGGGGGCACCATTCAGTCCATGACAAGGGGTAAGCTTAGCTAGGAGAGGATGCAGGAGAGCAGTCCAGCCAGCCAAGAGACAGGGACACCTGCTAGGAAGCCATTGTAGAAACCCAGGTAAGAAGCAGATACTTAGGGGCGCCTGGGTGGCTCAGTCATTAAGCGCGTCTGCCTTCAGCCCAGGGCATGATCCCAGAGTCCTGGGATCGAGTCCCACATCAGGCTCCTCCGCTGGGAGCCTGCTTCTTCCTCTCCCACTCCCCCTGCTCGTGTTCCCTCTCTCCGGGAGGCTGCCTCTCTCTCTGTCAAATAAATAAATAAAATCTTAAAAAAAAAAAAAAAGAAGCAGATACTTAAGGGGCACCTGGGTAGCTCAGTTGTTTGAGCGTCCAACTCTTGATTTCGCCTCAGGTCATGATCTCAGGGGGATAAGATCGAGCCCCGTGTCTGGATGTGCACTCAACGGAGAGTCTGCTGGAGATCCTCACCGTCTGCCCCTCCTCCTGCTCACACATTCTCTCTCTCAAATAAAGAACAGTTACTTAAATAAAGCCCTGAGGACAGGGAGGGGGAGGCAGGTGAAGTGGGTGTGATTCTGTTGCTTTATAGGTGAGGAAACTGAGTCACAGTGCAGCTGTATTACCTTTTCTGAGGTCCCACTGTGCACAGAGATGAGCCTGGATCTGTGATTCTCTGCTCACTTATATTTCATGGTCGCATTTCCAAAGCCGGGCCAAGGGCCCCTGTCCTCATAGATGGTGAATGACCCCTTGACGGAGGTCTTACCACTTGAAAAGAGGTGGAAACACAGCTAAAGTCCTGTTCTTCTGCCCCCAGGTCTGGTGCCATGTAATCCTGGGAGGTCTATCTTCTGCCCCAAAGGGGGATTAGGAGCGCTCTCCCTTTCTACCACCCATGCTTCCACTGTAATGCAGGCCCTTCTCCAGGCCTGGTTTAGCTCTTACGTGGGCCAGCCCTATGTCCTTAGATTCTGTTGGTCAAGAGGCCAGCTGAGAGATGTGACTTGTCATTGCCCCATATGCCTCTCTTCATGGCCTGCCCTAGCCATCCCTATCACAGCCAGCACTTGGGGCTTTTGGGAACTCCTGGCCTGAGGCATCTGAATTACCATCTTACGTGTCCACAGGTGGAAATCTGATTTGAGAAACCTTCTGAATGCCGACTGCTTGGAAAGAAGGGGGTTCATTCTTGCCACAGCATGACCACAGCAGCCATACCTCAGCAGCAGCCTGTTCCCTGGCTCCCCCAAGCCTGAGAATGCAACTGAGAAGTGGTGATGCAAACTGCAGCTTGGAAGACAGAACACTCAACCTCTTTGTACCAAGCTTTTCTGGGCCTTTTAGAACCTCGGTATCTTTATCTGAAAATGTGGGTCCTGTTGCTTAATTCTTATGGTGGGAGATTACATTGAGTGATTTTGCAACAGTGCAAGGTGCAGAAGCCTGGGCCAGTAGGAACTTCCTCAGTAAATGCCAAATCCCTCATTTTACACCTTTGAATCACTCAAGCCTGTGCTTCAGTGTCAGACCTGGGTTTCAATCTGAGCTCTGAGTGCAGTTGAGCTGTGTGTGATTGTGGGCAAATGGCCAGCGCCTCAGGTTCCTCTTATAAGGAGCAATTGTAGAAAGGTGGTTAGAAACGAAAAGTCTAGAGCCAGAGGGCCTGGATTCAGATCCTGATTCCTCTGCTCATGAGCTGTGTGATTGGGCAAGCTCCACGGACTTTCTGTGACTTGGCTTCTCCTTCTGTAAAATGGGCAACATAAGAGCAATTTAGTACATGAGTTGGGGCAAATTTTGAGTTTTTTCTTTCCCATGCATCATTTTTTTCTTTGGGCTTCAGTTTGGGTAACTTATATTGACCTGCTTTTAAGTGTCTGATTCTGCAGCTGCAGCTACTGATTTGGCAACTGTTTTAGATAAAAAAGAGATGATCAAACTAAAACTTTATGCCTTTAAGAGATGACAGCAATGAGGGCTTAGGAGACAAACTTGAACATGCAGTCAAGTCATGCTTTGCCTGAAAGAAGGGACATCAGCGCCTTGGCCATTTCATTGGTCATTCCAAAATTTACAAGGAGGGGTCTGTGAAAACATGCTGATTTGCAAAATGATAGATGTGGAGGTAAATGATGAAAATCACAGCATCCCTCTCATTGCCCACATCTGGAAAATAGTAATAATAATATCTTTCTTCTGGTACGTTAATAGGATTTTTGAGAAGGACAAACCGTAACTGACAATTATTACATATGTGCCAGGCACTCTTAGGCTCTAAGTGTGTTCATCTTTAAAATGGGTATGACTTCCTCTTTGAGCCGTTGTGAAGATTAAGATCATGCTATGAGTGATCTCATGTGTGTGAAAGTGCTTGGCCATATGAGGCAGTGTTATAAATTGTGAGAGCTAGAAGGGGCTGGAGTGATGTTTGGACCCAAGTTCTCACTCCATCAACGTGTGAGAAAACTCAGAAAGGTGACAAGGCACAATAGATGTTTGGAGCAGCAGAGCTGGAACCACTCATTAATTTGTTCTACAAATGTTTACTAAGCACCGGCTATGTGTTAGAGCTGCATTTGGTGCTAGTATTGATGTTCTCAGATTCTCCTTCTGGTCCTGTGTTGCTGGTGTGACCTTGTGAATTTGACAGGTGGCTCTACGAAGAGCTTATCTTCAGGTCTGCTTTAGTCCCCCTTCAACACACTTGGCACTAGTCATGGACAACCAGGGTGACTCCTGAGCTCTACTCTTAGAAAATAACTTCATCCCACCCAGAGATCCCATGCTTCAGTGCCAATGTTCTCAACCTGTTGGTTGGGGCAGAGCCTGCTTCAGTTTTCTTATAACCATATAAATAAAAGTAAAACAATCATTAAAAGATCAGCAGTTACCAAAATGTTTGCCTTTTTGTATATTCTTTATTTAGAGACTTTGTTATGCCAAGGGTGCCAAGCTTAGAAAGAATAGTATTCACTGAAACCTAGGACCATAGATTTCATCTCGGTAGTGTGTTCTATGAATATCGATTAGATCTTATTGGTAGCTGATTTTCTGTCTACCAGTTCTACCAATTGTTGAGAAAGGAGTGCTGAAGTCAGAACTGTAATTATGGGTGTGTCTATTTCTCCTTTCAGTTCTATTAATTTTTGCTTTGTATCTTTTGAAGCGCTATTATTTGGTGCATACATATTTAGGATTGCTGTGTGTTTTTGGTGGATTGATCCTTTAATCACTATGTTTTGTTCTTCTTTGTGGTAATTTTATTTGCTCCAAAGTCCACTTTATCTGATATTAACATAGACATTCTTACTTTCTTGTGATTAATGTTTGCATTAATTTGCATTGTATTTTTGCTGTCTTTTTATATTTAACCTACCTATATCATTATATTTGAAGTGAGGTTCTTGTAGTTACCACATAGTTGGAGCATTTTATTGTAGCCATTGGCCCAATCTGTCTTTTAACTGGTGTATTTAGACCATTTACATCAAATGTAATTGTTGCTATATTAGGGCTTAAGTATGTCATTTTTAATTTGTTTTTTGTTTACTCCCCCTGTTTCCCATTCTTCTGTATCGCTTTTCCTACCTTTTTACGGATTACCTGAATATTTTTAATAATTTCATTTTGGGGGCGCCTGGGTGGCACAGCGGTTAAGCGTCTGCCTTCAGCTCAGGGCGTGATCCCGGCGTTATGGGATCGAGCCCCACATCAGGCTCCTCCACCATGAGCCTGCTTCTTCCTCTCCCACTCCCCCTGCTTGTGTTCCCTCTCTCGCTGACTGTCTCTGTCTCTGTAGAATAAAAATAATAATAATAATAATAATTTCATTTTGATATACTAATAGTGTTTTGGAATGTATATTTATGTATAGTTTTTTTAATAGTTGCTCTAGGTATTATATGTATATATGTAACATAGCAGTCTACTAGTGTAGAAATCTTACCTCCATTTAAGTCCCTTTACCTTACCTCATTTATAATTATCTTAAATATTTACTGTACATCTTTGGAAAAGCACATCATATAATGTTATAATTTTGCTTCAACCACCAAATGTAATTTAGAAAACTCAAGAGGAGAAGGAAAGTCTACTGTATCGTATTTACTAACATTTTACTTTTCCCACGTTCTTCCTTCTTTCTTGATATTCTGCAAGTCCTTCTATTATTTCCTTTCTGTTAACAGGAATTTAGCCATTCTCATAGGGCAGGTCTGCTAGTAACAAATTTTCTTAATTTTCCCTTATCTGAGAATGTCTTGATTTCCTTTTTACCCCTGAAGAATATTTTTGTGGACACAGAATTCTGGGTTGACAGTTCTTTCATCACTTGAAAAATGTGTGGGGTCACGAGTTTGAGCCCCATTTTGGGTGTAGAGATTACTAAAAAAAAAAAAAGTGTTACTTCCTTCTGGACTTCATAATTAGGATGAGAAATCTCTGTTATTCAGTTTTTCCCCTTATAGGTAAGGTATCATTTCTCTCTTGTTACTTTCAAGTTTTTTCTTTGTTTAGTTTTAAGAAGGTCGATTATGATGTGGGTTGGCATGGGTTTCCTTGGGTTTATTCTGTTTGAGGTTTAAGCACTTTCTTCAGTCTGTTTTTCTAATGCGAACTAGATATGTTAGGTATTCTTTTATGAGACTCTGGATATTATTTCAATATTCTATTCTAGCAGGTCTCACTGACCTACACCAACAGAGGAAAGGAGGATGACACCTCATTACTGCCAGGTAATGCACAAGTCCAGGCTTCCCACTAGGTCTCTGCTGACACTGCAAATGGTGGGATGAGGGGAGATAGAAGAGGAACCTTATTACCACTGGGCATGGATTAAAGCCTAGGCTCCCACTTGACCTCAGTTGTTGACAAGTGCCTTGTTTTTCCCATGGTGTTTGGCTAGAGTAGAGTGAGTATTTTCAAAAAAGTTTTTGATCTGTTAGGCCACTTCTCTTCTGATCCTTTGGCTAGAGATTTTCTTGGAGATTAGTGTTTGGTTTTGTTTTACACCTCTTGGTGTTTCCAGCTTGAGGGAAGCCATAATACATATAAGAAGAGAGAATAAGAAAATCTAAGAACTCGTCACCATGTCATTCTTCAAATCCTGAGGTTCCTACCCAGTTTTTCTTTTCACCTCTCAGAATCTTCTTGTATTTGTCTTACTAATTTTGTCCAGGGTGTTTGGCTGTACTTAGAGGGAAGAAAAGGGAGAAATGTGTCTATTCCATTTTTTTTTTGGAATTCATCTCTATTTGATAATGTTAATTATTATTAGTTTTTTCCCAAGTTTTATTGAAATATAATTGATACACATTCGTTTTTCTGAAGAGTAATAATGAAACTGTGTTTTCTTAGTTCTTTTTGAAGTACGTACTGAAGTATTTCCATATGAAATAATATGAGAGCTGGACTTTATTGCAAAATAATCCAGTGTGGGTGGAGGTTGGTAGGGATAAAGATGAAACAAGAATGTTCAGAAGCTGGTAATTGTTGAAGCTGAGTGATTCATTTAAAGTGGGGATTCGGTACTCTATGTCAGCTTGATTCAGAAGAAATTTAATGTGGCCTATATACATATTAAAAAATTTCTAGCCACATTTAAAAAGGAATGAAAGGTATTGTTAATTATAATAATACAGTTTATTTGCCTTACCAAACCCAAAATAATATAAAAATTACTAATGAGATATTTTAGATTTTTTTATACTAAGGCTGTGAAATTGGTGGGTATTTTACACTGAGAGCAATTTCAATTCAGACTCGTCATAGTTTGAGTGTTTAATAGCCACATATGGTGAGTGGCTACTGAATTAGAGAACACAGTATTTTGTATTCTCTTCGTTAGTTAATGTTTGGAACTTTTCATAATAAAAAGTTTAAAAAAATCTAGATCTGAATTCAAACTCCGTGCTCTTAACTCCTATTTTTTTTTAATGAAGGTTTTATTTATTTATTTGAGAGAAAGAGAGAGAGAGGATGAGCAGTGGTGGGGCAGAGAAAGAGAGAGTGAGAGGGAGAAGGAGAAGCAGACTCCCTACTGACCAGGAAGCCCGATGCGGGGCTCGATCTCAGGACCCTGGGATCATGACCTGAGCCAAAGGCAGTTGCTTAACCAGCTGAGCCACCCAGCACCCTTAACTCCTATTTTCTTTCACTTCTTCAGGCTTTCTCCATCTCTCGGGGCTCCCTTTGACACTGCTTAGCAGAGTGACACACACGAGCATGGGCAGGCATACCCCTCACCACCCTCTCGTTTTTCTGTTGCTGCCCACATGTATAATCCAGCATCCAGCTCTCTCCCCTGCTATTTTTGAAGGTCATACAGGTCAGAGTCCAGGTGCTGGCTCTCCCTCAGCACCTAATACGTATACAGGACATAATTCACATTTCATGTACGTTGACTAAGTAAAGGAATGTTAAGGAGACAAGAGCTCCTACATACTGTGAAGTGGGTGACACAGAAGAAAATTGAATACTTGGAATGTGTTAGGCATTTTCCCACATGAAAGGTCTTATTGAACCCTTGCTAAATAAATGTGCCTGAAGTATTATTATCACCCCCCACCCAGCAGATGAGGAAATAACTCGGAGTGTCTAAGTCACCAATCATTGAGTATGAAAGCCAAGCTTCTAATCCAGATCCCTCTGACCAAAACTCCATCACACTATCTCCCTGGAATTTTCCCAACAGCTGGAAGGGAGTGCAGGGACTGACCAACTGGCCACGATAATCGGCCCTCTCTTGCTTCCTCGATTTTGCCCCGGTTGACTTTTCTCAGTGTGTGGTGGACAGAATGAGGGGCCCAAGGATGTCTATGACTGTGTTCGTGTATTTGGCAAAGCAGAAATAAGACTGCACACGAAATAAGGATGCTAATCAGCTGACGTTAAAATAGGGAGAGTATCCTGGATGGCCCAAGTGGGTTTGATATAATCACAAGGGTGCCTAAAAGTGGACGACGCCGTTGGAAAGGAAAACCAGAGCAGTGGCAGCGTGAGAAGGATTCAGCCTGGTGTTGCTGGAGGAGACAAGGAGTGCGGGCGGCCTGCAGAAGCAGGGAAAGGCAAGGAAACAGGTTCTCCTCTAGAGCCTCCAGAAGGAACATAGCCCCACCTCAATGTCCAGAATGAGCTGCCCTTCCATTTGCGGCCCTGCTTCTCTTGAACCCTGATAGGCCAGCTGGCATTGGGTTGGGAGCCATGGAGGTCTTGGTATCTCTGATAACTCCCAGCTCTGTCCTGGTCTGAGATGTCATTGGTCTGCTTCAGGTCAGTTATGTCCTTTGTGGTGAGTCTTGCCTGGTGCCCCAGCTTTCTGGGAACTGCCTGGAGTTTTGGTCCTATTTGCCCTTTGTTTTCCTATGGATGGGCCCTATCCTGGCCTGCCTTTGGCGGGTGTTCAGGTGGTATATCACACCTGTATCCACTTGGCATGGCACAGAGCTAAGCTGCTGTCTCTTCCTAAGACAACCATTTTTTTCCCCTGCAAAGCTGTGTAGGGTAGGAAAAAGGATATGGCACTCAGTGTCAGAAAGCCTGGGCCCATGTCCGAGATGAACGTGGGCCAGCTACCAATCCACTCTGCTTCCTCATAGGTAAAGTGGAAAGATAATAATAATACCCATCTCACAGGGTTCAAAGTTCAATGTAACTCACAAGCATTTAGAATTAATATATCGTGACTAATCGTTACTGAGTGATTTATGCTCCAGACATCATGCTGAGCATTTGATGTGTTGTTTAGTCCTTAAAACAAGTCTGTTTTGTAGTTAAGGAAATCCTACCACATGCAAATAAGAACGTTTGGGCTTACTGGGCACATATGTCCTCTGTTCTGATGCCCTTCACTTCAGTTAAAAAAAAAACAATGTAAAGAATCAATCTTTGTACAATTAATTTACAGTGATAATTACTGGTCGAATTTAGCTGTAGAAATAAAAAAGGAAGGAAGAAATCTGCCATCAGCTAAAATAGTGCACAGTGAAATCTACATTGACAGGGAAAACACCTCTATTTATCTCTACGACAACAGTCCACTCCTAGAATACTTCACTTCTGGTCCCCAGATATGAGGGTTTTCCACACCAAGCCATTCTGCAACTCCAGCTAGATGTCCTACAATTCGATTCTGATACGAACTGGAGTTCGTGTAGACCGCACAGGGGAAAGGCTCAGTCCCGCAAGACTGTCCTCCTCAACTTCAAACCAATTGCAAGTGGCGGGTCCCCAGGTTCCCTACAACTTGTCCAAGTTAGCTATAAATTGGAGGTTTGGGTTTGATCAAACCTTCCTTGGGTTTGATCATTTGCTGAAATGACTCACAGTAAGCTCAGCAAAACAATTTACTTGCTAGATTACCGGGATAGAACAAAGGATATCGAAGTTTTGGAACGAACGGCCAGATGAAGAGACTCATGGGGTGAGGTCCGGAAGGGTCTGGGGCACAGGAGCTTCTGCCACAGCGGGGTCACGGTGCAAATGGATGCGTTCCTGTTCACCAACCCAGAGCTTTCCAAACTCCATCCTTTTGGGGTTTTTATGGAGGCTTCATTCCAAAGGCACGATTGATTAAATCATTGGCCATTGGTGATTCCTTTAGATTCCAGCTCCTTTTCCTTCCCTGAAGATGGAGTGGGGGCCTAAAAGTTCCAACCCTCTAATCATGTGGTTGGTCCCCTGGCAACCACCCCCAATCCTGTGGTTATCTAGGGGCTTTCTAAAAATCACCTCATTAACCAACTCAGGTGTTGTTGAAAGACACTCGTTATAAATAATAAGAGACATTCATTTACCTTTATCTCTCTGGAGCTATTTCAGGAACTGAGGACAAAAACCAAATATTATAACAAAAGACGCTCTTGCCGCTCTAATAACTTAGAAAATTACAAGGTTTTAGGAACCATGGACAAAGACTAAAATACATATTTCTTATTATATTCACAATGTCAGATCTTTTGAGTTACATCGAAAATGCAAAAATTGGTCCAAAAAAATTGGTCTGTGTAAAAATATTCAACATATAATTAAATTGTCAACAGCTAAAGCTGTACATGGTAAAATTGGGTTATGGATTAAAAATTGACAGAATTAAATTTTTTCAGTAAAATTGAAAACTGTAGGCCTTCCTAGGAAAATTAGATTTGGTAGAAATAAAACCACAAAACAAAAATCAGAATGTTAGGAGATATGGTGTCATTATTTAATTTGACAAAAATAAAGCCTTGATTGATAAGCTAGTCATCTTTCTTAGTTTTAGAGCAAAAAGAGAAAAAACATGATAGTGATTAAACATTTTCAGTAAAATAAAAATGGAAATAAGGGGAAAACTGTATAACTATGTTGTATAGAAAATTGATCTAAAAATCGTATCGGCTTAATGAGACTTGCTCCTGAAAATTCTCTCTCGGTGAAAAAAATGTATTAATATTGGTGTAGTTCTACTTCTTAAATTTTGTATTTACAAACCCAGAGTCCAAACACCTTGAGGTCGATGTGCTGGTGTATCTATCATCTGGGGTTTCAGCGCAAAAAAATAAAAAACACCTTCGGGATTTCAAGAAGGAGGGTACAGTGGGGAACAGGTTGCTTAGAGTGAAGAAGCCGTCAGGGACCATCACTAGATTTTGGTCAGGCTGCCCCTACAAGTTTTAATCCAGAGGTCACATCTGCAGGAACCTACTTCTGCCAGCTCAGAGGACAGGTGGAGGATGGGAAGGCGAGCTGACCACTGCAAAATGTCACATCTGCAGAAGCTTATGTATACTCTAGTCTCTGGTGCTGGAGAAAGGATGCCTCTGCCTTCTGTCTTTCTTTTTTTTTTTTAATAATATTTTTTTAATTATATTATGTTAGTCACCATACAGGACATCCCTAGTTTTTGATGTAAAGTTCCATGTGTATAACACCCAGTGCACCATGCAATACGTGTCCCCCTTAATATCCATCACCAGCCTATCCCATTCCCTCACCCCCCTCCCCTCTGAAGCCCTCAGTTTGTTACCCAGAGTCCATAGTCTCTCATGGTTCATTCTCCCTTCTGTTTACCCCCCCTTTCTTCTTCCCTTTCTTCTCCTACCGATCTTCCTACTTCTTATGTTCCATAAATGAGTGAAACCATATGATAATTGTCTTTCTCTGCTTGATCTGCCTTATTTCTGCATCTCTTGCAAGTTGGTCCATTGGCAGAACTTTAACCTTGCTGGCAAGGGAGTCTGGGAAATGTAGTTCTCAGGTTTCTAGCCTCTACAATACGCTGGAGAGGACGGAAGGGGAGAGGAATGAATGCTGATGACCTTTAAAAAATATCCAACACCAGAGCGATGTGATGGCTCATTTTACCCATCCACTTGTCTGAGCCACGGGGTGCCCAAACATTGTGATACATTATTCTGGGTGTTTCTGTGGGAGTGCTTTTACAAGAGATTAACACTTGAATTGGCAGACTGAGTAAAGCAAATTGCTTCATCAGTGGAAGTACTGAATAGAACAAAACACAGACCATCCCCCGAAGAGAATATTTTCTTGCCTGACGGTCTTCCAGCTAGTATATTGGAAGGCCTGATTCTACAGCAGCTTTCAGCCTTCAGACATGAACTGGGACATCAGCTCGGCAGATTTGGGACCTGTCAGCCTGCATTGTCCTGTGCACCAATTCCTCATTAGTCTCTTTATATGTATATATAAAAATACATAATCTCTCTAAAAATATTTATATAATACATTAATACTTACTATCAATATATAATAGTATATACAAATATCCTATTTGTTCTGTTTTTCTGGAGAACCCCGACTAATACAGGGGTCAAAACACCTTGTGTCTAGGTAAGTCTTAGAGAGGTCAACCTGACTAAGGTCACTGTGTGAGTCATGGGGCATAGAGAGCTGAGTGATACTGTACCTGCCCTCTCGGAGCTTACTGTGCTGGCGGGAGACAGATACAGAATGTCTGGTAAAGCATGGCCATATTTGCAAGGTCAGAGAGCAGTAGTGAGGAAGGGGCAAGTCACACCACCTGGAACAGGGGCAGTCAAGAAAGGGCTTGAGGGGCACCTGGGTGGCTCAGTTGGTTTAAATGTCTGCCTTACAGCTCAGGTCATGATCCCAGGGTCCCATGATTGAGCCCTGTGTCAGGCTCCTGGCTCAGTGGAAAGTCTGCTTGTCCCTCTCTCTCTGCCCCTTCCCCCTGCTTGTGCTCGCACTTGCTCTCTCTCGTTCTCTCGCTCTCTTGCTCTCTCTCAGATAAAAAAATAAAACCTTAAAAAAAATAAAAGAAAAGGTTTGAAAAGTTAACAATCTTTATTTGGGTGTTCAAAGGTGGCTGCATTCCCATGCAGTGCGAATGGGGAGAACTTGGGCTTCCTGCAAGGAGGAAACAGGCTGAAGAAGGCCCGGCATTACCGTCTGCATTTGGACGTGCGGCATGGCCCAAGTAGTTAAGGCCTCAGGCACTCCACTGGTGTGCGGCTGGAAGACGAGACAGCATGGTCAGCAGCGGGGGTTGGGACGGATGGGTGTCCCTGCTGGCCACAGGCTGTGGAAGGGAGCAGTGGAATAGCACCTGGAAGCCTCTTAGAGCTCACCAACACGGGGCTTGGTGAGCGGTGCTGGGCTGTAACCAGGCTGGAGAGAATTTTCTGGGCCGTGGTCCCCAGAGGCACAGCATTGCAGGGCTGACTCCATTCTCTTCCTTCCCCTCACAGATTCAGTCCTTTATTGTAGTGAATCCATCTCCCAAAAATGTTTTCTGCTTTTTGGCTCTAATTTTCTAGCTTTCCAGCAAGTAAATGCTTTATATAATCTTCCAGGTTTTCCAAATCCGTCTACCAAATTAGCAGTTCCTGGGGTGTGGCTGCTCCAGCCGGTACAGCACTGAGAGGTGGGCTGGGTTTTTTTAGGCATAACTAGACTTTTACAGTCTCTGAGCAAACCCCACAGTTGGTGAGCCCTGGACCCTGGCACAGGGCCCCCGCCACTTTCATGTGACCAGATATTTGACAAAGTTGGAGAAAAACTGGCACAGCTGTAACTGAAATACAAAGGTAAAACAGATCATTAGAGGTGATGGTGCAGGGAACAGGGCCTACTAAGGCCATTCACCTTTGATAACTCTGTAAAGTAGGTATAATCATGCCCATTTCACAGATGAGATAATTGAGTCCTACCTAAGTAGAAAAAGGCACAGCTGAGACTTAAACTAAGCTCTCTGCTTCTAAGTCTAATGTTCTTCCCACTGAGCCACAGGGCAAACCCCTCATTTGGTGGCCCTTGTCCTCTGTCTTCTTTGATACTTCTCCTTGGAAGAATGTTATACAATTTATGTCCAAACAGGGACAATGGTGACAAATGGCAGATGCAAACTTGACTGTCCCAGTCAAACTGGGCTATAGGGTCACCCTATTTATAGTGAGCCGAGTTTGATATGCAGGGGAGAAAAAAGGTGTTTATGTGTCATTTACATATAAAAACAAAGGTATGGGCACATTTGTCCTAGGAACAATCTAGGGACAAAATACAGGATATAGACTAGCTCAGGCACCCCTGGGAAGGGCCTACTCCATCCCATCCTGCTTCTAGCCAAGTGCTTCGAGATCATCCGTGGAAGGCTCCCACCTGGATGCCAAGCTTCCCTGCCTGGCAGCTCTGCCCCTCCCCCAAATCTATTCTCCTTCCTATAATCTCTACTAATATTCTGGTCTGAACTGTGTCCTGTAAGGAGGTAGCAGGAAGCTCTGTCTGGATTAGCCAGGCAAAGTGAGACTTTTAGGGGACAAAAGACATCCAAATATGGCAGGTGTGGGCTGAAACCCAAGTCTGCTTGGCAGGAGAAGGGCTCTAGAGTTTTCCAAGGATATGGTACGTATGTTGTCTCTCTCTCTCTTTCAAACACACACACACACACACACACACACGTATGAACACACACACACACACACACACACTCAGATGTAAAATCTTCCCTTTAAGTTTGAGAAGTCATTTGCACAAGAACACGATGGAGAATATCAAACGTCACTGAAAAACACCTGAAGATTCCTCCTCGTCCTCGGTGTAACCTGAGCTGGTTAGGTGTTATGCTGGCTAAAAGCAATTCTCTGAGATTCAGTTTCACCGTCTATAAAATAATAATATTTAGAGGAAAAGGGGTAGAGGGATGGCCAAAATGGATGAAGGGGAGTAGGAGGAATGGGCTTCCAGGTATGGAAGGAATAAGTCACAAGGATGAAAGGTACAACACAGGGAATATCGTCGGGGGCATGGTAATAGCATTGGAAGGGGACGGGTGGTACTCACACTTGTGAGCAGTCACTATGCTGGACGCCTGCAAAGGATGGCACATTGTGTGTCAACTATACTTCAATTCTTTTCAAAAAGAAAAAAATATTTGGTTCAATGAATCTTGGATGGATCCACTGGCTACCCTTCTGAGAATACAGGGTAAATTCTAGGGTTAATTGAAATGTTATGACGTGGTGGTGGTGATGAGGACAAAGGTGATAGTGGTGAAAGATGATGCTGTTGGGAAAGAGGAAGCTGGTGAGGATATTGGTGATGGTGATGATGGTGACGTGGAAGATGATGACGAGGAGGAATGTATGAGAATGCCAACAGTTGGGCGGCCACTGGACAGTTGTCTTCAGACAATGCAAGAGCTGACAGAGGTACAAATAATAGATATAATCTTTCTAGCTCCAGATTAACCCAAGGGAGGGAAACCCACATTTCTTGAGCACCTGCCGTGTTCCAGGGCTGCCAGGAGCTTTCATGGTCTTGCCTTGCTCTCCTCCCAACCTCCCAAAGTCTCCACATCAGTCTTTGTAGGCAAAGTGATTTGCCTAATATCACGTGAGCTAAAAAAGAGACGCAGAACCCAAACTGAGGTATTATGGTTTTATTTATTTATGTATTTATTTTAAAAGATTTTATTTATTTATTTGACGGAGAGAGAGACAGCCAGCGAGAGAGGGAACACAAGAAGGGGGAGTGGGAGAAGAAGAAGCAGGCTCCCAGCAGAGGAGCCTGATGTGGGGCTCGATCCCAGGACGCCAGGATCACGCCCTGAGCCAAAGGCAGACGCTTAATGACTGCGCCACACAGGCGCCCCGAGGTATTATGGTTTTATTAACCCAATGTTTGTATTCATCATTTCCCCATGTTAAGGAAGACTGTTTCCATGCCAACAGAATGAGCATCCTCAAGACGAGTGAGGAAAACATTACTGAAATGTCCAGAAGCTATCCAAATGTCTGCTTATGAAGGTTATCCTCTGGTGGGTCCAGCCAGGTGACCTCCTGACCCTGTCAGCTCTGTGATTTCAGAACACACACACATTTGTGCCCTACTGACACTCTGTACTCTCTGGAATGACCAGCTGGTTTCATCTCTTTCGGCAGGATAAACTGGTGGTTAAGCAGAGGTTCTGGGGGCACCTGGGTGGCTCAGTCAGTTAAGTGCCTTCAGCTCAGGTCATAATCCCAGAGTCCTGGGATCGGGCTCCTTGCTCCGTGGGGAGCCTGCTTCTCCCTCTACCTGCTGCTCCCCCTGCTTGTGCTCTTTCTCTCAAATAAATAAAATCTTAAAAAAATTAAAAAATTAAAAAAGATCAGAGGTTCTGGAGTCACATAGACCTGGCTGCAGGTCCCAGCTCACATTGTATGGATGGGCATGGGAAGGCCCAGAGAGGGCAAGGGACTTGCCCAGCAATGCAGACTGAGTCAGGCAGTGGCAGCAGGTGCAGAAACCAGGCGTCCTGAGTGATCATATTCTTCCCTAAGAGACCAAGCCCTCCTTTGTGGATGCCAATATACGCTGTCTACACTACTGTTCAAGCGGCACATTTAACCAGCTCTTCCATATTTACCCAACCAGTGGGCTGATGGTCACATGGCTGCCCAGAGGCTGTTATTAATTTCACCTGCTTCAAATAGCTCATCGTTGGTCTTAATCAACCAGAGTCCTGGCACGCTGACAAGGGTGCTCCTGTGAAGACAGACAGTGGGGGATGTGTGTGTGCGCGCGCACACGCGCTGTCATGGCTGTGATGGCAACTGGTCTACCTAGGTGATCTTATTGACACCTCAACCACAGCTCAGGGAAGCAGGCAGGATAATTATCTCTTGTTGACCGATGAAGTAACAGGTTCGCTGGGGTTACCTGCCAGTTACTCCCCTCTGTGGGCCTCTGTTCCCTCATCTGGTGTCCAGTCTTTTTCTGTTCTAATAGTTGATGCCTCTGTAGTTTGTCCAAGTGGACACAACTATTTAGAAGCAAACTCAAAACTAGGACAGATGTCTTGGGGCTCCTATGCCAGTGATGTTTTTAATGCTAATTGGATCCATTTCCTAGGGCTGCCACAACCTGGATGGCTTAAAACAAAAGAAACGTGTTATCTCACAGTTCAGGAGGCTAGAAGTTAAAAATCAAGGTGTTAGCAGGGCCATATTCCCTCTACAACCTCTAGGGTGAGATCCTTCCTTGTCTCTCCCAGCTTCGGGTAGCTCCCGTTCCTCAGCTTGCGGCCGCTAGCTCCAATCCCTGTCACCGTCTTCATGTGGCCATCTTCCCTCCATGCCTGTGTCTTCACGTTGCGTTCTCTCTGCATACATCTGTGTCTCAATTTCCCTCTTTGTATAAGGACACCAGTCATAGTGGATTAGGGCCTCCCCAGGTGACCTCATCTTAGCTTGCTGACATCTGTGAAGACCCTATTTCCAAATCAGGTCACATCATAGGTGCCAGGTGTGAGGACTTTAATGTGTTTGGGGGACTCGGTTCAACCCATAACATTAACAATAATAAAGACTGCTTTATGACAGGCTCTTTCACGTGGATTACCTCCTTTAACACACACGATGTAAGTGTTCCCATTATCTCCCTTTAACGCATTAGGAGTCCGAGCAGAGAAGTCGAGTGACTTGCTCAAGGTCAAGGAGGCACGAAGGGGCATAAGTGGGGCCCAACCCTGCCTCAGCTGACTGCAGATGCTGCACCCTTCGCCACTGGGCAACACAGCCTCTCTGTTCCGTGTGGCCCTGTGGTGGCTGCGGTGTGGTTCCCCGTGGGGGTGGCTGTGAAGAAGGCTGTGTCTGGGTGGTAAAGAGGACCAAACATGGCCGGTAAGTTTGTTTGTTCAGCTGAAACGCCAACACACAGTGAGTCGATATTGAGTCTGGTGCCTTCCCCACAACTCCCTGAGCGGCTGTGGTTTCCCAGAGCAGCCTCGGCCCAGGGTGAAGTCACCCCCAGTGAGTGGGCATGACGTGGGTCCTCGGGAGGCAGGAACACTGGGAACTTCGCCTCAATGTTGGCCTTGGGGGGGCGCCTGGGTAGCGCAGTCATTAAGTGTCTGCCTTCGGCTTCAGGGCGTGATCCCGGCGTTCCGGGATCGAGCCCCACATCGGGCTCCTCTGCTGGGAGCCTGCTTCTTCCTCTCCACTCCCCCTGCTTGTGTTCCCTCTCTCGCTGGCTGTCTCTATCTCTATCAAATAAATAAATAAAATCTTAAAAAAAAAATGTTGGGCTTGGGGCTGGCGGGAGTGCAAAATGCACGCACAGCGGAGCAGCCCAAGCGAGGCCCAGCGCGGGCGGTTTGGGGCAGAGTGAGTATGAGCCCGGCCCGTGGGCTCAGACAGCCCTGGGGTGAGATCCTTGATCCTTCACCTATTAGGTATGTGACCTTGGGCAACTTACCCCAATTCTCCAAGTCCACGTTTCCTCAGCTATTAAACACAGATCACAACTGTCCCTACCTCCTGGGGCTGTAAACACACACAGGAATAATAGGCCCAGAGCTTAGCCCAGAGCCTAGCACAGGGAAATGTCACAAATGCCTACACACGGTAGGAGGCAAGGCAGTGTTGGGTGTGCCAGAAAGCGGGAAAGAAAATGGAGTATTGATCCCTTCAGAAAATTTACCAGGCAAGAGGTTGCACAAGAAAGTGTTTGTAGTACATTTAAAGGAAATTCAAATCAAAATAAAGCTCGGACTTGAAGGTTCCGTGGAGAAAAGGAATCCTGAGAAAGATGTTGAAGGAAAGTAGGAAGGAAGACTCAATAGCCGTGAGGGCTCTAGAACCATCCACCAGCAGCAGCCGTTCCTGGGTGATGCTTGTTCTCCTCTGGTGACCTTGCCCCAGACATCACCGGAGACGGCCAAGCTCCTCCTTCCCCTTCCTGCATCCTCCAAATCACACAGCACACCACCCCAACGCACACCAACACACACCCCTACCTTTCCATGCTGCTTTTTGTTTGAAGAACCACACAGCTCGGGTTTTCCCTGGGAAGGGCTGTCAGTCAAGAAGTGTGTTACCCAGAGCTAATGAGTAACTCAAGAGAGATCAAAAGATAGAAGTGATGCCTTTTATTAAGCTCGCAGATTTATCATAAGTGAGTCGGCAGGACCACACAGGTCTCCTGTCCCCATGCAGAACAGAGTGTGTGTGTGGTCCGCAGCCGTCGAAAGGCAGTGAGACGGCGGGTGTGAGCCTAATAAAGGCTATAATTGGCACCTCTTTTCCCACAAAACCCAGCGACCACCTTCTCCCATTGCCAGGCTCTCTCCTTGTGGAGTGGGGGGTATATGGGGGTGGGGGGAGCTCAGCCCAGGGGAGGAGCCTGGAGTGGGCAGGGGAGACTTCAGCTGATGGGCCAGGGCTCCAAATGTAAGGGCAGCTGGTGTGTGTGTGTGTGTGTGTGTGTGTGTCTCTTCCTGGGAGACTATTCACCGGGGGTCAGGAGGTGTTTTCAGGGACCCCCTCCCCAGACTGGTCACAGGATTCCATTTCATCTCCTCTCTCAGGACGGAGGACAGAGAAGATGAGTCATTTCCACAAACTGTTGTCTGGTACAATATTAGTATCAATATTTCATTTTAATAAGCACTATGATGAAATTATAATATGATGATAAGTATTATGTTATAATAAATATTGTATACTATAATGTTATACTATATTTATTATAGTCCAATATTATAATAAATATTATAAACATCTGTTGCAGTAGCAACAAAATTTTTTAAAAAGCTGTAACAGCTGGCTTCCACTCCCATAACCCCCATATTCCAAAAGAAAGAAAACCGCAGCGTGAACTGTGTGTGTGGTATGCTTTCTGCCCAGGGGTGATGGACAAGTAGTTGGCGTTGCCTCAAGACTTTTATGAGATGAGCTTAGCGCTTTCTGGACATCTATTTTTTATTTTGGCCAAAACAGGACACCAGACTTCCCTTCTCTGAATGACCCCTAGAAAGCCAGTCGTAGACAGCAAGGTTCTTCCCTCACAAAACACACATGTCCTTGGGCAGGTCAGAACATGGCTGGGCCTCCGTTTTGTCATCTGTACAATGAAAGAGTAAGGCCACTGGATGTTGAGGACTTTTCTAGCTCTAACATTCTGCATCTGGGCCTTAGAGCAAGGCCCGTCTGTCAGTCAACAGCGTGCTGGCTGCAGGACCCCTCCACTCCCCGTCACGACCCCAGCCCGAATTTGCCACTGTCTCTCCAGGCCTCCGCGGCCACCCCCCACCTCCTCCCCGGGCTCCTGCCTTGCTTCCAGCAGTCTCTCCATCTGCGTGCCGCCCACCGCACGCATTAGAGCCTGGCTAATTCTGCTTTGGCAATCCCACAAGTCTGATAATTCCCCCTAACATTCCTTGGCAGGCTCTCCTTCTCCTCCTCAGCAGAGACTTAAGAGCCAAGAGCAGCCATGAGCTCATGTTCTGGTCCGGCTTTATTACTTCTAGAAAGTCAGCTTAATTTACTAATGTGCTATTCATTATTGCTGCAAGTGATTGAATCGAAGTTGAATATTATGAGACAGCCAGAAAAAAAAAAAAAACCACCTTCAATCCAGGAAGTTTACTCTGAATGCCTTTTTCTTGCTTACTCTGCCTTAAAATTTTTCTTTTATGGCAAAACATAGAAAGTTGCTACTGAGACCAAACAATGGCGCTCAAAATAAGTTTTGCTAGATTGAGGGCAGTAGGGAGAGACTCCAGAGATGGAAAGGATGAAGAGCACTCCCATTAACCAGGCACTTCGCACATGTTAGCTCCTTTAAACATCAGAACAATTGACCTTTCTTATTTCCGGCTTGCAAGTGAAGGGACGGAAGCCTCAAGAAGGTAAGTCCTACAACCCATGGCAGAATGGGATTTGGAGCCAGGCCTGTCTCACTGCAAACACTGGGTTCTTCTGTGATGCCCATGACCTTTATCCACTCAGGCCGAAGCTTCTCCAAGTATAACTGCAAGGACCTCAGCCCCGCATCAGTACGTATGGTTAAGTCCTTTCCCTATTGCAAGCCTCGGTACCCCATCATCCAAAAGTAGGGACCCCTTTCATCCAAAAGTAGGGACTACTGGACGTTTTTAGACCTTAGAGAAAAATCACTTACCATTTTGAGTAGGTAAGAAATTTTTAAATAAAATGCAGGCATTATGGTTAGCAGGAAATGATTTTTCCTTTATAATGTGGCTACAGAGAAAAAAGACTGGGTGGGCCTATACTTTATAGAACTGAGTTTTAAAAGTCACATTCTCCCCCACAGGCCTTAGCACTCCCACCTACTTGATTTCTAAAGAACCTTACTCTATAGAAAGCTCTGGATGTTCCCTAATCCTTCGGCTACAGAAATGAGAATGTGTGGTTAAGGACCGATTGCTTGAATGCTAATGCAGGTGTAAGTATTTGTTAGAGGACGGACAAGGCAGGAGCTAAGAGGGAAAATATGAACGCTTGCTAGAGGATAGAGCTAGCATATTGTGGGGTGAGGGTAGGGGGAGAAGGGGAAGGCAAGACAGAAGCGAGGCCAAGAGACTTTGATTCTTGTAGCGCTTCTTACTTTAGACCAGGGGTCAGCAAACTTCAAGCCATGTGACCCCAGCTGGCCCACCACCCATTTTTGTAGCCCCTGAGCTAAGGACGTACAACGCCAAGAGTGAACCCCAATGTAAACTATGGGACTCAAGTGGTAATGGTGTGTCAATGGCGGTTCATCGATCAGGACAAATGTACCCTCTGGTGGGGATGTTGATCATGGGGGGCCCTGTGCACGTGCGGGGCCAGGAGGTGTATGGGAAATCCCCGTACCTTCCCTTCTTCAGTTTTGCTGTGAACCCAAAACTGCTCTAAACAAATAAGTCTTTTTTAAAAAAATCAAAAGAAGAATAGTTTGTGACACATGAAAATGATAGGGAATGCAAATTTCAGCGTCCAGAAATACGGCTTTGTTGGAACCCAGCCATGCTGATTTGTTTGTGTGTTGTCTTGCCTGCTTTTACGCTGCAACAGCAGAGCTGAGTGGTTGTGACGGAGCGTATGTGGCCCTAAAGCCTAAACTGTTTACCACCTGGCCTTTCACAGAAACAGTTTACCCCCCAACGGCCCCGTGTTCACTAATTCCCACTCCCAGCCATATTCCCGTTCTCCCTCTCTCTCCTGTTTGTTTCCCTCTCCATCTCCCTACTGTCCCCAATATGGTCACTGAGGGGCAGAAGGACGGTGGCTGTGTGGAGTGACAGGTTGCCTTCAAGGTGATTGAGGGGTGTGTTGTGTGTGTGTGTGTTGAATTTGATAAGGCTTTATTTCTTTTTTGCTTTTTGTTGCTCAAGGAGCGAATTTCAAGCATCTGGGAGTTCCAGCCTCTGACGCAGACACTGAGTTAATCAGGTCCACATTCATTCCTCAGTGGGTAATGCCTGATGGAAGAAGTTGTAACGGACACAGAGGATTTCAGGCTCACCTAGACCTAGGAGCGGGGGTTGGAACAAAAACGAGAGGTGAAATAATTGTCAGGATAATTGGAGCCCCTACCTCAGCTCTTTTAAGAAAAGGAGAGGAGGGGCAGCATTACCCAGAGAGGTGGCATGCCCTGGGTGATCGCACCATCGACTCGGGACCCTCGTGTGGCTGGCACGGCCTTCTCTGGGGGGACCCATGATAGATGCTGCAATCCGAATCTGTTTGGAGGAAACCCCTTTCTGTGTGCGAAATGCTGTGGTTGTCACCACCTTCAAAGGGCTACACTTGCACTGTCTGTCTTATCCCACGTTCATGGGCAGGGCACTGGGAGACCAGGGCAAGGAGGGGACAGCCCATCCTGGGCCATTAGCTCCAGGAGGAAGAGTCACTCACGTGGCCTTCTCAGGGTTCCACACTCTGGGCTGCTTTCCGCATCCCAGCACACGTGGCACCGTGTCCCCCTTGGCTTGGCTGGCTCTGAGAATTCTACTTCTTGCCACCTCACAGTACGTGGTGCTAGGAAATGCATAACAAGGGGACTTGATAGAAGAATAATTCAGAGGGCGGTCCAGAACATTACCACGGAATGGGATTTCAAGCTAAAATCTGAAAAACTCAAAAGCATTAACAAGATAAAGTAGACAGAGCTCTGGCTAGCAGGAGCAAAATGGGCGAAAACCCAGAGGCGGGAAGGAGCCTGGCATGCTCAGGGGATGGAAGAAGGCCATGGTGGAGTCATTTTAGAACAAGGGGAGAGTGTTTTCAGATCCTGCTTCAGGCCGGCTACACACAGGTCACGTGCGGTCTATTCATCAGTGTGCTTCTGGCTGCAAGTACAGCAACCTAACCTCACTTCCGTTGGCTTCAGAAGTAAGAAAATGTATCATTTTCTGTAACTGGAAGCTTTCACCACAAGCAGCCTTGAGAATTGGCAACCTAATGACTCCATGTTAGTTAACAACTGCTGCGTAACAAATTATCCCAAAACTTAGAAGCTGAAAATGGTATCATCTCACTTCTCTGGGTCAAAAATCAAAGAACAGCTTAGCTGGGGGCCTCTGGCTCCGCATCTTTCAGGGGCTTGCATCCAAGCTACTGACCAGGGTTATGGTCATCACCAAGACTGGCCTGGGGCTGAGGGATCTACTTCCAAGATCAGTCGTGCGGGTGTGGACAGGCTTCAGTTCCTCAACAGGGTGAGGCTGAGAACCTCCGTTCTTCACCAAGTGGTCCTTTCCACAGGGGCGCTCACGGCACGGAAACGGCTTCCCCCAGTGCCAGGGAGCTGAGTGAGAGAGAAAGGGCTGACTCTGCTTGCCTGGGTAGTTCTTGGAGTGGATCAAGAAGCAGGACAGTTCAGCCGTGGAGGCTGCAGGTTTGGAGTTAGCCAGTCCTGGTTTCTGATTCCAGCTCTCACAGTTACACGCTGCATGACTGTAAGTAAATTACTTAATGTCACCGAGCCTCAGAGAGGGTTCCTCGCTATAACATTGGTGGTGGCTGCGTGCGTGCGTGTGTGTGTGTGTGTGTGCACGTGCGCTCATGGGCGTGGGCAGGGGTCCTGACAGGGACTTGGGGCAGGTGAGTGCACGGCAAGGCACCTGGAGCCCGGTGGCTGACTTGATACCGGGTGCTCAATAAATGGTAGCTGATTGCTAATAACGTTTCTAATAAAATCAACATGGGAACATCCCCTTATTAAATCTCATCTGCTCCAGGCTAAATGCGTTAAACATTTCATGTGGATAATTCACAGAGCCCACTATGTTTATACTAGATTTTCTTTGACTTCAGAGAAGAAATGAGTTGGCACTTCTTCCCTTTCCTCGTGGGAGACTCAGTGCCCTTTGGTGCCCGTGCAGCAGTCAGCGGTGCAGTGCCGGCAGGGCCCCCCTGGCTCAAGTGGGTGTATGTGAGGTTGACCACCGACCTGGCTCACCCACCAAGCATTGCCCCAGGGCGGGGGCCCTGTAGTCCTTGGCAGAGACTCTGTTGGGCCTCCAGCAAGGCTAGAGCTGGGGTGGGGGGCAGTGTGCTGGTGAGGAGCTGGGGACCCCGGGCTTCTGAGCTGGGGACCCCGGGCTTCTGAGGGCAGAGACCCACCCAGACCTCCTCCACAGCCATCTTCCTTTGCTCCTTCAACCCCCATCCCCGGCCAGTTCCCAACCTCCCCCCCAACCCCGCCCTGTCCTATCCTTCCCTTTCTGCCACCTGCTGCTTCTGACAGGTTTTGTCTCCTATTTTCCTGCAGCACAGATGGCAAGACACCTTAGAGGATCCACACACGTTACCCCAAAGCAAAAACCCAGTCCTTTGAGTTTCTGAGGCTTGTTGTGGCCAGTTACAAAGATGATGCTTCTGGGGTGAAAAGTCTCAGTTCTTCCATTTTCTATCCCTCTCCCCCCCCCACTCCCTCTTCCTGTCTTTCCTTCCCTGGGCTCTCCCTCTCCCTGCTTCCCTCCCTCCCTCTCTCTCTCCCACCCCTTCCTTCTCTCCCTTCCTCTCCGTACCCCTAACCCTAATCAGCCTCTTTCCTCAGTCCAGGAAGAGTCTTCAACACTTGTTGGGGGCCAGAGAAGAGGAACAGAGATATTTGTCCCTGTCCTTTCTGTTTTCTTCTACGATCCTGGGACGCTGGGTGGGGTTTCCAGGTTAAGTATGACAAGAATTGCTTTGCTTGCACAAAACAAGAAAACCTCTGCCAGGTGAGCCTGGCAGATCTCGAGCTTTCACTCTGAAGACACTGGAAGGTGTGACGGTACTCCAGCGCGGTGTTTGAGGGCTTGGCTCAAAGTCCCATTTCTTCCAGGAAACCTGGTCCAGGTGAGGGGTGGGGGCGGGAGGGGAGGGGAGGGCCACAGATACGTGTTAGCCTCACTTGGGGCTTTGTTCTGTGATTTCTGTGTTGTGTGAATTTGGACACACTTTTTACTTGATGATGTGGCTGGTCATGGAGTGTGATGCACGTCTGTTATTATGTAGTGATGTGTGGCCTCGAGAAAAGTAGGTGTTTTCTGCAATTACGCTTCCTATGCCGTGGTCACTGAAAGGTGACCCGTGGTGTTGGGGCACTGGTGTTACTGACCACATGTGGTGAGAGAAGTCCACGTGTATGGAGCCGTGGGAGGTAAGGCCTGCCTGTACCCGATTTGCTGCTAGACAGCTCCACTGAGAAACCCAACAAACACCTAAAACTTGTCATCTGTCCCTTGAAACCTGCTCTCCTTTCGGATTCCCTGCTGCAGCCACCGTCAAGGCACTGAGGCGAGGAAGCTGGGGATCATTTCGTCTCCTGATCCTACTCACTGTACCTCCCAGCACTGACCCAGCCCTATCATTCCAGCCCCTAGATATTTCACGCATGCCTTCTAACCTCTCCACCAGCCTCGCTCAAGCTCCCCTGAGCTTGTGGATACACAGTGAAAGTCTCATCTCACAGCACCTGCCAGGGCCCCCTCAGTTAGTCCCTTCTGTACAGCTGCCATGAACTAAAGCATAGAGCTGATGCTATGACGCCCTTGCTCAAAGCCTTTCAATGTGACCCCCTTGCCTAGAGAATAAACTCCAATGTATCGCCATGGCAGACAAGGTCTTCCGGAAGCTGGTCCCTGGGGACCTCTGTTCTCTCCTCATTCCCTGTCAGTACTGAGTACCTTAGAACCATGAACTATAGTGTGGCTGGTTTCCATTCTTCTGTTCACTTCCTTTTTCCAGGATGTCCCCCTCCCCGGCTACTCTCTTCATCTGGCTACCTCAACACATTTAAGACTCAGCCCAAGTGTCTCCTCCTCCTTCTCCTCCGTGGACTGGGTCAGGTCCCCTCCTCAGTCGTCCCATTATTCTCTTGTAAGGCCCTGTCATCCCCTTCACCACAGCTTTCTAATCAACAGCTTCTGTGTGCCTCTCTTCTACCAGAAGGCAGGGGCCGGAGCTTACTCACCTTTGTATCCCAAATGCATGGTATACAGCAGGTGCTCAATACATTCTCCTTATGTAATGAAATTAAAAGTCTAGACATATTTGTACAAAGTTTGGATCTGTCCTGGACCAACTCGAATGGAATGTTACAGCATGAAAAATGATTTCACTTAGTGTGCAGATGAGAAAAGTGAGGTTCAGGAAAACTTAGGGGTTTACCCAGTGTCGTGTGTCTTTTACGTGGCAGCGCTCTCTCTCAAACCTGGACCTCTGACAGATGTCGGTCCCGACCTTGCCTGTTGCCTAAGTGTTGGGGTGGGCTTCACGGACACCAAGCATGTCACGCTCATTTTGTCTGCTGTTCTTCCAGTGCTTAGAACCTACGGTGGACACTCAATACATATCCTGAATTAATTCATGAGTTAGTGAATGTCGGCATGAGGTACAATTTTGTTGGTTGGAATGGAGAAGCCAGGCATTTGGGAATTCCAAATGGTTGTATAAAAGAGATATCAAATAGCCTCAGTTCTAGGAGCAACAGGTAGAAAGAGGATCACTTTCTCTCCTAAACCCAGATGATCAGTTGTCTGTAGGGTCCCATAGGGCTGAAGCCCCCAACACGTCAGTCTCGCCGAACAGGTGAGAGGGAGCATTAGCAAGCAGCTGGCTCCTACCACCCCGAGAGTGGGGTTCTTGGAAAGGTATTATCACTCCTGGCTGTCAGGACGGGACTGGAGCGCATTGCCTTCCAAGAATGTGACTGACGGCAAATTCGAGTTCAAAAGAAGATTGGATTTCAAGGCAACTGGAAGCTATTCAGTCAAAGCCAAGTTTTACAGGGAGAGTTTCCTCCTGTCTCCTCGCCTGTCCTCCTCCTCCCTCCAGGGCAGCCCGGGCTTGTTGAGACCTGAAAGGGAACTGACAGTGCCTGACTGTTTCCCTAATTGAGAAAAGGAGAGATAGAAAACCAGACTCTGGACTTGTTTATGAGCCCAGGCAGGATCCAAGAAACACATCTCCTTGGGCCTCCTGGTGAAATGGCTATGTAGAGTCCACCCAACATGGCGACGGGCAGATGCCCCGTGGACGCCCGGGCTGGGCCTCGCACTCGTGTCCAGCCCTCAGCAGCCTCCCTCGGGAAAAGAGGCCTTTACCATGCGCTCTATTGACTGTAAGGGAGGGAAAAGGGGCCACTATTAACAAATGGAGTTCTTATGTGTGTGCCGAATTTTCCAGTTTGCTACCACGACAGGCTGAAGTGGCTATGCAGGTCCACCAACACGCTGTGGTAAAGAAATGTGGGCCAAGAGAGGTTGCAGGACTTGGTCACGGCCACACAGCCAGCAGCTGGTGGTGCAGGCTTCAGACCAGGCCCTTGACGGAAGGCCAGGCACCGGTGACTGAACGCTTCCTCCGGGCCCTGCACACTGCGCACTTTCACATGTTAAACCCTTAATCCTCACAGCAACCCTAGGAAGCAGATGCTATTTTTATTCCCATTTTATAGATGAGGAAACAGAAGCTCAGAAACCTTCAGTCTATTGCTGAATACAACCATTAATAGTGGAGCCAGAATTTGGTTTTCAAGCACACACAGCCTGACTTCAGGGTCAGTTACACAACCACGACTTGACTCAGAGGAACACCTCACCCAGTGTTTTGGGGTTGGTCCCCATATTTGAACTTGGAAGACGTCACAACTGCACCCTTCCTGATCCTCGTCAGATCCTCACCAAGGAGCTGTCGCCCTTGGCCATGGAAGGTTGAGGGTCCTACGAGACCCCAACCGGAAGGCTCCAAGCACACAAATGGAACAGCCAGTGTGCCAACGGTCAGACGGCAGGTTGACAAATGGAAATCAAAGAAATGCAGTGATGGGAGGGCAAAGCAAGGAAGGATGTGTAGAGCCCACATGGCCCGTCCCACATGGCCAGGAAGTCTGGGGGAGGAGGAACAGGCAAAAGAAAGAAAAAGGAAGCACATATTCGGTTGGCTTGTTGATGTCAGACGCACTGTCCTGTGTTGACTGTGTGTCCTATTCTGCCAGATGCAACCTTACTTAGACCTCAGGTTAGACTTCTGAGTTCTGAGGGTCTGAGTTACCACCCACCAGCCCTGCTATAGTGTTAGCGGAGACTTCCTGGCTGTCGACATAAAATGATCTAAATTCTAAACTATTATTATAATTTCCCAAGGTTTCCACTGCTTATGGCTCCCATGGGTCCAGCCAGTGAAAAATCCATAGTTATTTAGCATTCAAGGCTCTCTGCAGGGAGCCGGAAGAGCATAGCATATGCACCGATCCTGTCCACCAGAAGCTGGCACATTCACTGGGGAAAGACTCCACTCAAGTTCATCTTTACATCTAGCTGTCAACAGCGGGTGAACTGGCGTTTTGTTTGAATAGCAAAGCAGAGTGTTTTCAGCATGGAAAAATCTAGATATAAAGCACCAAAAACAAAACAAAACATAACAAACAAACAAACAAGTGGAAATAACTTTTCATTCCCTCATTAGTACAAACTTTAAAACATCTATTAATAGTCATTAAACCAGAGTACTTAACACATACCCCTCATTATGAAATACGGAAAAACAGATGCTGTCCAAAATCTCGTGCAGAAGACTGGCCACATGCCTTTGCATAGAAGTGATACAATCCGGGGCGCCTGGGTGGCACAGCGGTTAAGCGTCTGCCTTCGGCTCAGGGCGTGATCCCAGCGTTATGGGATCGAGCCCCCACATCAGGCTCCTCTGCTATGAGCCTGCTTCTTCCTCTCCCCCCCCCCCTGCTTGTGTTCCCTCTCTCGCTGGCTGTCTCTATCTCTGTCAAATAAATAAATAAAATCTTAAAAAAAAAAAAAGAAGAAGAAGTGATACAATCCTCTACCCACTTCGTTAATTAAACTTAATTTTATTTATGAATTCCTCTTTTCCTTGTTTGGGTTCTCTTCCATCCAAACTCATCCAGTTCTCTCCAGTCCATCTGCTGGGCAGTTTTTCTCTTTTCTTGCAGCCCCTTTGGGTGTTCTGGAAAAAACTCCCTCATTCTTCTCAAGCCTGGCCCAAGGAGAAGCCAAATAAACAAATCAACAAAACCCAGCTTGCTTTGCAGGGACACACGTGAGGAGATAAAACAAGAATTCAGGCAGTAAACGCTCTGTATCAAATGAAGGGTCTAGGCCTGAGGTTCACAAACTTTCTCTAGGACAGAAGCCTTAGGGCCTCAGTAACATTTTCGTGCTGGCCCCGGGGCCAAAAGAAATACTAACCATTCCATTTATTAAGTAATTAAGTAATTAGGTCCAAACAACTTAATAAGTATTTATGGCTGAACAACTTAGTAGCCACTTGAAAACTTACTAGTCAAAGATCGAAAGAAAAAATATTTGTTTCATTACTAAATAATTACGATCGTTTATGGACACAGCACAACTTTCCAGACCACGGAATCAAGTACGGTACAACATTGCCACCCTCATTGCCTGTTGCACGTCGATTTTCACATGAAACTTTTTTTTAAGTCTATAACAAGTGCAAAAATCCGTTGTCAAAAGGAATGTGGCCAATAAAGTGGAAACCCTAAGCTAGTAGTTTGCGTGGCGTCTGACAGATGTTTCTTTGAGAAAATCTAAAATATTCCCCAGGACCCTATGAACTTGCTGCAGCGGCCTGGGTACCACAGCACACAGTCTGAGAACCACAGTTTCATATAATAAATGTCATGAGCATTCCCACAAAAATGATTCACCGAAGATTTCATGGAGGAGGAGAAATGGGAGCTGGCTTGCTGGCGTGGCTGGGTGAGAAGGAAGGGATGAGAGCACGCCAGCATAGAAAGTGGTGTCTGCAAGAGAGGGTCGTGTGCAAAGTGCAAGGGAAGCCAGCAGAGTTCCACTGGCCGGGGTTTCCGTGCAAAATCTCCTGGGCGAGCTGGAGGAGAACAGAGTAGAAAGCAGGCTGCCGCATACAGCCGAGGGTCCTAGCTGTCAGTAGGAGGGCTGAGCTGGCTCACCCTTCCTGTGGGCCATCCTGCACTGCCTCCCCTCTACCGAATTCTTACTAGTTTATCACTCCGGCAAGACTGACAGCTCTGAGCACAGCGACGGTCTATGTTATCTTTGTATATTCCCTATTGAGGAGCAGAGAGCTTTATGCACAGTGTTCTTTCAACAGGTAGTGACCGTAAGGACACACCCACCCTCGCCAGAATGCCAACATCTGGGCCTTTGCAGACTCAGGCACAACCGCAGTGATAAAGGCGTGGCCAGGATTCCAGCACCAGGCGGGGCTGCTGAGTTCGGTCTGTTTCCTGCTGCACATTCCCATAAGGTGAGTTTGCAGGGAGTAAGAGGTGAGACTCAGCCCATGTTGTTTTCAAGAATAAGATGGAAAGCGCCAAGAGTGATCATTTCCAGATCTCTTATCCGCTGCATCTCCCAAGTTTTACCAGGAGGGCAGATCTTAGGGAATGCACTTGCTGCCAGCCTGGCCTCCCTAACATGCCCGTTCCCACGAGGCAGCCCAGATGTGACAGTAGCTCATCAGAGAGCTGTTTGTGTCTTTCTTATTTACAGTGTAAACAGCATTTAGGCTGCAGCTTTGGAAGGCCTCTGTCTATTTGTTCGGGTAAATCCATGGCCCTGGATGTGGTTTCCGTGCAAGATCTCAGGCCATGAAGGCACAGGAGTTTTTGCATAGTGGCTTCTGGATTGTTCCTCTTCACTAGCCGTTATGGAAAGAAGAAATCCTTCGGCCCTCAGTGCTTTTGCATCTATTCCGTTCATTCACATTGCTCCTAAACAGAGACTGCCAGGAGGAAAGATGGGGCTTGCTTTTCTGCAGCGTTCCTTCTGGAACGTAGCACTGCTTAGAATAACCAATCTCTTGGGAACAGACCTTTATAACAGAGTTCATGTATCAAAAGCAAAGTCAACAATAACAAATGAAATGTTCATAATCAAGGACTGTAGAGCAGTCTTTGTCTGCAGTAATGCAACCAAAATGTCTCTCTGTCTCTGATACAGCTGTGTCCTTGGAGCTCATTGGCCCCAGTATACATTTTGGCACATTTGTCATTGGTGGTATCTTGTACTTTGTGAAAGGGCTGAATTCTAGCAAAACTAACACATAATGGATTCTGCTTCAAGAGAAGCCTATTGTTTTCCTGTTAATTCCTCTCATAAAATTGAGAATGCTTTCTCCGCTTCTCACGGTCTCTTTAAGGTCGGGGTTTACAAAGTAGCAATCAAGAGACATTTCAATTCCTCCTAGGTATTTTGTCCTCAATTAGAGTAAATTACCACTAGTTGGATAGTAATGCTTCATGATTCAACCACCCAAGCTTCTCATGAGGTCCTGAGCCCAGAGAAAAATTCACCTACTTCTCCTTGAAATGTACCTTTTAAAGTAAAAACTATAACATTGGTTATGATCACTAAGCAACATCGACAGAGAAGAAGACAAAAAGAAAAGGCAGTCCAGGTAAAATTTGGAACGTTCCTCCAAATTCTTTTTGTTATTAACCAATGCTTAAGAGAATTCAGACTTCCGGGGCGCCTGGGTGGCTCAGTCGGTTGAGGGTCTGACCCTTGGTTTCAGCTCAGGTCCTGATCTCAGGGTGGTGAGATCGAGGCCCGTGTCAGGCTCCACACTCGGTGCAGAGTCTGCCTGAGATTCTCTCCCTCTCCCTCTCCCTTTGCCCCTGCCCACCGCGTGCACTCTCTCTCTCCCCAATAAATAAATAAATCTTAAAAAGGAGAGGGGGGCAGGTGTCTGGGTGGCACAGTCGGTTAAGCTTCTGCCTTCGGCTCAGGTCATGATCCCAGGGTCCTGGGATCAAGTCCCACATCCAGATCCCTGCTCAGCGGGGAGTCTGCTTCTCCCTCTGCTCATCCCCACCTCATGCTCTCTCTCTCTCAAAGAGATAAGTAAAATCTTTAAAGAGAAAGAAAAAAGGAAGAAAGAAAGAAAGAAAGAAAGAAAGAAAGAAAGAAAGAAAGACAGACAGACAAAGCTTAAAGAGAGAGAGAGTTGAGACTTTCGTTTTCCTCCAAGGTGGAATGGGGTCTTTTAACTCACCCTGGATGTTAACACTTCCTCAACTCAAAGCCATTTGTGGTGCTGCTGGTGGTGATTTAAATCTGCAGCCCCCTGGGCATTAAAAACAATTACAAGCAAACAAAACTCTGGCTTTTGTTCTGTTTTCCACTTCCCTGCTCTGGTGAACTCCTCCCCAGTGGGACGCAAGCTCCTTGAAGGCAGGGATCCGGGCCTGCGTTGTTCACTGGTTTATCCTGAGGGTTTTGGGGGTGAGCCCTGCACACACTGTGCGCTCTCAAGAGTCTTGCTGAGGAAGGATGAAGCAGGCAGGCCCTGGAGAGAAGTGCTGCGAGGCAGAGAAGGGACAAAACAGGCTGGGGAGTACCCAAATCCAGCTTGTTTTCTTTCCCTCCCTTCCCAGGCAGCCCCTTAAATTGTGAAAGATCAGTCCTACTTCCCAGACCGTTCCCCACACTGCTGCTTAACCATGACAGTGGCAGAGCCCGTTGCCTGTGGCTGCCATAGCGAATGACCACAGATGGGCTGGCTGAACACGACAGAAATGGATTCTCTCTGTTCTGGAGACCAGAAGGGCAAAATCAAGGTGTTGGCAGAATGGGACCTATCCAATCATTTGCTGTCTCTTCTGGGCTCTGGGGGCTCCTGGCAATCCTTAGATCTCCTTGCCGCTGTACACGTCAGTCCCTGCCTCCTTCTCCACACTGCCTTCCCCTCTTTTTATAAGGACATCTGTCCCTGGACTTAGGACCCACCCAAAATCCAGATGATCTCCCTCAACTTGATTCACCTGAACCTTATAATACCTCCAAAGAAACTTTTCTGGGTTCAGGGTCTTTTGGGGGTGGGGGCACCATGTAGCCCACGACAGTGAGAACCAGCGACGTCTCACTGGTACCGACCACAATGAGACCGTTGCTTGGATGACCTCATGACTTAATAAATGCTAAGATTTTTAAATGTTTCAGTTGCCAAGAACATCACTGTCTCAAATGTACTTTGTCGTCATGTGAGCACTGATTTTACATGAACGCTGCTAAGCCAGATCTCCCCAACTGCATTCATGTCCTTGTTCATTAAGCAAAACAGAGGTCATCTTATTCCCCATTGATTCCATACAAAGAACATTGGGAGCCTTGACCTCATGGCCCATCATTGTTATCTAAGCTGTAAGTCAATATATTGAACACGACGGAGCCAAAAAGAGCTGTGAGGGGAAGTTAACTAGAATTCTATCCCTTTCAAGCACTCATTTAATGAATATTTGTGGTGTTTTCACACTGAGTGAGATGTTACACTGGGCTTTCTGAATGACTCCAAATTAAGGTATAGTTGAGAGTACACAATATTACAGAAAGCTCACAAAGCCATCAATTGAATATTTTTTTGATAAACTCAAAGAATTCAACTAAAACCACATGTTTTTGTATCATTCATAACACTTAAAAAAAACAACCTTGCCAAATGCCTTGCTTGACATTTATGTCAAAATCCATTACATTTACCAATTTGCCAGGTCGATAGCCAATCTTATCAGGAAGAGGCTTTTACGTGGCAGGGCTTATTTTCAGTGAACCTACATCAATTCCTGATGATCACTGTTGAAAGACTGATTCTAAAATGTTGCTGTTGGCAGACAGCAAGTTTATCAGTCTGTAGTTAATAGACTAAAACTTAAAAAAACAAAACCAAAAACAACCAGGTAAGGGAGAAACTGCCTGTTACACCTACTTCACAGATACGGAAAATAGTTGAAGCAAAACTGGGTGACAAGAAATAATTTGTCATGAAAGCTGGGCATTTTAAAGGAACCACTCTTTTTGGAAAATGAAGTGTCTGGTGCCAGAGAATGTCTTTTCGTCTGAATAAGGCCAGCCACTCACACAGGTTCCAAAGATGGTGTGTGTAGGTGGTTTCACCTGAATGGGGATGAGCCACAGATGAATGAGAATCTTGCTATTGCTGTTGAAGGTCATGATGTTTAGGGGCGCCTGGGTGGCACAGCGGTTAAGCGTCTGCCTTCGGCTCAGGGCGTGATCCCGGCGTTCTGGGATCGAGCCCCGCATCAGGCTCCTCCGCTAGGAGTCTGCTTCTTCCTCTCCCACTCCCCCTGCTTGTGGTCCCTCTCTCGCTGGCTGTCTCTCTCTGTGTCAAATAAATAAATGAATAAATAAATCTTTTAAAAAATATAAAAAAATAAAAATAAAATAAAACCAGAGATATACTCTTCTTTAAAAAAAAAAAAAATGAAGGTCATGGATGTTTTGATCCGGACACCATGCCAGTTACACTTGCCTCAGCTCATGGCTCACACTTGAAACAATTCCTTCTGAGTTGGCCCTCTGAAATAGGAACCAAAAATTCTTTTAAACAATTAACGTAGGTCAACGGTTCATATTAAAATCATCAGACAGAACTTTATACAACAGCAACAGCAATAACGTTAAATCTAAGCCCTTCTCCAGACTAATTAAAAAGGGTCAGTAGGAGTGAGGCAGAGAACCAGCGTTTTTAAACGCTTCCTGGGCAGCCAAGGTTTTGAGCCACAGACTGAAGAATATTTCATCTCAAGGCCTGAGATCAGAGTCTCTCAAACTTTACTGTGGGTAAAAATTACCTAGGAGCTTGTTAAAAATGCAGGTGCACAATTGTTGCCGCTAGAGACACTGACTCCAGAGTGGGATCCAGGAATCTGCATTTTTAACCAGCATCTCAGGTGCTTTTAATGCACATAGCCCTTGACCACATTTTTAAAAACAACAAGTTGGGGCGCCTGGGTGGCACAGCGGTTAAGCGTCTGCCTTCGGCTCAGGGCGTGATCCCGGCGTTACGGGATCGAGCCCCACATCAGGCTCCTCTGCTATGAGCCTGCTTCTTCCTCTCCCACTCCCCCTGCTTGTGTTCCCTCTCTCGCTGGCTGTCTCTATCTCTGTCAAATAAATAAATAAAATCTTTAAAAAAAAATAAAAATAAAAACAACAAGTTGGCAAAGAAGCAAAACAAACAAAGAAACAAATGAGGCATGATGCCCTCTTTTGACCTACCCTGGACTAAAATGATTTCTCTTGGTCTTCCCTTTCCAATGTGAAGATCATCCTACTTCTAAAAATATTTAAGTGGACTAGATGTCCTATTCGCCAGGTTAGGCTCCGCGGCAGTGACAAACACATTCTCACACCTGAAGACTTTTGTAGAAAGTTTACTTCTGGTTAGACCACATGACTTTCACACTGGGAGGTCTGCTCCCTGTGGTCACTTGGAGACCCAAGCCGGTGGAGAGGCCACTGTCTGATAATGCAGCCGTATCAACAGGTGAGGAACAGAGGACAGAGAACACGGCAGAAAACTCACAATGCCTTGGGGTCCCTCGGATGGAAAGTGACCCTGGCAATGCTACTCAGAATCCATTGGCCAGAACTAGTCATATGACCCGCAAGAGGGTGAGGAGAGAATGAAGGGGAGCTTGGACAACAATTGATAAGTGCAACTGTCTCTTCCATGGGTTTGGAAGAGTTGTGCCTTATCTCCGGCTTTTCTCATCTATTGACAACGTATTATCTTTCTCAATCAAGCAAAGCGTTTATTAAGCCCCAGCTCTGTGATCAGTACCGTGCCAGAAAATAATCGAAGACGGGCTCCAAAAGAAATAAAAAATAGGCCTCCTAGTCATTGAGATTCTTCAGGGAGATAACGCAGATAAGGAGTTGGTGAACAATAGACAATACTGTACAATCGGGGACCAGATTATGTGGGCGGCTCTGCCTGTAGTCGCTGCTCAGAAAGGCCGTGATCATGAGGACTGGCATGGTCAGAGGAGACTTGCTCAGGATAGGGCTTGAAGGAGGTCTAGGTAACAGCTTAGAGAGAAGGACTAGGAATGATTGAGCATGAATCTTCTAGAAGGATCAAGGTGTTAAATGTCCAGGGAGTCCCGACTGGTACATTTGCTACTTCTAGTTTATTTTGGTTTCTATTAAAGCCCATACTTAACCGAACTCAGGGCGTCAGTGAAAGTCAACCGTTGGCAAAGCACAAACCCAGCGGCTTGGATGTAGGACTAACTTCTACCTGTTCCCTACTGAAGAGCAGAAGTGCCCTGACACGGTCCTCAGACCAGGAGATCCAGGGAGCTTGCCTGTGACAGCCTCTCTCACACCCCCCGCACAGTGGCTTCTCCTCTGCGGACCAGAGCTAGAGTGTGGGTCCCCAGGAGGAGCTGAGTACCTGGAGTCCACCCTGTCCCCCGTGATGTGTGGTTATCTCTTAAGACTCGGAGCTCTCCTGTTCTGCCACCTGCCCCCACGGCTACAGAGCTCCCAAGGCTTTCTCGCCAAAGGCAGGACTCTGCTAGCCCAATAAATCAGCAGAAAAATAATAAATAGATGCTCTCACTGCCTGTCCAGGAGAGGTTTATGCAATTCCCCCCCACACCCCCGCCCCATGCTACTGTCACCACTCCTGCCTGGGACCCAGGGAGACTCGGGAGGGAGGGCGTGGGTGCCTGCATCCCTGGAGACAAAGAGCCAAGTCTCCGAGAGGGGTGAGCTCGGGGCTGGAGGCAGCGCCTGAGGATGGGGTGGGCTGGGAAGATTGGGATCTGCCGGGCTGTGTTGAAACCGAGTCTCGTGCTGGGCCTGGAGGAACAGAGCGTCTGCAGATAAGCGAGCTGGGCTGGAAGTCTGGGTCAGGATGGGGCTCACCTCTGAGAACAGCCTGCTTGGCGGTGCTGTGAGAACCGAGGTTTGGACATGCCTACTCGCTTGTGGCTTTGGCCCCCACAGCAAGACGCAGGGGGAGGGGGCGGAGGGGGGAAGGTGTTGAAATATCAACAGGGAGGCTGAGGCAGTTCTCATGGGTGGCTGCATCAGGGTGGCCACGAGGGCAGGAAGGGAGCACTGGGACCTGGGGTCTGGGAGGAGCTGCTTCCTAGGGACTGCAGAGAGGGAGACCTTAGCGCCCAGGTGAGAACATCTCTGGCTCGTCTGCCTTCTATGTCAGCTCCGGGAGGCCCAGAGAGGGAAGCCGGCTGACCCAGGTCGCACCTCTAATGGGGGCAGAGTGAGCTCGGCTCTGTTCTCCAGGCTCACAGTCTGAACCCCTGCCCACCATGCTATCTGTCATGGCAAAATCCTGCGCCCACACACGTGCACACACACACAGATGGAAAATCAGACCGGAGAGCAGAGCCTAATGCGGGGTGGATGACCCTCTACGGATGGGCAGAGGCCCCCAGGGAAGGCCTCTCATGCCTCCTCGGCCTCTCCTGCGTCCCTCTGAGTCTACACAGGGCCTTCTTCCAGCAATAAATCCTTCAGCTCCTCTCGCAGGTGAACTTCTGATTTCTAGGGAAGGTTCTGTGTGGTCATTCAAGAGGTCACCCGCTGGCATAGCTTTGACGTGACCACGGAGGGATCTCTGACACATCCAAAGTGCCGGTAGGACCCCTTGGACTTGGAGCGAGGTCTTCCTGGAATTGTTTTGGGGTGTAGCGAGGAGGATTGCTGCTCACTGGGTAGGCATCACCAAAATGACACACGAAGTCAGGTCAGGACTCTAGAGAAGTGATGTGTGCAGGAGTTGAGAGGGAGAGGCCCAAGGGCAGGCTGGGACAAAGAGGAGAGGCCCAGTGTCCGCACCGCAGTCAGCACGGAGACAGGCCCCACAGGCAGCCGCGGAGCGTGCGTCCTCTGGGCTTCTGCAGGAAAATGCCACATGTTCCCTGGACCCTACACTCTGCCTTCCTTACCAGTCCCTTCTGGCCTCACTGCCCCGGTGCCTGAGGCGGCGCCCAGGCTCTGGATGGAGAGGACATGGGCCTCATGGCGAGAAACATGGGAACTCTGCAGCCAGACCGCTCCGTGCGAGTCTCAGTCCCACCACTCAGCTGCCTGATGTCGAGCGAGTTACTGGACCATTAACCTTCAGGCCCCTTATCTCTAAAATGAGAATAACAGTAGGACCTACCTTAGAGGGTAGTTATTGGGATCATATTAATTATGTAAAGTACTTAAAATAATATAGCACCATGTGTCACTCTATTTTAATCAACCTTCCCTCTCTTAGACATAAAACGAATTTTTTGTTTTGTGGATGGAGCCAGCATGAGAGAGAGAATACGTACTGAAGTGATAAAAGCTTCTCGAGATCATTCATTCATTCATTCATCCAGCATGCGTAGTGGCTGTGCTTTTTCTTTTCTTTTTAAGTAAAAAAGCCACAGATAAAACACAATTACCCAAATACAGCTTCAGGCACAGCTTAGCTTCCACTTGCTTCTCCTGGCTCTCCAGCTGCTCTCTGCAGACCTGTAATTGTCCCAGCTGCTTTCTGAAAACAGCAGCCCGGCCCCTCTCCCAGGTGAGTGATGGCAGCAGCCTGGCACGCCTGGGTCCCACCTGGGCACCAGCGGGAGCATTACAGCCTTCCTAGGCTCTCCTTTTGAAATTCCACACCAATAATTAAGGATTTCTAATTCTGTAGTAATTGAGCACTATTTGGGACTGATTAAGTAGATACTATCTAAATAATTATCTATTACCGTGTTGCTTTCTTTTGTGTGGGCTATGAATGGCTTGTCCAGAGAGAACATAAAATCTCTCTCCCACCTGGCTCTTATTATGTCTCTGCCTTCTCTCTCTCCCTGTTCCCTCACCGTTTCTTTCTCTTTCTGCCTTTCTCTGCTCTTGTTTCTCTTTCCCCCTCTCCTTTTACCGTGCTTTGCCACAGGGCCATACAACCCCATCATTCTGGTGATTTGGTGATAACATCAACCCCAGCGTTTGCTCTCTTGAATTCCAAACCACAAAAATAGTAGGGCCAATTTTTATTTTAAATGGTAGAACTGACTGGTGGTGAGGGGACCCTCCTTATATCATGTGCAGGGGTCTGGCACTTTATGAAGGCAGTTTAATTTCTTATATCTAATTTGGGGGGGGAATGGGATAGGCTGGTGATGGGTAGTAAGGAGGGCACGTATTGCATGGTGCACTGGGTGTTACACGTAACTAATGAATCATCGAACTTTACGTCAAAAACCAGGGATGTACTGTATGGTGACTAACATAATATAATAAAAAATATTATTATAAGAAAAATAAAATAAAATTTACCAAATAAAAAAAATAATTAAACCATCACGACCATCCAGCAAAGTAGATAGAACTCTCTGTATTTCACCAATTAAGAACTGGAAGCAGGCGCGCCTGGGTGGCTCAGTCGTTGAGCGTCTGCTTTCGGCTCAGGGCGTGATCCCGGGGTTCTGGGATCAAGCCCCGCATCTGGCTCCCTGCTCCCCTGGGAGCCTGCTTCTTCCTCTCCCACTCCCCCTGCTTGTGTTCCCTCTCTCGCTGGCTGTCTCTCTCTCTGACGAATAAATAAATAAAATCTTAAAAAAAAAAAAAAGAACTGGAAGCAGAGGAGATCAAGGAGCTTGCTCCTGTGTGATACATGCATAACACACATCAGCATGCGTGATAATGGAGGTCGCGTGTTCACATGTACGGTAAAGCACAGAAAAATGAGCCCCCTGTTCATTTCAAGTCACTCCTGGAGCGAGGCTGACCACAGATGCCCCTCCCCGCGCCCACCCCTGCCCACCCGTCAGGCTCACCTGTCAATGCAGATTGCAAAGTACACATCGTTAATGAAATGGTTGACAGGCCTACTTATCTCACATTTTAGAGACTCCAAGAATTCCTAGGCTGCGGCCAGTTGATTTGGGCTGATCGTTCATCAATAGACTGCCAATTGTTAAAACCATCCCTGCAGCAGGGAAGATGTAGCAAACCTCTTTTGTTTGCGATCAGCTCTAGCTTGGAAATAAGAGACAATTGTCCCTGTAAATATGAGACATCCTATATGTATATGCCCAGGTCTCCGGAGGCCAGATTCTCTAGCCAGATTCCTGACAAACTCTCTCTGTGTCTTGGGAAGGTTACTTCATGTCTTGAAGCTTTTTTTTTTTCCATCTGTAAAATGCGGATTTTTTTTTTTCTTTGTGGTCTTGTCCACACATCCAGCCTACTAAGATTCCATGACAGTGGAGGTGGTACCAGAATGAGTCATGAGACTCTGGATATAGAGAGAGGCCAGAAATTTGATGACATGGGATCCAAAACAACACTAGGAGAGAAAGCCTGGGAAGCTCCAGCTCTGGGTAGGAAGAATCAACAAGAGATGAATGGAGGAAATAGGCAGTGGTGGAAGAGGCTAGAAAGGATGCAGGGTAAACAAGGTAGGAGGTAGGCACCAGGAGCCGGGCTGTGTGGAATGGGATGGAGGTTAGGCCCTTAAGAGGAAGGGGAAGTTCCTGAAAGCAGGCAGGGGTCCCCAGGCAGAACTTGGGGACCCTACAGGACGACCTGGGGAGTTTATTAAAACTAAAGGTTCCCATGGGGTGCTTGGGTGGCTCAGTCACTCAAGGGACCGACGCTTGATTTCAGCTCATGTCATGATCTCAGGGTTGAGAGATGGAGCCCCGTGTTGGGCTCTGCGCTCAGCGGGGAGTCTGCTTGAGAGTCTCTCTGTCTCCCTCTGCCCCCCCTCTGCCCCCATATTCTCTAAATAAATAAGTAAATAAAATCTTAAAAAAAAAAAAACCTGGGGTGCCTGGGTGGCTCAGTCGTTAAGCATCTGCCTTTGGCTCAGGGCGTGATCCCGGCGTTCTGGGATCAAGCCCTGCATCAGGCTCTTCTGCTGGGAGCCTGCTTCTTCCTCTCCCACTCCCCCTGCTTGTGCTCCCTCTCTCGCTGGCTGTCTCTCTCTCTCTCAAATGAATAAATAAAATCTTAAAAAAACACAAACAAACCAAAACTACTATAGATGCCCCTAGCCCCACCCCTGGGAATTCACTTCCAGCAGATTTGGGGTCAGCTATGAACCCATTTTTAAATATAAGCCCCAGGTATTCTCATGACGCAACCTGACTTTTGCGTCTGGAGTTAAAGCTGCAGTGTTGAGGGCACTTCCGCTGGCCGGTGGGGGAGGTGGGTTGGTCCCAGAACTGTGGGAATAATGGTGTCTACTTGTCTACGTGTGAAGCAGGGCTTAAGCTTTAGGAGAGAAGAGCTGGACTGTCTCACTGGGCATCTGTAATTTGTCGGTGTGCAGCAAATGTGTGCTCCCAGGATTCCCCATGCTCTGGCTGACGCTCACACGTGAGTATGAGGACTTGGGGTACACGGAGGAGGGGAGCTGCGTAGTTCCAAGAGGTGCTTCCGTGTGTTTTACAACAGAATACCCAACATTACCTTTCTCTCGTAAGGGGCAGCAAATAGAGGCAAGAGGAGTACCAGACTCTGGAGCCAGAAAGTCTGAACTTGGATCTCAGGTAGGGTTGCTGATTTAACCCACAAAAACATAGGACATCCAGTAAAAACTGAATTTCAGTGCTGTATTTTATCTGGCAATGCTAGTCCCAGCTCTAGCACAGACTAACCACATGACAGTGCGCACTGCTGAGCCTTCCTGTACCTCAGCTTTCCCCTCTGCCAAATGGGGCGATAGTAGTACTCACCTCATAGCACTGCTATGAGGACTAAATAGGTTACAATTTGTGAAGTGCTTAGGACAATACCTGGCATACGCCAAGTGCTAGATAAATGTTAGCTCTCACTAGTATTTGATGGTATCCTTCCAATGTTTTCATCCCCAAACCAGGCCAGGGACAGACGGTTAGAATTCATAAAGTCACAACCATAGTCTTCCTTTTACCCCAAATGATTAGATCCAATCCAAGATCACTTCCTTTGTGAGCCACGAGGAATGTTCGTGGTCAAAAGCTGCATCACTGATTTGAATGGATGTCTCCTTAGTAGCTTGGCCACAAGGTGAATTCACTAGCTGAGAACCGACCAGCGCACGGTCCCCATCTCGCCGGCAGAGATCGGCCACCCCCAGGGCCTGTCTCACAGGTGCGAGCAGTGACGCTCATGTAGCTGAAACAAACAAAACATAGAACTTAATTGTTCAGAGGGCTGTAGGGTGAGCTAATTCAGTCACAAGCAGCAGCGCACAATAGACTTTTCTGCCGTCACAGAGAGGCCCTGCGTCTGCACCGTCCAACGTGACGGCCAGCAGCCGCGTGGGGCTCCTGAGCACAGAAAATGTAGCTGGTGCAGGTCGGAGCCAGCATTTTGAGCGTAGCTTCGTGTGGTGAGCAGCAAATGGAACAGACAACACAGGAAAGGGAGCACGTGGAACCCAGAACGTAAAACTGTTTCCGCAGGCCTCACGGTCAATCATGTATAAGGCTAGGGCCAGGACCCAGGTCTCCTGACTCCGTTTTCAGTGCTCTTTCCACCTGGAGCCCTTCAGGACACAATGTTGTGTGGCAGGGAGGCCGTTCTTCTGCCTAGAAAGCCTTGTAACATTAAACTAGATTACGGAGCATTCCTCCCTCTACAACCCTGAGAACACTGTCAGGAACAAGGAGGATAAGCTGCAGAAATGCAGCCTGCAGAGTTACAGACGTTTCTTAAGGCTCTAATCCCCAAATAAACAGCTCTGTCCTTTCATCTCTTCCGGATGACACCTCCTTTGTTAGAGCTGTCAAACTCCGTGACACCTGAAGCCCGACTGGTTACATTAGCGGGCACGCTGCTGAGGGGCCCACCTGCTTGGGTCACAGCTCCACGTGTGCTGGGCCTGCCCAGCTCCCGCGGCACAGGCCCTTCATGTCCTTCTGAGCTGCCACATTCTTCGGGGTCCCATCTGGGTGGGACAGGATGAGGCTTATCATTGAAAGCAGGGCAGGCAGTAAGGTGGGGTGGGCTCTGGAGCCAGCCGGGGTGCCTGGGTTCAAACCCCAACTCTGCCACTCGCTGCATACAAGCTGGGTGACCTCGGGCAAGTCACTTAACCTCTCTGGGCCTCTGTCTCCTCATCTATAAAATACGAGACAACAGCCGTACCCATTTCACAGAGTTGTTGTAGGATTAAATGAATTAATCCGTGTAAAGGACTTAGAACCATCTCTGGCACGGAGGAAAAGCATTTGCTAAACCCCGAGTGTTTTACAGAGTGGGTCTTAACAAGGGAGCTGCGGTGAAGGAGGTGGTATTTTGCAGGATGTCTCTGGCAGGTGCCCCTGAGCAGGTTGCTTACTGCTTCTGTTTTTAGGTCTAAATTACGAGAACAGTGAGGTTCCCTGGTTAAGACAGTGAGAGATAACAGCAAGGAGGGAGTTCAAGGAACAGTCATAGTTTTATGTGACTGCGAGGTGTCCAAAAGCCTCTCTCTCCTGCTAATACTTTCTTAGAAGTTCAGAAGGTCCGACTTTTCTTTTCAGGGCGGGAGCAGCCCACTTTACGTCAGTCTCACAGACCCTTTCAGAGTAAGGTGAGATCTTGGAGTCTAAAGAATATAAGCCGGGACCCACAGGGCAAATCCAGGCTGCAGATGTGTTTTGATTGGCCTGCAGTGAAGACCCAAACAATGTTTTTAAAATGTTTAATTAGTTGCCAACGTTAAAAAAAAAAAAAAGAACCAAGAGATTTCACATTTAAAAAATCCAGGTTTCCAGCTACTCTTGCAAAACCCAATTATATGGCAACACCTGTCCCTCATTCGAGCCAGGCAACAACCGGCTGGCACAGGGCACAGGCCCTCTGGGGGGTGACATTCCCAACCTGGCCCACCTTACTCTGTGCGAATGACCTGCCTGGCTCCATCCATCAGAGGCCCCCGTTCTAGCCCAACCCTCCCTTCTACTGATGGGAAAACCGAGAGGCCCCGTTTCCCAGCCCCCAGGCTGGTGCCCTGCCTTGGTCCTAGGGGTTGATAAACGTGAGCCGGCAGCAGAATCACCCAGAAGACCTGTTGGAACGCAGATTGCTGGAAGTTTCCGAGCAGGACGTTTGCATTTCTAACGAGTTCCCCGGTGATGCTTGTCGGGGGTTGGGAAGCACTTCGAGAACTACTGTTTCACAGCCAACCACTTTTTGTTGTTGTTGTTTTTTAATTTTTAATAATATTTATTTTGTTATATTAGTCACCATACAGTACATCCCCAGTTTTTGATGCAATGTTCCATGATTCATTATTTGCATATAACACCCAGTGCACCATGCAATATGTGCCCTCCTTAATACCCATCACCGGCCTACGGCCAACCACTTTTTATTTGGGAACTTATCATCCTGGCACGGACACAGCAACTGACTGTCCCCTTTGATTGCACCCCTTTTCCCACTGACCTTTTCCCCTTTGCATTTTTCTCCTCAGCCATTATTTATTTATTTACCGCCGTCCTCACTTTTCTCAGTTACCTGTTTTCTGGAGGTCAGCTGCGGCAGCGCCACGCAGCCCTCTCCCCATCATCTGCTAGGCACCCCCAAACTGCCCCCTTTCCGACGCCCAGCCGAGGCAGAAGGGGAGTCCAGCCGCCGCTCCGCCTGCTGACCCTGCCAGGGGCAAATGTCGCGCCTTTGTCCAGTCCCGAAACTTCGGGTCCCGGGCGAGGAACCGCGGGGTCCTCGGAGCCCGGGCTTCCTTGGAGAAGCGTCTACGCCTTGGCCTCGGCGGGGGCCGGTGCCAGTGTCCGGGCGGAGAGCCGCATCCACACAGTCACGGCCGCCGCGCCGCCTGGTCCTCTTTCCCTTCAGACTCCTTCTGTATTCGGAGAGATTTGAGCCCGAGGGCCGGGGGCTGAGCAGCACCGTGGGGACCGCGCGGCCGGGTCGCCCCCAGATGCCCAGCGGCCTCCTCGGAGCCCCGGTTAGGCAGGACGGCGGCTGTCGGGGAAGGCGAAAGCGGTCGCCGTCCTTAACCCACGAATTTTCTCTTCTGAGAAAAGCCCGAACGTGCGGGTCGGCCGGTCTTGGGCAGGTGGGCTCTGGCCCCGCAACTTCTGCGGCCCTCGCACCCCCCCCACCGCGTCTTTGATGTAGCCCCCCCTACCCGGGCTAGGCAGCGCCCACGAAGTTTGGGCTCAGGGCTGCTCGTGGGGCTACCTGCCAATCCGCGGCCGCACCTGCCCCCAGGCCGGCCCCTGTACCCGCTTTGCACCTGGAAGGGGCCCCAAGTGTCTTTGGGGAGACTCTCTCCCGGGTGGCTCAGGGTGGTGGGGAAGCCCGAATAAGGAAGGAGACCGGCTTAGGGGAGGGAGAAGAGAAGGGGTGGAAGAGGACTTGGCGCCTTCTCCCAGGCTGCTGGGGCCACCACCAGTAGAAGGGAGGAGAAATTGGATCTGCAGGCTCACCGCGTACCAAGTGCTTGCCCAAGTCACTGGCAGAGCTGGGCTTTGAAAACCCTTCATCGGTCGCTTGCCCCAGAAGGGAAGCTCCCATTGGACCTGGTGTTTTCACTTTGCCCCCTGCCCACCAACCAAGGGGGAAAAGGGAGGATTTCCGGATCAAAAGGCCCATAAGCAGCTCTGTCACTCAGCCTGCAGCTGAACACCCAAGTCCTGAGGCCAGCTTGCCTATAGGGTATCAAGGAATGGTGAATCCTATTAAAAGGGGCTGTGGGGAGAAGAGCAGGTGTGGAGGGGTGCCTTCTGCCATAAGATCTAGTTTACCGAGATGCAGTATAATAGCAATCACTGGTCTCTCTTGAGCACTCACTATTCCCCAGACACTGTGCCAGGTCACGGCTGTCTTTCTCTTGATTAAACCTGTTGACCTATAAAATAGGTACCCATTGTACAGATGAGGAAACCAAGGCTTAGAAAGATTTATGTATTTGCCCTTAGCCATTCAGGTAAGTGGTGGGAGAAGATCTAAACTCAAGCTGGCTGACTCTGGAGTTTCACTTGAACTCCTTTATAATCTGGCTCTTTAAAGACAGGCTTAGCCTCTGTGGGCAGAGTTTCCAGGGAGGCTGGGGCTGGATGAGTTTCATTGCCTTTGAATGAAGTAATAAGTTTATTTTTTCCCCCTTCTTTTTAAGGACTAGAATAAGAGACTATTTAATGGCTAAATGTTCCAAAAATTTCAGGCCCATCCTCATGTCCAAGAATTTGTCCTGGTACACTTACTCATGAAAATATCTCCGACAAATTGTTATCTGGGATCCAAATTGCCAGGCAGAAACTTCTTACCTCTGGAAGCAACAGGAAGCCTTCCTGTGAGTCCCACCTTTTGACATACGAATGAGTTTCCTATATCCTAGGAGCTTTCCCTCTGTCAAGAAAATGTGCTGGAGAAAGGATTGGCCCCATTCTCATTTCACCATAACTCAGACAGAACTTTTATGAGGCTGTGTTGAGGTTTCCTAGAAGCCTGTAATGTTCCTTTATTTGTTTGTTTGTTTTTGGTGATCTATTTCCCTATAGTGATTTGCAGAAACACCTTGATAGTTAAAAGTGACTTTACGGGGGCGCCTGGGTGGCACAGCGGTTAAGCGTCTGCCTTCGGCTCAGGGTGTGATCCCGGCGTTGTGGGATCGAGCCCCACGTCAGGCTCCTCCACTGTGAGCCTGCTTCTTCCTCTCCCACTCCCCCTGCTTGTGTTCCCTCTCTCGCTGGCTGTCTCTATCTCTGTCGAATAAATAAATAAAATCTTTAAAAATAAATACAAGTGACTTTACGGATTGTATCATCAAACTCCTAATTTTACAGGTGAACTCAATGAGGCAAAGGGACTCCTGACCCAAGATAGCCCCATTAGGCACTGGTCAAGGTGGAGCCGGAACCTGGCGTTGGGGCATCACGGGTCGGGGTAGTTGCACTTCAGGAAATGTAAACAGCTCTTGTGCTCCTTTCCTGGGGCGGGGGTTGGGGGGAATGTCAGGGGGTGGGGGTCAATCTCAGGAATCCTAGGGAGTAGAGTAGGCTGTGGCTAGAAATAGAGGAGGAGTCCTGGGAGAAAAGATTAGAGCAAAGGAGCTGGGCTGGGCCCCAGAAGCCACGGAAGCCACGTGTGTCCCCAGCAGGTACAGATCACCAAGGGTCCTCTTTAAGAACAGTCTCAGGTATAAAGTATGAGCAAAGCCTTCCAGACAATCCCTGTCATCCCTCCCCTTGAGTCTGCAGATCCTTCAGGTCTCAGAACCATCGCCCCTAGGTTCTGTCCTTCTGACTTCTCAGTCCTTTCCCCCTCCTGTTCCAGTGCAACCTCCCCTGGGGACTCTGACTGAGAGGACTCCACATCTCCCGGAAGCCTGCACAGAACCCCCATGGCATCTCCCCTTGAGTTTTTCCATCTCTGGTGGTGCCGTGGGTCCTACTGAGCCACCAGCCTTAGAGGGGCCGGTGGTAGTATTGAGAATCTGGGACGAGGGGGGTTACAAAGCAGAGAATAAGCTCACTGTGTTCTGTTCCTCACTGTGTTCTATTCTCCTTCCAGCCTTGCGGGTCGCCCTGACACCCCGCCAAACAAAACAGAACAAACAAACAGACAAAGTGCCTCTTTCAAGATCCAAGTAAAACCTCCTTTAGAAATTACCACAGTTTTAGGGGTGCCTGGGTGGCACAGCGGTTAAGCGTCTGCCTTCGGCTCAGGGCGTGATCCCGGCCTTTTAGGATCGAGTCCCACATCAGGCTCCTCCGCTATGAGCCTGCTTCTTCCTCTCCCACTCCCCCTGCTTGTGTTCCCTCTCTCGCTGGCTGTCTCTATCTCTGTCAAATAAATTAAAAAAAAAAATCTTTAAAAAAAAAAAAAAAGAAATTACCACAGTTTTGACTTATTCTTACTAAAGAACAAATGATTTACATTTTAAACATTAAGAATATTCGCGTTTTGGGGCGCCTGGGTGGCTCAGTTGTTAAGTGTCTGCCTTTGACTCAGGGCGTGATCCCAGCGTTCTGGGATCGAGCCCCGCATCAGGCTCCTCCGCTGAGAGCCTGCTTCTTCCTCTCCCACTCCCCCTGTTTGTGTTCCCTCTCTCACTGGCTGTCTCTCTCTGTCAAATAAATAGATAAAATCTTTAAAAAAAAAAAAAGAATATTTGCGTTTTAAGGAAGATATGAAAAAGGATCATGATGGGTTTTAAAAGATTAAGAAAGGCAGCTTTGGCTACTGTGGTCGTCTAGGGTCAGTGGCGTTGCCGGGGCTTTCTTCTCCCTCCAGCCTGTCCCTAATACTTATTTGGATATTTGGAACGTGGATCAGTTAGGACCTCAGGCCCTAAGGTCTATGTAACAACCACCCAACTCCGCCGTTCTAGCACGAAAACAGCCATGACATGAATCAGTGGCTGTGACTGTGTTGCAATAAAACTTTATTTACAAACATAGTCCACCCTGAGGCAGAGTTTACCAACCCGCACGCAGTGTGAAACAGCGAAGGTTCACTTCATGCTTGTGTCCCTGACCATCATGGACAGGTGGGAGCTCTGCTTCATAGCACGATCCTTCTTAACCCACAACCCAGCTCGTTGGAGGAGCCTCTAAATGGAACATGACTACTCACCTAAGCAGAGAGAAAGAAACCGACGAAGTGTGTACTGGTTCTGAAAGCTGCTGCGTCCACGTGACGCATCTATTCCGCTCACATTTTCCGGCCCAACGCAATAACGCGGTCCCACCTGAATTCGACAGGCAGAGAAGTATAATCTAAAGGAAAAGAGAAAAAAACATGTGTGAATAGTCATTGTGTTTACCAGGAACGCACAGCTGTAGGTGAAAGGAAATCTCGATCTTGCCTAAGAAAGTTCAGTCACTCTGCACACATTCATGGAATGCTTATATTCGAGGGCTGAGGACACGGAGATACTTCACAGCGTCTGTGAATCTCCACCCGTAAGAGACAAACTGTTGTCAGAATGGAAAGGGAAAAAGCAACCCAGGAAGAAGATGGCTAACGAGGAAGGAAAATCAAGAAGGCGGTGGTGCTACAAGATAAGGGAGATGCGTGTGGTAGATAAATAGATAAATGGGTAGAGGGCTGGAACACGGAAAGGATGCTCAGCACAATGTTGCCAGTGGCTGGTTCTAGACAGTTGGGATTACTTCATTTTGCTTTATGTTTTCAGTATCCTCCAACTTTTCTTCAATGATTAAAGTATTAATTTTATACAAGTGTAGCTCAATGTATTGCTCTCCTCTTTACTGTGCTTCACAGGTACGGTGCGGGTTCTTTCGGTTTTGGTTTTTGTTTGTTTTTACAAACTGAAATTTGTGGCAACTCTGTGTTTGTTGAGCAAGTCTGTTGACACCATTTTTCCAACAGCATTTCCCTGCTTCGTGTCTCTGGGTCACATTTTGGTAATTCTAGCAATATTTCAAACTTTTTCATTGTTATTATATTTGTTAGAGTGATCTGTGATCAGTGATCTTTTTTTTTAAAGATTTATTTATTTTAGAGAGAGAGAGAGAGCACAGCGGGAGGGGTACAGGGAGAAGGAGAGAGGATCTCAAGCAGGCTCCACACTCAGCATGGAGCCCGACTCAGGGCTTGATCTCACGACGCTGAGATCACGACCTGAGCTGAAACCAAGAGTTGGACACTTAACCTACTGCGACACCCAGGCGGCCCTGTGATCAGTGATCTTTGATGTTATTATTGTAGTTGTTTGGGGCACCGCAAACCACCCTGATATAAGATGGTGAACTTCATCGATACGTGTGCGTGCGGACTATTCCCTTGTCTGACCCCTCTCCCTGCCCTCAGGCCTCCCTATTCCCTGAGACACAACATTTTATATTCAGACTCACTATGTGAGTGCACCATGCTTGGTACAATATATATGTTCCCCAAAATTGGTGTATTTTTTTTTGTAAGTCAAATTCTATTTTCAAGGGCGCCTGGGTGGCTCAGTGGGTAGAACGTCTGCCTTGGGCTCAGGTCATGATCCCAGGGTCCTGGGATCGAGCCCCGCATTGGGCTCCTGCTCAGTGGAGCCTGCTTCTCCCTCTGCTGCCACTCCCCCTGCTTGTGCTCTCTCTGTCAGATGAATAAACAAAATCTTTTTTAAAAAAATTCTATTTTCATTGCCCCGCACAATACCACTACCTAAAGGTGCACGCCAAGGCACCTTAGTGGTGCAAATATCTTGTAATCTAGCCATAGTTTATCCAATTCAAATTTAAGATATTCACAATCATTTTCTGAAATGGAGCCCTTCTACATTTTCTGTGTTCCTTCTGGTTCTATTGTGCTTTACATGGAATGTTTGAGCCAGGTTTTTGGTGTCTGTGTCAGTGACTGGTCTTCTGGTCAAAGAAGGAATCAAAGAACCTGAATCCTGTCGGCAGAGCCTGACTCAAACCAGGAGAGGAAATCAGCGGGCTGGTTCTTTAGCCATGGGACTTGTGTTGCTTCCTTCTTATTACCATGGCTTTGAAGTCCTGCAGATAAGCCTTCTCCTAGACACCCTTACCCTGGAGTATTACAATTTCAGGAGGCTACTCGGGGCCGGGGGGCAGGGTGTGGAATCCAGAAAGGTCTCCCTAGGAGGGTAATAATGAAAAAGGAAGAAGAAGTTTGAGAGATACAGCTTTAAGAGTTCACGGAGAAATTTGGACGACTTTTGGCTAAAGAAACCGAGGAGGTCTTGATATAGGAGGTAAATTTTGAAGAAGGACTTGACACCCAAAAGGAATTTTGGTTGCCGGAGATTAGGGAAGGAGGCATTCTAGGTAGAGGGAATGGGTAAATGGGATTCTGGAGGTAGGAAAGGAGCAGTCCTCCAGCTAAAAGAGCAAATAGTTGACTCCCACTGGAGCAGGGGCCCAAAGCAGGGAATCCCGGAATCTTCCATGGAAAATGCAGACTATTTCATATGCATATAAAAATATCTTCCTAATTAGATGGTGACCTGTTCTAGGTCTGCTCCTTCTTTAACAGCTTCAAGCCTTCTGTCCTATTGATAGCCAGAATGTGACCAAATGGGATAAGGAAGTTTTGTCTTTGACCCCACCTTTTAAATCAGGTGGGGTTCTCTCCCTCCCCTTCCCTCTTCCGCCTTGCTGGGTTCACTTTCCCTGAGTGCTCAAGGTCTGCGAAAGAACAGCTTACGGTCATTGCTATCATTTCTGTAGGATGTGGGTCACTGTGACGTACGCATGGGACTTTTGCTAGATACACTTCTCCACTGGAAGGAGAAGAGAGAGATGCCACCTGGGAGAGGAGACGGGAGCCGAGCTGGGGCTGAGAACCTGGGCTGAGACAGGCTTGTGCACTCATTGGGATCTGGCTGATGTCAATAATCTCTGCTATGCAAATGAGCCAAAAACCAAGTGTCTTGTCTAGACCAGAAACCAGACCTCAGTGGGAGGTCGCTAAAGGGTGTGGTGCGGCTGGAAACAGAAAAATTCGTTTCATCTGGCCTTGAACAGAACAGGGTATTCATCAGACTAGCTCCGGGGAGGCAGGTAACAACACCAGCCCAGAGGCCTCCTAGATGAGAGGCCAAAAAGTTGCTAAGAGAGAGTCCAAGACCCAGTGCCCAGAGCCTCTGTTTCGGGCAAATGTGGGCTGGGAATTAGATCGCTAGCATCAGAGGAAACCTGCACTTGGCACATCGACTCTCGGTTATGATTTCTATTTCCTTTCTTGCCCTTTGGAAATACTTGACGCTGAAGTGGGTCTGGAATGCTGCCTGGCAATCATCCGGGGCTTCCCGAGTCCATTCATGTGCCCGCTCTGTCCTAGAGGGTCATTCTACATCTTTCTCTGCAAATCTCCTAGTCTTCTGCACCATCTGCCTCAGCGAGGAAACGGCGAGCAGAAGAGAAGGTCAAAGACTCCGGCTGCCGTAGCCACCCAGCTACCAGCAACGACAGCCGCGTGCCCTGCTTTCCCGCCGGTCGCCCTTCCCTGTTCTGGAAGGCCGATTCTAACTGCACTAGCCGCTGTCCTGCTCCCCGAGCTGGTCTCTGCCCTCTGCACCTCTCCCTTTCTCCAGATTACTCCTATCAGTTTACAAACACACTGTCACTTCTCCCCTTTGAAATGACCACAACGACTGCAAACATCCCTTCAGGACCATCCCATTTTTTTGTTCCTCTTTGCAGAAAACCCGTCAGAGAATTACCCCCCACATTCCTAAGTCCAATGGTGGAATCTCCATCCTCATCCTACGTGACCTGTGAGCAGCATAGGACCCCAGTCTCCTGCTGCCTCCTCTTTGGCTCCCAGGACAGCTTGTTCTTTGTTTTCCTCTTACTCCACTCACTGCTTCTCTGCCCCCTCAGCTCTTCCCCTTCTCCTCTCCCCCTTCATGTGGGAGGGGTTGTTCATTCTCTATTGCTGCTACAACAAATTATCACAAACATGCTGGCCTAAACAATGCAAATTTATTATCTTCCAATTAATAAGAGGTCAGCTGCCCAGTTCAACAGTGTTGGAGCTATCTTTGACTCCTCTTTCCCTCCTACACGACTCCTCCCGTAGGTCAGGAAATCTTGTCTCTCCCTTAGAAATACTGTAGTCCCCCTTATCCACAGAGGATATGTTCCAAGACCCTGATGCCTGAAACTGCAGATAGCACTGAACCCTGTATATACTGTTTTCCCCCCACATATATACTATGAAAACGTTTAATTTATAAATGAGGCCCAGTAAAAGATTAACCATATCTCTTTTCACTAAACTCTTCTCGCCCTCTAAAAAGTATAAAGAATAATGTCCACTGTTTTTTACCAGGTAGATTTATGAAAGTCAATCTGTGCCATGTTTATGTCAAATTTTCTTCAAGAAATAAAGTGTCATAAATACAATTGAACCTCTGTGTGTCCTTCTTCATCCTCCTTCCCTTCTCTTCCACTCCAGAAGCATCTGCTATCTTGATTTTGGTGGCTATCACTCACATATCTATTTCATGATTTTTGTTGGTATTTTAAAAGGTCCCCCTCCCCCTTGTCGTTCTAATGCTTTAATCGAGAGGAAGCCTTCAAAGTCCCAAGAGGTCAAGGCCCCAAGGTCACACAGTCCCAAGGTCACACAGCCAGGTGAGGCCAAGAAAGAACAAGAGCCTAGGACTTCTGACTCCTAGTTCAGTGTCTTCACAATGCACCATGGTGTATCTTTTCAAAATGTATATAAATGAAATATATACCATCTACTATGTTCCTGAGACAGCACTAGACTTCTTTTAAAAATACATTCATTCATCGAACCTCACAGATGAGAAAACTGCGGTTCAGAGAGAAGTCGCTTTTCCAATGTCACCCCGCTTGCAGTCAGCACAGGTAAAATTGGTGCCCAGGACTGAGGGACTTCTAATGCTGCCCTCTAGTGGTCAGTATGGGAAAGGCACATTTGAAAGTAGAAACCTCTATACGCGTTCTGGTTCCGCAACTTGCTGACCAAGTGAACCTAGCTAAGGTAAGTCAATTATAAAACTACTATTTAGCGAACACTTACTAAGCACCAGCAATTTTTAGTAATCATCTTATTTAAACACCCTCAGATAGATATTATTTAATCTTTAGAGGGAAAAACTGAGACTCCAAGAGGTCATACCATCAACAAAGAGCAGAACCAGAAGCTGAATTCAGGGTTACCAGCTCCAGGGACCACGCCCTCCCCACCTTTTTTTACCTTCCTCTCTTTTTTTTTTTTTTTTTTAAGATTTTATTTATTTATTTGACAGAGATAGAGACAGCCAGTGAGAGAGGGAACACAGCAGGGGGAGTGGGAGAGGAAGAAGCAGGCTCATAGCAGAGGAGCCTGATGTGGGGCTCGATCCCATAACACCGGGATCACGCCCTGAGCCGAAGGCAGACGCTTAACCGCTGTGCCACCCAGGCGCCCCTTACCTACCTCTCTTGGCTTACATGCTTTCTTAATTTTATTTCTTTAAATTATCATTTGGTTAGGGGTACCTGGCTCGTTCACATGGGAAGGGTGTGACTCTCAATCTCAGGGTTGTGAGTTCAAACTCTGCATTGGGTATAGAGATTACTTAAAAATAAAATATTTAAATTATCATTTGGTTGGGCATCACATATCTGATAAATACTTGTATACAGGGGCGCCTGGGTGGCACAGTCGTTAGGCATCTGCCTTGGGCTCAGGTCGTGATCCCAGGGTCTTGGGATTGAATCCCGCAACAGGCTCCTTGCTCTGCAGGGAGCCTGCTTCTCCCTCTCCCACTGCCCCTGCTTGTGTTCCTTCTCTGTCTCTCTTGCTCTCTGTCAAATAAATAAATAAAATCTTAAAAAAAAAACAACTTGTATACAAAATATAAAAAGAACACTTAAAACTCAACAATAAAAAAATGAACACCCCAATTAAAAATGAGCAAGAGATCTGAACAGACACTTCATTAAAGAAGATATGCAGGGGCACTTGGGTGGCTCAGTTGGTTGAGCATCCGATTCTCAATCTCAGCTCAGGTCTTGATCTCGGGGTCATGAGTTCAGGCCTCACGTTGCGTTCTATGCTTGGTGTGGAGCCTACTTGAAAAAAAAAAAGATGTGCAGATGGAAAATAAGTATAAGAGAAGATATCAACATCATTGTCATTAAGGAAATGCAAATTAAAGAAAAATGAGAGTTTTTATATATCTGTTAGAGTGTCTACAATCCATAGATCTGAAAATATCAATTTCTATCAAAGTTGCAGAGAAAGAGGAACTCTCATTCCTTCCTGGTGAAAATTCAAAATGGTAGAATCACTTTGGAAAACATTTTGGCAGTTCCTAAAATGTTAAACACAGGCTCACCTTATGACCAGCAATTCCACTCCTAGATATATACCCAAGGGAAATGAAAATTATGTTAGCACAAAATTTGCACACAAAATGTTCATGGTAGCATTGTTCATAACAGCCAAAAAGTGGAAGCAACCTAAATGTTCATCAACTGATGAATGGATGAACAAAATATGGTGTAGCCATACAGTGGAGTATTATTCAGCCATAAAAAGGAATGAAAGGCTCATTCATGTGACAACATGGGTGAACTATGGAAATATTACGCTAAGTGAAAGGTGCCATTTATTTACTGAAGGCCACAGAGTGTATGATTCCAATTATATGCAACATCCAGAAGAGGCAAATCCATAGGGGCAGAAAACACATTAGTGGTTGTTAAGGGTTAGAGGGTAGGGAAAAGTAAGTGACCTATTCTGGACTTCTAACTTCCAGAACTGTGAGCTAATAAATTTGTGTTGTTTAATAAAGGCACTAAGTCTGTGGTAATTGGTTACAGCAGCAATAGGAAACTGACACATTCATATACTCAGACAACACTGGCTTCCTTGAACTGCAAGCTTATGTATTGTTATGCAGTGCGTACTGCAGAAATAGTATGTTCGTGTAAATCAATAGCCTGAAATTAAGTACTATAACTCCTAAACCACATCTTTCAATTAAAACACGTATATCGAATGCTCCCCAAATATTGATACTCATTAGCACTCTTTACCCTTGCCTAGAGCTCAGGGGAGGAAGTTGGAAGGACTGAAGGACGCTGGGGATGCTGATCTGTGTCTCCTCCCAGTCAGGACAGGCTGTGGTGCTGCCCCCCAATGTCCGACAGCAAGTTGGCAGTCACAAGCTGTAGTGCTTGGCTCGGATGCGTCAGGCTAGCTGATTTCTGGAAGTCTCCGTTCTAGCTTCTCCCTGATGCTGAGGACAAGGTCCAAGAGGGGCCACAGAGGTGGGCTCCAGGGTGGAGTGCAACAGCTCCTCACTTTCCGGGTGGATCAGGGTCGGTGGAGACCCAGCTTCGTCCTACGGGTCTGCCCCAGAAGGCAAATGGGCGGCGGCATCCCCTAAGCATCCTGCGCGGATTCTTCCTGGAGAAGAGCAAGGGAAAGCTGTGTCCCTGCCGCCCCACACAAATCTGCCTGATGACTTGGCCCAGTGGGGAGGGGATTTGCCCAGCAGGCTGGGTGGAAGTTTCCCGGCCAGATAACCCCAGCTCCAATTAAAGCCATTAACGAGAAATGAAGCCAAGGACCATTATCCCTTGTTAGGCCCCTTTTGCCAAATCCTGGGCTTTAAGACAGGGAGGGTCAGCCTAGGAGCAAATGGTCCATGAGGCACTTTACTTCTAATCATCCCCCAGTCAAACTCGGGTTGGCCTGTACAGTGACCAAGCGTCCAGGTTTGCCTGGGATCAAGGAGTTTCACAGGACAGGAGAACACAGAATCAAGGCAAACTGGGATGAGATGCTTACCTTCCCTTCCAACCTGGAGGCTGCGGTTTCGGGTAGCCCTCCAGCCCAGATACAAAGCATGGATCCGCCGGGCGATTCCCCTGAGCTATTAGAAGTCCTTATGAATCAGCAACTTATCCCTCATTCTCCTCCATGCAAGGCTCTTCCCCTCAACGTCCTTGTTCTAACAGCACCTGCCATTTATCGAGCGCTTACACCAGGAAATGTGGAAAGCATTCTCCTCTATTATTTCTGTTAATCCTCTTCCTAATCCTAAGAGACAAGCCATTTTATTTTTATTTTATAGATGATGAAACTCTGGCAATGAGAGCTTAAATAATTGCTCAAGGTCACCCTGAAAGTTGGTGGCAGGGCCCGCAGAGTGTCAGGTGTCTCCGACCCCGAATAGGCACTTAGAACCATGGTGCCATTTGCCTTTCAAGGGACTCGGCCAGCGGACCGTCAGTAGCACCTGCCTTTGGGGGAGGGAGCTTTCATCTTGCAGCCATCCCAGTAATCTGTACCGAGGGCAGACGCTTTTCTAATGGCATTTGTGACCCTAGGCTGCTGTGGCCTCATTTTCGGGAAGAGGGTTTTCCCCAGCCGGAAGCAAGTTTTTCTGAGGACTGGAAAAATCAGAGCGAGCACACAGGGCCGAGGGGCCCCATTCCAGACACCGAGGGGCCTCGATGCTGGGCCGCACAACCGTCTCACGACCTCACCTCTGATCCCTCGCCCTGTGGTTTGAGGTTTGAGGCTCTGCGTCAGGCAAGCGTGGATTCACAGCCACAGCCGTGCTCCTCTTCAGGATCCCCTGCCGGCAGCCCCCGTGGCAGCTCCGGGCACCTCTGCTTGCAGTAAACATGACCTTTGCCTTCTGCCACCAACATGACATTGGCATGTCGCTGCGGATCTGTAAACACAATTGTGTTTTCAATCTTCCGACCGAATTTTGTTCCTGGGATCCTAACAGGCAGCAGGTCTCTGTTTATCTGTAAACAGCAGCCCCGGTCCCGGCAGAGAGGTTAGGATGCTGTTTGTTTTTATTACTTTACAGTAAGAAGGAAAGGTGGTTTGTGACAGGTATCCACACTACCCCTCCCTCTCCTGAGTGTCTGAGAAGATAATCTCTCTCTCTGTCCCTGAACACACAGATCCATACCCCAGACCAAGAGAAAAGGTGGAAGAGGTCTCGCTCTGCCTTAGAGCATCTCATGAAAGGACACTGAAGAATCTGGTGGGAATCATTCAGATAATTAATGTCCTGTGCTGTGCGGCACAGCCAGCGCGGTTTCCTGTGGGGAGGAAGGAACAACGAACATGAATAGCTCCCCTGGAAACCCAGCCTGAGAGCCAACAATCCCCAGGTTCTGTTTTTGAGGGTGACTCATCGTGAGCAGCCCTAGCTGTCCTGTGTACCTTGAGAAACATGCATATTTCTACCTGTCTACATTGAAGTGTCTTTCTACAAAACTCGTCTTCTATTAAAATGGGTAGCTTTCTTTTCCCCCAAAGTTTGTGTTCTAGCTAAAAGAATGTGATTTTTTTAAAAGATTTTATTTATTTATTTCACAGAGAGAGAGACAGCAAGCGAGAGAGGGAACACAAGCAGGGGGAGTGGGAGAGGAAGAAGCAGGCACCCAGCAGAGGAGCCTGACATGGGACTCAATCCCAGGACTCTGGAATCACGCCCTGAGCCGAAGGCAGACGCTTAACGACTGAGCCACCCAGGCGCCCCAAGAATGTGATCTTTTAACAGAATGCAGAAATAAGCTAGTGAATAGAAGTTGTTTTTTTTTTAAGATTTTATTTATTTATTTGAGAGAGAGAGCACGTGCTAGAGAGAGCACAAGAAGGGGGAGCAGCAGAGGGAGAGGGAGAAGCAGGCTCCATCCCAGGACCCCGGGATCATGACCTGAGCCAAAGGCAGCTGCTTAACCCACTAAGCCACCCAGGCTCCCCGAATTGAAGTTTTTAAAGAAAATTTCCAAAGTATTGATAAACATATAAAATGCATAGTTATTAGATATAAATTTCAATTTTCATTAACTCTAACAATGGAATACAAAAGCCAGATTGGTATCTCTTCTACAAAGCTAAGTTATCAGGGACATTGTAATTTAGGAAAATTGTAAGGTTTCACAAGTGTCATAAGGTAGAGAAAGTAATGGAAAAGGAGATTAAAGTATTTATTCTTATTAGATGAGGAAAACAAAAAAGAAAAAAAGAATAGTTACAATAAATACTGGAAGATGAGGAAGGACATATGACTGAATTACAAGAGAATATTCAAAATCAAGTCTGTTTATAGGAAAAATTATTTAATAGGGGAACTTGTATGCTTATTTTTTTCTTCTGCTGTTCTAAAGGAAACTTCTTTTTAACTACGGTTATCAAAATAGTTCTTTAAATAAAGAGTCATATTTTGTTAAGGCAGAGAAATGGAATGAACAATTTCCTGTAAGAGTAAATTCAGTTGGAATCTACAAATCTAAACTTAGAAAGTAATAAAATATCTAGTTCAACATGATGGGTTGAGCATATGCATTTAAGTGAAATAAGGGGCTGCATCATTTTCAAATAATAGATTTAGAACAGGTCTGGAAAAATAAGACATGGTGCCATCAACAGCCCCCAAATTTTAAGAGGTTGGTGGAAATCGGAAAACAGATGTGATTAGGTTCATGGAGAGAGCACATCTGAGGCAGATACAGTGAAGAATGCTCCTTTAGAAGGTCCCTAAGGAAACTCCAACTTTTCATCTCCAAGTGCAGAGACCAGGTGGGCTGTCCAGGGGCGATCACTGGGATAACTAGTTCAAGATCACCTCTGCAGCCCCCTCTCCTGCTCCGAGCAGCCAACGAGGGCATCATCCTCAGGTGAACGCGTGAGAACAGCTCCTGAATGAACTGCAGAATCTGCTGAGGGAAGCTCTGGGACATGGTATCAGAGCCCGAAGCAGCAGAGCAATGCCTGGTAACTGCACACCCACGAGGGCTGAGCCGAAGCTGAGAGAGCTCCAGCTCTTCCCCCAAATGGAATACACCGTCATGTTTCTCCCGCCAAGCAGAGCCTTCCGCCTTGACGGTCGTGAGGGCTCCTCGCTGCCTGGCCGCCTGCGGCCCCCTGTGCACGTGCTCCACAGGCTATCATTCAAGGGTGAGGTCTGCTGGGGAAAGACACCTGAATGACGGCAGAGGAACTTGTCAGAGCTACAAACGCTCAGCAAGAGTCTCGTTTAGAAATATGAACAGACAACCGAGGGTCACCAGAGACTTGTTAGCAGCCAACGGTACGAAACAGAAAGATCAAGACGAACAGGACAAGCAATCCAGAAAGGAATGGAGGTGGGGTGCCTGGGTGGCTCAGTCAGTTAAGCATCAGACTCTTTTTTTTTTTTTAAGATTTTATTTTATTTATTTGACAGAGAGAGACAGCCATAGAGAGAGGGAACACAAGCAGGGGGAGTGGGAGAGGAAGAAGCAGGCTCCCAGCAGAAGAGCCCGACATGGGGCTCGATCCCAGAACGCTGGAATCATGCCCTGAGCCGAAGGCAGACGCTTAATGTGAGCCACCCAGGCGCCCCAGCATCAGACTCTTGATCTTGGCTCAGGTCATGATCTCAGGGCTGTAAGATCAAGCCCCACACTGGGCTCCACACTCAGTGTGGAGTCTGCTTATCCCTCTCCCTCTGCTTCTCCCCCTGCTCGTGCTCTCTCTCTGCCTCTCTCACAAATAATAAATAAATAAAATCATTTTTTAAAAGAAAAGAAAGGAATGGGGTGCCTGGGTGGCTCAGTCAGCTAAACGTCTGCCTTCAGCTCAGGTCATGATCCCAGGGTCCTGGGATCGAGCCCCATATTGGGCTCCCTGTTCAGCGGGAAGCCTGCTTCTCCCTCTGCCTCTCCCCCTGTTCATGCTTGTGCCCACTCATGCTTGCAATAGCTCATGCTCTCTCTCCCTCTCTGAAATAAATAAATAAAATATATTTTTTAAAATGTGTCCTGTAGTCATGAAGCAAGTCTCAGCAAATGTTAAAGAATAAGTAACATTTGGACCACTGCTTTTTGAACAAATAGGTACACAAATCACCCAAAGATCTTGTTCTTGTTGTTGGTTTTTTTAAGATTTTATTTATTTATTTGTCAGAGAGAGAGAGAGAGAGCAAGCAGGGAGAGTGGAAGGCAGAGGGAGAAGCAGACTTCCTGGTGAGCAAGGAGCCCAATATGGGACTCAATCTCATGACCCAGGGATCATGACCTGAGCTGAAGGCAGATGCTTAACTGACTGAGCCACTCAGGTGCCCCCAAAGATCTTGTTATAACAGAGATTATAATTCTGGTGATGATGCCTGAGATTCTGCTTTTTATTAAGTCCCCAAGTGATGTCTGATACTGTTGGTCTGCAGACTATACTTTGTGTAGCAAGAATTTAGACAATGTTCTTCAACTACAACTTCTGTATTAGTTTGAGTTCCCCAAGATAAAGATAAAGATTCAAGAGCCAACAGTTTGCTTTACTGGAGAAGGAAACACCAGTTGGGGAGTGAGGCGATGAAACAGGGCCAGGAAGACAGTTTAATAAAGGGGTGTTAACAGGATAACAACCATTGAGGGGAGCTAGAACTTAGGACACTGTAAGAACGTTGAGAGCCAAAGTCAAACATATGCTTCACAGTCATGCCCTCAAGAGGCAAGGGAACTACAGTATCATGCATGACTTCCATCATTCATTTGTTACTAGTTGTTCCCTTATAGGGGCATGTTAAGAATGTTAAAACAGCTATTATTACTATCTTTAATGAAGTAAGGCAAAATATGTTCATAGCCAATTTTGAAAGAAGTAAAAAAAGACAAAATTATATATATAGTGAAACAATGATTAAAGATGACCCATCATCAGAAACTATGAAGACCAGAAGAGAGTGAAAAACATCTCAAAGTACTTAAAGGAAAAACTACCAAACCAGAATTTTTATCCAGCAAAAGTATCCTTCAAAAATGCAGGTAAAATACAGACTTCTTCACCAGTAGACCCTTATTGCAAAAATAGTAAGGAATTTCTTCATGCTGAATGAAAGTATTGCCAGATGTCAACAAACAGCTTTAGAAATGAATAGAGAGCATTGGAAAAGGTACATATCTGGGTAAATTAAAAGACTGATTTTTTTTTTTTGCTTTCTCTTAATTTCTTTATACACATGACTGTCAAAAGCAAAAATGATAACTTTTTTTGTGGGATTTATAACCTGTGTAGATACAGGACATATAACAGCTATAACATAAAGGAAGGAGGTAAGAGACATATATGGTTACAAGGTTTCCATATTTTTCAGGAAGTAAAAAAAAAAAATGAATGCCTATAAGTGTATGGTGAAAAAACAAAAATGTATGCTATAATCCCAGAACAACCACTAAAAGCAGTGCAGAGAAGTATAACTTAAAAAAACAAGAAAAAGGGGTGCCTGGGTGTCTCAGTCAGTTAAGTGTCTGCCTTCGACTCAGGTCATGATCCCCAGGTCCTGGGATAGAGCCCTGTATCAGGCTCCCTGCTCAGTGGGGAGCCTGTTTCTCCCTTTCCCTCTGCCATTTACCCCACTTGTGCTCTCTGGCTCTCTCTATCTCTCTGTCAAATAAATAAATAAAATCTTAAAAAAAAAACAAGAAAAAATTATACTGCAATTCTAAAATATATTCAAGTAATGAAAAAAAAAGAACAAGAGAGGAAGAAAAGAAAAACAAAAAACAGAGAGACATAGAAAACAAATTATAAAATGATAAGCCCAAGCTCAAATATATCAACAATGACATTAAAGGTTAATAAACTGAAACTTCTTAAAGGGCAGAAATTATCAAAATGGATAAAAAAAAAAAAAGCAAGACCCAACTGCTATGGACTCAAGGGTGTGCACCCCCGCCCCCAGATTCATATGTTGAAGCCCTAACCCCACATAGAGTGCGGCTATATTTGGAATAAGAAATTAATCAAGGTTAAATAAGGTCAAAAAGGTGGAGCCCTGATCTGAAAAGATTAGTGTTCTTATTAGAGAAGACCCGAGAATTTGCTCTCTCTCTTTTCTATCATGTGAGAACACGGCAAGAGGGTGGCTGCCTGCAAGACAGGAAGAGAGTCCTCACCAGCAACTGACTGGCCAGCACCTTGATCTTGGCATTCTCAGCCTCCAGAACAATGAGAAAGGAAATGTCTGTTGTTTAAGCCATCCAGTCTATGGTGTTTGGTTATGGCAGCCCAAGCTAATTAAGACAACAACTACATGCTTTCTTTAGAAGACACACAGAGGCTGGAAATAAATGGATGAGGAGGAGTATACCATTCAAACAGTAAGTAGAATAAAGCTCCAGTGGCTACAGTCATATCAGATAAAAGATATTTGAAGACAGAAAGTCCTACAGGAGATGAAGAGGAACGTTTCATAATAACAAAAAGATAAATTCGTTAGGAAGACGTAATGGTCATAAACGTGTGTAGACCTAATTACAGAGCTTCAAAATACATGAAGTAAAATTTGCCAAAATTAAAGAGAGAATAAGATGATCCTATTATCATATTTAGAGGTGTTAAGACCTCTCTCTCAGCAATGAATGATCAGATAAAATAAAATCAGCAAACACACAGACAAAATGAGCAACACTATCAACCACCTTGAGCTAACTGATATCAATAAAACATTATAGCCACCAAGTCAGAACATACATTCTCTTCAAGAGCATATGGTATGTTCACCAGAATAGACCACACGTTGGGCCATATAACACGTCTCAATAAATTTAAAAAATTAAATCATATCAAGTATTTCCTGTGACCACAACGGAAGTAAATTAGAAATCAGTAATGATAAAATAACTAGGAAAAAATCCCTATTTGGGGAAATGAAACAACATATTTTTTTAAAAACCCATACTTTTATATCAGGATTTCTCTATCTTTGGCTGGAAACTTTCTTGTTGTGCATGGCTATTCTGTGTTTAGCAGCATCTTGGCTCTACCTACTGGATGCCAGTTGTACCCCTCCAGTTGTAGCAACTAAAATGCCAAATATTCCCTGGGGTGGGAATCAAACTTAAAAATAAATTAAAAATTCCTAAGGCATCTACATATAGGCTAAGAAAATGAATAAGTTAGCAAGATTGTACAATACAATGTAAATATACAAAAATCTCTTGCATTTTTATATTGTAGCAAGGAACACAGAAAATGAACCTAACTCCATTAAATGACACAATACAAACAACATTCAAAAAAATAAAATACTCAAGAAATAAATTTAATGGAGATGTGCAAGATCTGCATACTGAAGACTACAGAACCTTATAAAAGGAAATTAAAGCAGACCTAAGTCAATGGAGAGATGTATTCTGTTTGTAGACTGGAAGATCAATGTTGTCCTGATTGACGCTATCTGAGGCACAGCTTAATACACAAAGCCTCGTCTTATTTTGGAGATTTTTTTTTCAAGCCCACATCTTTTTATGCATCACCTTCACCTAATCCCTTTATACATTCACCCTCTTCCATAGATAAATATAAATAAATAAATATATATATATATATGCACACACCCACATACATATGAACATGTGTATGAACATATATATGTGCCTGTAAATGTGTATGTATATGTATGTGTTATATTTTTTTTTAAAGATTTTATTTATTTATTTGACAGAGATAGAGACAGCCAGCGAGAGAGGGAACACAAGCAGGGGGAGTGGGAGAGGAAGAAGCAGGCTCATAGCAGAAGAGCCTGATGTGGGGCTCAATCCCATAATGCCGGGATCACGCCCTGAGCCGAAGGCAGACGCTTAACCGCTGTGCCACCCAGGCGCCCCTATGTATGTGTTATATTACATGATATATTAACAACATTTATTACCTTTAATTGCTTGGTTAGGGTAGAATTTTGCCCTTCCCCTTCACCACCTCCCTCTTGCCTCCCTCCCTGTCCCCACACTGCTTAGCTCTATGCCAAATGATTACAGTTAGTTTAATTGTGCACACGCATGCATGCACACCCACAGTGTCCAGGCACTAACACTCCCCTCGTAGTCTGCTTCATGATCTGGCCCACCAATTACTGTTCAATAGTCAACATATCGATCCGTTGTATGTACTGGTTGTTTGCCTATACCTACCCATCTCACACAACCTAGCAATAGTCTATTTTTTACAGATGAGATCCTTGGGTTCCAAGAGGCAGTGGGCTTTGTCCAAATTTACCATTCGCTAGCAAGTGCCCTTCCCCAAGTTCCCATAGACTGCATTCTGGATCTTCTATTTCTTCACCTGGCCAAGGCTTGTCCTCCTCAGGTATAGTCCAAAGACTTACTTATTTTCTGGGGCGCCTGGGTGGCACAGCAGTTGGGCGTCTGCCTTCAGCTCAGGGCGTGATGGGATCAAGCCCCACATCAGGCTTTTCCGCTGTGAGCCTGCTTCTTCCTGTCCCACTCCCCTGCTGTGTTCCCTCTCTCGCTGGCTGTCTCTATCTCTGTCGAATGAATAAATAAATAAAATCTTAAAAAACAAAAAACAGGGGGCGCCTGGGTGGCACAGCGGTTAAGCGTCTGCCTTCGGCTCAGGGCGTGATCCCGGCGTTATGGGATCGAGCCCCACATCAGGCTCTTCTGCTATGAGCCTGCTTCTTCCTCTCCCACTCCCCCTGCTTGTGTTCCCTCTCTCGCTGGCTGTCTCTTTCTCTGTCAAATAAATAAATAAAATCTTTTAAAAAAATTTTTCGGGCTCCTGGGTAGCACAGTCGTTAAGCGTCTGCCTTCGGCTCAGGGCGTGATCCCGGCATTCCGGGATGAGTCCCACATCGGGCTCCTCTGCTGGGAGCCTGCATCTTCCTCTCCCACTCCCCCTGCTGTGTTCCCTCTCTCGCTAGCTGTCTCTCTGTCAAATAAAAAAAAAAAAAATTATCTTTCCTAGCTAATGTCTATCAAACACCTTTGTGCTAAGAAACCAAATTAAAGTTAATAGTTTAATGAGTACCGTGTGTATTTCCACTTGCGGCTATAATACAAACAAACCCCAGGAGTAAGAGGGGAGACAGATTACCAGCCTCATTACAGGTTGTAGGTGTTTGGGGACTGTAGGGATGGACAGAAGAAATCCAGTTACTTGGGGATGAGCAGTCCTGCAGTATCCAAAAATCACAAGTTTAGGCCCCTGGGAGTAAGTGATGTTGCAAAGTCCCAGGCACTTCTCCAGGAAGCTCGTCCTGTCCCGTAGCCAGACAGCTCTGTTACCCAACACCCAGCCCAAGAGCAGCCAGCCGCCCAGTTATGCTGTCGGTGATCTCATTAGAATGAGATGAGTCAACATTCACACAAAGACCTTCTGGCCTGCAATCTGAGAACAGGTTTAGGAAGAACAAAGCAAAAGGGAGAAATGTAACCAAGAACTATCTCTTTATTGCTTTTGAGTTGTTTAAGGGGGTTTTAAGGGATTAAGGCTAAAGAAATGTTGACTTGTAGGGAGAGGAGCAGGATATCAGTTGAACAGAAAAGAGGCCTTTGTGCTGACTAAGAGGGGATGCACATTAAAAGAAAATCTCATCAGCCCGGCTGCTTGCAGGGGGATAGGGCTGGAAGTCAAAGGTGAATAAGAATGCCAGGTTTCTAGCCTGGGGGAGAAGTCAAGGCATAGGGGCATCTTTGGGGTCCCCACTGATTATGAGTAGACAACCAAGGGACTGCCAGAGTCCCCTGGCCCCACCTTTCAATCCCTAACCAAATTCTCAACCCTGGGAGAAGCCTCATCATAAGCACTGGACACCAGAAGGAGCTCAGCCCCAGGACGTATGGAAGCAATGTGCCAGATATATGTCTAGAAAACTAGAGAGCCACAAAAAACATCAGAGAGGCATCTACATTGGACTTGGGAGTATAGTAGGTCCCATCCCATTCTTTTCTTCTTTCTCCTACTTCCTCCCTCGCTATAGAACTTTCCTGTTTCTATCATTGTATCAGCCAGTGGCCCTCTGTCTTTACCCTCTCCCTGTGTCTCATTCATGTGTGTTTCTCCGTTATTCTGCGGAGACGTTCCTCCCCATAGATACTATGGATACAACCCGCATCTCCCTCCAACGGATGTCTGACCAAGAGGGGATTTCCACTGAGGAAAAATCTCCTCACTTTCTCTATCCCCACCTGCTACACACCCACAGTCAAAGGCATAAAGAACAGATAAGGGCTCTGGGCGAAGGAATGATTTATTCTCCTCTTTCAAGTGAGCAGCCTCAAAAAGCCCAATACTTTCTATTTTTATCCCTCACCAGATGTATACCTTCCCATTCTTCCAGCAACCCTGCCAGATAGAGTTTACCTTCATTGGGAAAATCCATCATAGCTGCAGAGGCGGGGGAGGGGGTTCGGTGGGGGGTAACAGGTGGGAATGGGTGTTGCCCTTGCCCCTCACTGACCTTCCCCAAGCCTGCTCTTCCTTCAAAATATCCCTATTTGTTTCCTCCCTTTTCCCCTTCAGAACTTGCCTTATTGTTAGAATTCGATCTCTCTGATTAGGGAATCATTGTGCCACGAAGAATTTTGCTTTCTTTCTGTCCCACTCATTCAGAGACCTGAGTTGAGGCCCTGGCTTTGACACTAGGAGGCTGTGTGAGCTGGGGATGATGACACTGACCTCTCTGGGCCTCTTTTTCTCAACCTTCAAATGCGATGTGACAGAAGGTGTAAGTCTATGATTCTAGTCGGAGTTCCACGTGGCATCTTTGAGGGCAGGAACCCTTAAACCACTCCTGGGAATTGTAAAGCATCCCATGGGAATCTTATCCAGAATGTGCATTAGAATCACTCATGAAGCTTTTACCTCTTAATTTCACATAAAAATCTCTTCAGAGCAGGAAATTCTGATTCCATGGCTTTAAAGCAGAGCTTGGGGAGTATACATTTTCATTTCCTTTTTTTTTTTTTTAACTTCCCTAATGATTCCGGATTGACTGACAGTCCACCCGACACGGATCTCCTTGCTTGTATCTCTAATACAAAGTGAAACGGATGTATCTAGTTATTATCTCATTATTAAGTTCACCTGAACAACCACAATTACCGAAGAGGATAATTCTTGACAGAGAAAAGAAACCCACAGGCTGTCTTCTGCACCCCGATCTTTGGCTGAAAACTTGGGTAAGGTTTCAAATTGCAACAGCCAGAATCCAAACGACCTACGGTCAAACTCAGAGAGGTTAGTGTATCCACTCTGACAGAAGCTTGAGTGTCAGAAGTCAGGGGAGCTGGAGCTTGACAAAGGACAAAAAGAGCTGCTTCTCTGTTTCCTCTGTGTTGCAATTCCCTGGGAATCGATAGAGACTTGTCAGGTATTGAGAGTCTGTAATAAGGTGCTATGGGATGAACAGAGGTGAGCTGGAGTGGGGGTTGACCTCCAGGAGCTATAGACATCTTAAAGATGACTGCAGGTCAGGGGGGAAATGGGTAGTGGATAGTCGGTTCACCGTGGCTGTGACCACCAGTTACCAGCCTGTGAGATGTCAAGCCTTAGAGTTTCATCTGTGTATCTCCCCCTGTTCAGGCTCTACTCCTTATGATGTAGCTCTCGGACTTTCACAAGTGTATCAGCCTCAAGAGAAAAGGCAGGGAGGGAGGGACATGAGAGGGGTTAGAGTGGTGGTCAAGGATTTGATTTGGTAAGGCTTCGTAGGTCAGGATAAAGCATGTTCATTTTATGATGTGTGTGTCAGGGAAGCTTTAGAGAAATTTAAAGCTGATTTATGTTTCTAAAAGATCATTCTGGCTACCATATAAAGGATGGGGTTAGGGGATTCACAAGAGTGGGATAAGGAATGGAATACCTCCTAGAAGACTACTGCAGATGTCCGGGTTAAAGAATATGGTGGCTTGGACCAGAGTGGTAGCAAAGGACATGGTGATATGCGGCTATATTTTACAGACCAAAGTATACATTGGAGACATCTTTATTAGGCCTTGCTGATGGATTAGATGTAGAGAGTAAGGCGAAGAAAGAAATCAAGATGTCTATGCTTTTTTACATGAAGAACTGGCCGGGTGGTTGTGTAATTTACTGCAAAGGAGAAAACCTAGGGAGAAGTAGGCTTGAGTAGGTGGTATGAAGGAGATACACAGAATCACAAGTTCTGTCTTGGCCACGTTAAGCTTGAGATACTTACTAAACTGTCAAGTGGAGATATCAACTAGATAGTAAAATATATGTCTGGAATTCTAGTGAGAAGCCAGGGCAAGAGATGTGAATGTGGGAGTCACTGGCATATAAGATTTAAAGCCATAGACAACATTATCTAAAGAGCCTGGGTATAGAAAAGATGCAAACTTGGGATTCAGCCCTGGTTCACTCCAAAATCTCAAACAGCCCAAAAGGTCTGCATCGGTCAAGAAGGAGAGAGAAGAGGTAAATCATTAATACGCACACATAGACACAGTGAGGAAGCACACATGCCTAGCTCTGGCAGTCTTCATTCTGTAAATGGTCGTGAAGATGGAGTTGACATTTATGAACTTCCTTCTCCACGGCCCCCTCTAGGTGTCCTTTTACCTGGCCAAGGGACACAAGCGTTCACTCTCGAAAGTTCTGAATCTTCAGTGTCCTTGCCATTTTGGGGGGTTGTTGATATTTTCATTGACTTTTACCACTGCACGTGGAAGTAGAGAGACATGCCAGGGACTCTCTTAGGTTCCAGACACGTCCGGCATGCTCCCGTGGTACAGCAGCAACCCCATTCCTTCTTGGCATTGAGCTCCATCACCCATTCATCTCTGCAAAGAGGAGTAACACTTTTTCATGCCTGCGGAGTCTGTGTCAGGAGAGGACCAAAATGGCCAGGTGGCGGTTTCATCTGTTAGTTCAATGGAATTGCTAATGTGTCCTTTGGTGGAAGCATTTCTTTCCCCCTTGGGAATTAAGACTTTAAAATCAACAGAGCTCAAAATGGTGGAGATGGGAAGCCAAAATTCTGCAAGTGGGTTATTAGATATAATCATGAAAGGCCCCACTTTATTTCTACCTCCTGATATACAGACCCAATTTCTGTGTTAGTCAGGAACCATCCAGATGACAGAAATAGTACCAGTATTCAAATAGAGGAAATATAATATTAAAAAATGTTACCTAGGTATACATTTGCTACCTAGGTGAATGAAAGGGTAAATCCTAATCCTTAAGGCATCGTGAGGATAAGAATTACGGGAAGCTTCTATCCTTCCCAGGGCTGAGGGAACACAGGAAAGGGGTTAAAAATATTAATGCGTAGAAAATTAGAGGAGGAAGCGTACTAAGGAGCTGAAATTCAAAATCCTAAGAAGAGCCACTGCTTCACCAGTACTGTTGTCTCTGAGCTCAGAGGTGGGTCCTTGTGAGCCTGGGAACTAGACCCCTCCGAGGGGGCACCTGCCAGCTGATGCAGGGTTTCTGAAGTGAGGCACTACAAAGCTAGTCTGCAAGTATGAAGTACATTTCATTCTTATCACATACACAAGGCACTTCTCACAACGCATGGCGTGTAGCAATGCAAGCTCTTATAAGTAATAAGTATAGCCGTTACAGGGTGGCACAGCGGTTAAGCATCTGCCTTCGGCTCAGGGCGTGATCCCGGCGTTATGGGATCGAGCCCCACATCAGGCTCTTCCGCTATGAGTCTGCTTCTTCCTCTCCCGCTCCCCCTGCTTGTGTCCCCTCTCTCTCTGGCTGTCTCTATCTCTGTCGAATAAATAAATAAAATCTTGGGGCGCCTGGGTGGCACAGCAGTTAAGCATCTGCCTTCGGCTCAGGGTGTGATCCCGGCGTTATGGGATCGAGCCCCATGTCAGGCTCTTCTGCTATGAGCCTGCTTCTTCCTCTCCCACTCCCCCTGCTTGTGTTCCCTCTCCAACTGGCTGTCTCTATCTCTGTCAAATAAATAAATAAAATCTTTAAAAAAATAAATAAATAAGTAAATAAATAAATAAAATCTTAAAAAAAAAAAAAGGATAGCCGTTACAGGAAGGCGGCTGGTACAGGAGGGGTTCCCAATAAAGGATTATTGTTTTTAGTGTTCACATCTGTATCCCTGAGCAAGCATTAAACTTCAGATAAAAAGCTCACCAAGGTTTACTAAATAGAATATCGGATGTGCCCACTCGAGGAACCCCAGGCTTAACCACTTTTATCCTTCTTTTAGCCCGGAACTAGCTCGTGGTAGGCAGAAGAGGGATCCAGGAAGATAGATGTCTGCATTGAATCTTTGGAACCTGTGAGTTTGTTACTTTACATGACAAAAGGGACTTTACAGATATGAGGAAGTTAAGGATCTTGAGATGGAGAGATTTCACTGGATTGTTGAGGTAAGCTGCTACGGTCTGAATGTTTGTGTCCCTCCAAAATGCTTATGTTGAAACCTAATCCCCAAGGTAAGAGTATTAGGAGTGGGGTCTTTGGGGTGATGAGGTCATAGGGGAGAGAGCTTGTGAGCGGGATTAGTCCCCTTACAAAAGAGACCTCTTCTGCCACCTGAGGATACAAGAAGTCTGACGGGGAAGAGGGCCCTCACCAGAACGCAGCCTTGCTGCTGCCCTGACCTTACACTTCCAGCCCCCAGAACGGAGAGAAATAAATTTCTGTTCTTTAGATGGTCCTCAGTCTGTGGTGTTTTACTGCAGAAGCCCTAACTAAGACACGGGCCCAATTTCATCACATGGGTCCTTAGAAGTGGAGGACATTTCCTGGCTGTGGTCAGAGGGAGACGTTATGGCAGAAGAAACAGAGAGCTGGCAGTGCGAGAAGGGCTTACCCTACCATTGCTGGGTGAAGATGGGGGAGGAAGGCATGGGCCAAGGAATGTAGGCAGCCTCTAGAAGTTGGATAAGTCAGGGAAATGAATCCTCCTATGGAGCCTCTAGAAGGGAGCTCAGCCCTGCCAACACCTTGGAGGATCGGTAGGGGAAGAAAGGGGTAAAGAAAAGGGGGGTAATCAGAAGGGGGAATGAAACATGAGAGACTATGGAACTATGAGAAACAAACTGAAGACTTCAGAGGGGAGGGGGTGGGGGAAGGGGATAGACTGGTGATGGGTAGTAAGGAGGGCACATATTGCATGGTGCACTGGGTGTTATACGCAACTAATGAAGCATCAAACTTTACATCGGAATCTGGGGATGTACTGTATGGTGATTAACATAATATAATAAAATAAAATTTAAAAAAAAAAAAAAAACACCTTGATCTTACCCAACCAGACCCATGTCTGGCTTCTGACCTCCAGAACTGTAGGATACTAAATTTGTGTTGTTATAAGCTACGAAGCTTGTGTCACAGCACTAGGAGATGAGTACCAGCACCGTGGTTCCCTTTACTCTCTTGCTCAGCTGTCAGTCCTTACTCCCAGCAGTGACCACTGAGTGCTCTGATGTCCCTGTGCCCTGAGAATTTTGGAAGGAAGCAAGTGGTCATTTCTTCCCCGTGCCCCCAGCAGTGGGAGACGGGGTCCTGGCTGAGCCAGCAAACATAGGGCTCATCACTGGGTGCTGTCCAGACCCTCACAGGGAAAGTGAGCACACTTCCATCAACAACGGTGTCTGCGCATTTATTACTCTTGCTCAGCCCCACGGTGACAAAATTCTACTTGTAGTTTATTAAAATCAAACTTCTTGCTATGGCCTCTACGGCCTCTAGCCTGTAAGGCTAGCCTCCCCCATCAACTTTCCTTCATACCATGCCTCACATCATCACTATCATCTTAGCAACTCCCTCTCTCTCTGTTTCTCCGATGGGCCTCACTATGTCCCACCTCGGGGCCTTTGCACCTGCAAGTCCCTCTGTCTGGAACACTCACCTGCCACTCTTTACATGGCGGCTGCTTCTCATTCTTTACATTCCAGCTCAAATCTCACCGCTCAGATCACCCCACCCGCCAAGACATTCTCTTTATCAGGTCAGCTGTTCATTTCTTTCACAGCATTTATCACAATTACAAGCTAATTTGTTTGTTTTTGTGTTTACTCATTTACGTCTCTGTTTACTACATTTATTAGGATATAAGTTCCACGCCATCAGGGACCTTGTCTGGCTTGTTTGCTCCTCTATTCCCAGTGCCTCGGATAGCACCTAGCAAATCACTGACATTTAACAAATTCTTTGAAAAAGAGAGAAGAAGGGAAAGAAAAATCCTGGTTATAGCCCTATTTCCTGATCTAGTCTAAGTCCCAAAAATCAGTTCGGGTCTACTCCAAGCCTGTCCCAGCTGAGGTCAGAATTGAGTGCCTCCTTTGGCTTCTGGAACCTGCCTGCTGGAGGTTCTGGCCCTTGACCCCAGGCGTGGTCCAATATTTGAGCTCTACCAGCAGATTCGGCAAATCCTGAATTAAAAGTTACCCTGCTCTGGTTCTGCCTGACTCTTAGAACATGACCCTGACTTGGGAGTCTAGACCAAGAAGCACTATTACTCAGGAACAGTCTTGTTTCGACAGTTAGGCAGTTCAGCAACGTGCTGCAGATACTGGAGTCGGAGAATTACAATATGAATCATGCCTATGCCGCTCTCTCGTGCTTTCGTCAGGCCGCCGTAACAAAATACCACAGCCTGAGTGGCTTCAGCAACAGAAACTTCTTTTCCCACAGTTCTGGAGATCAGAAGTCCAAAAGTCCAAGATCAGGGTGCCACCGTGGCTGGTTTCTGGTGAAACTTCTCTTCCTGGCTTTTAGATAACCACCTCCTCGCTGGGTCCTCACACGGCCTCTTCTCTGCGCGCACACAGGGGCAGGGGACAAGAGTTCTTCTGGTGTCTCTTCCTCTTCTTAAAAGGACACCAGTCTTAACAGACTACAGCCCCATTCTTATGACCTCATTGAACCTTAATTATCTCCCTCAAACCCCAACTCCAAATACCATCACATTGGGGATTAGAGCTTCAACCTAGGAATTTTGAGAGGACACAAGTCAGTCCATAGCATCTTGTGACTAATCTATTCTGAGCCTTGGTTTTCTTGCCTATAAATTAGGGATGGTGATCCACACCTCTTATGGTTACTGACAGCATTAAATGAGATGAAGAAACAAGTGTGTTTCAATTATCTGATACTGTACAACACGCCACTCCAAAACTTGGTGACTTAAAATAACATTTTTTGCTCATGAGTCTGCAGTCCGGGCAGGCCTCGGCAGGGACAGCTCATCTCTGCTCCATTTGGCAGCAGCTGGAGCGGCCGAGGGGTGGGAGCTGGAGTGATGGGAGGTCGCTCACTCCTGTGGCTGGCACCTGGGCAGGGAAGATTCAAATATCTGGGGACTGGAACATCTGGGGCTCCCTGAGCATCTCTCTCAATATAGATATAGATGATACAGGTATATGGACAGGTATAGAGAGATATAATCTTTCCAGCTGGTGGTTTCAGGATAACTGAACTTCTTAAATATCAGCTCAGGGCTCCCAAGTCCCAAGAGAGGAAGTCAAATGGAAGCTGTATCATCTCTAATGACCCAGCCTTGGAAATCAGGGATCATCTCTTCTGCTTATCAGATGAGGCAGTCCCAAGGCCTGCCCTTGTTCAAGGGGAGGAGAAATAGCATCTCTTGATTGGAAAGAGACAAGCCTCTGGAAGGCGGATGAGACTGAAAACATTGTTGTGGTTGTTTTTAGAAAAATGCAAACTGCCACGGTACTCAAATATATGATGTGCTTTGGACACAATTTCCAGATTGCAAGCCCTGGCCCTCTGTGAGCCCTCTGCTCTGCGTGAGAGCAGTAAAGCCTGAGATCTGTCCCCTGACCAAGTACCCAACTGGGCCCAGAAGACATAGGGAAAGGTCTGTGGTTCTGGAACCAAAGTGACATTCTACTCTTGTGGTGTGGCATATTGCTGCTCATTCAGAAGCCTTTCAGAGATGAGAAGAATCTAGGATCGTTTTCCGGCTGAAATCTCTCATCCATCATATCCTATCCCAGCTGGAAGACACAGGCCCGGCTGAGCTGGCCTGAGGGCTGGAAGAGTAGCCCAGGCTCTCTACACCCCTAGAGGGGGGTCTATGCCCACCCCCACCCCACTGCAGCTGGGGGACCTCTCTTGGTACCTGTCACAAGCAACTCCATCGTTACCAACCTGCTCACCACACCTAGCACAGGGTTCTCCGGCTCAAAGAAATGCTCCTTTAATGAGAGGTCTGGTGAGAGTCATGGCCACCCCGTCTCCTCTTTCCCGCTTTCCGTCTCTCTTTGCTGATCCTCCTCATTTACTCTCTCCTTCTGCACCAGCCTTGCTCAAGAACACAGCTGGGGCTCCTTCTGTTCTAGCTGCAGAAAGACCCCACAGAGGTGAGACACACCCTCCCCGCTTCCTGGACACGTGGCTCAGGGCCAAAGGGGCCTGCAGACCTCCCTTGTTTTTCCCCTTCTTGGGTTTTTCTTGAACTGTGCTGGGCTCTGCCCAAAACTCTCGGTCGCCGGGTGCCAGCTCTCTCCTCTGCTTGCCCTGCCCCAAGAGAAAAAAACAGAAAACTCCCTTTGCCTTCACTTCCCAGAGATAAGGGTAAACTTTTCAGAGGGATCCTCTACGTAGATAGCTCTAAAGGCACGCAACAGGTCGAAGCACAGCCTGTATACTACAGCTCGCTCCTAGTTCCACTACCTCCTGGCTGAAGGCCGGCCGGCCTGTCCATGGCGAGCCCTCACCCTCACCCTCTCCCTCTCCGGAGCAGCAGCTGGTCCAGGCGTGAGGCTGGGAACACTGGCAATTTCTCCTTGCAGCTGGGGCTGGGGCGGCCATCTTGAACCCTAGGCCAGGGCCACTCCGAGACCGTCACCTACTTCCCTCTGATCACGTTAGAGGGCCTTTCATGCGAAGTTTCCAAAATACGGATTTGTGATTGGTACTAATCTGATAAGGTCAAGCATGGCTCTGTTATAGAATAATTCTGACAGAGGGGCGCCTGGGCGGTTCAGTGGGTCGAGCGTCTGCCTTGGGCTGAGGTCAGGATCCGGAGATGGCTCTGTGCTCGGAGTCTGCTTCTCTCTCTTTCCCTCTGCCTGCCCCTCCCTCTGCTTGTGCGCTCTCCCGTTCTCTCTCAAATAAAATAATAATGATTATGACAGAACAAGTCATAAAAAGTATACAGGTACTAGGGCCACTCTGCCACCAGTCAGCTGGAGAGCTAGGAAGGGCATTTAACTGCTCTGGGCTTTGGTTTCCTCATCCCTCCGATGGAGAACTTGGAAGCAAGGAAAACTAGGAGCAAGGCTCAGGCTGACAGGATAAAGGGGCCTCCTGTGTGCACTCTTTGGTCCATTCTTTGCCTGAAAGCCCCTGAGGAAGACAGTCATCCAACTCTTTCTTTTTCTGGAAAGCTTTGTTTCCATTGGGTCTGGGGCAGGGGGAGGGGTGGGAACTGCAGGTGGGGAGGGAGTCGGGGGACTAGAGAAGGCAGGCGTTTTGGGGGACCTTTAGAAACCGGTGGTGTGCCATCATCTCTCCGCTGGTGGCCGCTCCACTCGGAGGTCTGGGTGGAGTGCTCCTCCCCGGGGCACAGGCTGCCAAGCTCCCACCCACCGCCAGCGGCCAGGCCCCCGGGAGCCCGCCGAGCAGCAGGAATTCAAAGGAACCTTCCCAGGTACAGGTGTGTGCATTCCTGGCCTGACAGCCGCCTCCCCCGCCCCGTTCTGGGGCCGTTTGTCCGAAGGCATTATGCAAAATAAAGCTGCCTTGTCTCCCCCGCCTGGCAATCCCGGCCTCAGCCGGGCCTGCTCGGTGGGAGGGAGGATCAGAGAGCCGCAAGCTGGCGGAGTCCCTGCGGGCTGCGCCTTTCTTCCTTCCACTACATTCTGGCACGAGTTGGAATTCGTGCGGGAAGCAGAGAAAGGAACCCCCTCCCCGGCTCCTACCTCTGCAAATGGGACCCCGTAGCTCTCCGGGTAGGCAGCCCCTCACCGAAGATTCCACCCCAGCCACGAGAACCTCCTGGGAGGGTCTCCACGTCGGCGGAAGGAACTGGAATTCAAGCCCTGGGCCGGTTTGTAGGCAGAGGACTTCCGCCGTGGGGCCTCTAGGTGGCATGATTCCTCCCAGGGAGCCGTCGATGAACCCTGGCTGGGTCTGGGCTGCAGAAGGGTGACTGAGGTCTGGGAAGGGCACAGGACCCAGGCCAGACAGCCCACTTCCTTTCCAAGCTGGTCAAGTCCCTTACATGAGTGGCCGGCAGAGAGCTTGGGGACTTCAGCACCTGGGCAGAAAAGCCACGGTCCTGGGTCTGAGGTCCGCTTCCAGCTCTTCCTGCCTCCTTTGTCTCTTCATCCGGGTCTTAGTAGCTCACTGCCTCACTTGTCTGCTTCAAGCACCACAATGCAGAAGAGGGAATCCTTATGTGAATAAGAGCTTCATTCCCCTATCCTCCAAATAGAACTTTCCCAACTTGACTCTTAGCCTAGAGAAGAAATGTAGGCTTTTTTTTTTTTTTTTGAGTGTCCTGAGGGAAAGCAGGTTTATAAGCAGATAATTATAATGCCGTTTGCTATGGTTGTAATAAAGGCATGTACAACGTTTTATGGAAGTTCAGGGAGAGGGAATTTAACTTTTCCAGGGAAGTTGAAAGAAGTTTCAGAGAGAAATTAAGTGTTGATGAAGAGAGGGCTTTTAGGAGATGTGAATGATGGCAATTCAGACAATTAAGAGAAAATCAAAGACCTTGAGGCAGGAATGTATAGACTACATTTGGAGAACAGTATCACTATTTTCAGATGACGTGAGCGTCTACACCGAAAGCACAAAAGAATCATCCGAAAAATTATTAAGGCTTATGAGTCTTCGGCAAAGTGGCTTGTTGCAAAATACACGTGAGAAAAATCAGTCGTTTTTTTCTTTTTACTTCTAAAAGTAAGCAATTAGTAAATATAACGGGGGAAAGTCTCCTTTCAGCAACAAGACCAATAACAAACAAAAGGCCAAAAAATAAAATAATAAAAATGCAGGATGAAGATGAACAGAACTTCAGCGCTTTCTGGAAGACACTTGAAGAACTAGAGACACACATTAGAATTCTGGATGGAAAGACACAAGTACACATAAAGCTTCAGTCTGTGACAAGAGGAGGCTTCCACATATTACATACGTAGCTCAGTGAAGAGCAGAGGGTAGCTGGGTACTCACTGCAGTAACATTAAAATAAGATCCCTATCTGACATCATAGTCCAAAATAAATTCCAAAAAGATTCCAATTTTTCTCCTCCCCACCTTGTCACTTCATAAGAGTCACTTACCAGAGTCCTCGGTCAGCTAGTCCAAGTGTCTCCAAGCGAGGTCCTCAGCAAGGGCTGACCCTTGGACCCTGCCGCTGCATGAGGCGGTTAGTGAGGGAACCTTGGGAGAATTTCTTTTGCCTTCTTGAAGAGCTGAGCTGTTACCTCCTCAGACATGGAGGCCTCGAGGACGATGGAAGTTAAAGACAGCCGTTGAGCTCTAGCCAGATTGCAGAGGAGTGAACAGGTATTATAGATCTTTTACTTATCCTTCCTCACCCTGTCATGAGTTGAATTGTGTCCCCTAAAAAGATATGTTGAAGTCCTCACCCCCAGGACTTCAGAATGTGACTTTATTTGGAACAACAATAACTGCAGTTGGAATTAGTGAAGCTTAAATGAGGTCACACTAAATTACAGTGGGCCCTTAATCCAGTGTGACTGATGTCCTTACAAGAAGATGGCCAGGTGAGGACAGAGACCCAAAGAGATGCCTAGCGAGGACAGGCAGAGATCAGAGTGATACATTAATGAGCCAGGGGGTGCCCGGGATGGCTGGCAACACCAGAAGCTAGAGAAAGGCGTGGGACAGGTTCTCCATCAGAGCCCCTCGAAGGAACCAACCCTGCTCACCATCTAGATGTTGGACTTCTCACCTCTGGAACTGTGTGAGAAGACATTTCGGTTGTTTTAAGTCACCCAGTTTGTGGTACGTTGTTATGGCAGCCCTAGGAAACAAACTCTCTAAAAAGGGAGAAATATTATTCGGGCATCATCGAATGAGTTCTTTCAAAGTCTGCTAACCAACAAGTCCTTCGTTTTTAATGGAGTCGCTCAACTTATATTTTTAACTCTAAAGAGATGGCTGGTGGCAGGGTGTACAAGACTATTGGCAGACACATGAAGAGGGCTGAGCCCTCCCTCTCCTCGGCCCCTCGCCCCAACCTGTACCCTGGCTTCCCCTCAGAAGACCGAAAGGCAACTTGGCTGGCTTCCCAGGCAGCTGCCCCCCAAGGGGAAGCCACCCAAGCTCCTTTCGCTACTTTGGGGCTGGGTTTACCTGACAAGGAAAATGCCTCCCGAACAACACAAGGAAAGGAAGTGGGCTATTAGAGCAAAGAAATCCAAGGGTGTGGTATCGATCACCCACCCCAGCCCATTTGCTCTAAATAAATTCATAGGACAGCCATTGTCCTATAGCATCATCCGAGCTTATCCAGAAGCTTGTGGACTGCTTAGGTTTTCCAGCCTCAATTTCCTGGCTGGTGCAGTGAGACTAACTGTCCACTGTTGAAGAGGGAGGGGGAAAGTCCTTTGTACATCCTGGAACTTCTGCAAAGATAAGAGAGGCGGGGTGGTGAGATCGCAGTGACGAATTCCATTGAGGTGGAAATCTCAATGCTCCAGCCCAGCCTCTCTGGTTAGCCTGGCTGGAATAGGTCTCCCACTCTGCCTCATCCTGGGCCCTCTGCCATCGCTTCAGCTTTTTGTTCCTTCTTTCCGTGCCACAAAGGCTTCGTGCCAGTGGTTCCTCCGGTTAGAACACTCCTCCCTAATTCCAAACCACTGCCTCCTCCCCACTCCTCTGGGCCCCCTCTTACTCATCAGTCAGGTCTCAGGTTTAACATCATTTCCGGGAGCAGATCTCCATCAGACACCCCTTCTGCTCAAACATTCCTTCTGCTCAAAATTGTAGCTAGGGGATAGTTCAAAGGTAGTTCTAAAACTTGGTTTTTACGTACGAGTTTGGGGTTTCCAGAAATAAAGTAAATATACAGAAATCCTCCAGGACCAATCAGTTCCACGCTTTAAAGTGCATGGGCGAGTTTGCAAAAAAGGAAAAACAAACACAAAAGGGGAAATCCTAGAGAGAAGACCGCAGTGCAGGGTAATCACCAGTGGAAGCTATCAGCTGCCCCGAGGCATCTAGTCACCGCAGGCACCTCGCACGGAGACCACACACAGAGAACTGGACGAGACTCTCCAGAGTGAGGAGTGAGATCAGAGACCCCTTTATAGAGCTGGACCCCTACAAAGGGCCATACCTTATGGAAATGAGGAATTAGGAGAAAAAAATCTGGCACTGAGAGAAGGCAGTATGAAGAGTTTGTCTTGGCCTTGGCTCTTGGTGAGGACAAGGAGAGTCTCCTCCGAAAATTTGGTCAAAAGTCTGAGTGCCTATGGATATGGGCTTGTCTTCACATTACTTACAAGGTAAAAAAACCTTTTTTCAAGATAAGCATTTTAATTTAAAATGAGATAGTGCTGGGGACACCTGGGTGGTTCAGTTAGTTAAGCGTCTGTCTTCAGCTCAGGTCATGATCCCAGGGTCCTGGGATCAAGTCCCACCATTGGGCTCCCTGCTCAGCAGGGAGCCTGCTTCTCCCTCTGCCTGCTAGGGTACTCGAGTGTGTGCTCTCTCTCTCTGTCTGTCTCTGTCTGACAAATAAATAAATAAAATCTTTAAAATGAGATAGCAGGGGCGCCTGGGTGGCACAGCGGTTAAGCGTTTGCCTTCGGCTCAGGGCGTGATCCCGGCGTTATGGGATCGAGTCCCACGTCAGGCTCCTCTGCTGGGAGCCTGCTTCTTCCTCCCCCACTCCCCCTGCTTGTGTTCCCTCTCTCGCTGGCTGTCTCTATCTCTGTCAAATAAATAAAATCTTTAAAAAAAATAAAAAATAAAATAAAAAATAAAAAATAAAATGAGATAGCAAAAAGAAAAAAATAATCAAACCTGAATCGAATTAAATTTTTAAAACTCATGTCAAATACACTAGAGTGTTGCCTTCAGCAAACACTAGACTGTGGGAAACTCTACTGGGCAAATAGTACAGTTTTTTCAATGAATGGATTACAAGAAGAATAAAAAAACGGAGGGAAAACTTATACGTGAAGGAAGTTAGTATGCGTATCAACCAACTGCAATGTGAAGACCTTATGTAGATCATGGGTCAAATAAATATACAGACAAAAATATGACTTTCATAATACAATTGGAAATTGAACACTGCCTGAATATTGAATATTAAGGAACTACTGTTCATTTTTTTTACATGTGATAATGGTACTGTGGTTTTGGTCTTTTAAAGTGAAGTATTTTGGTAGTGAAATATTTGGTAGTGAAATGCTTACGGACACAATTATATGATATTGGAGTTTACTCATAATGGTGTGTGAGGGGGATGTGGCTGGAGGGTTAGCAATGGAATTAGATTGGCCATGAGTCGACAATTGTCAAAGCTGAGGTTTAGATACATGGGGTGTTACACTATTCTTTTTCAAATTTTCTTATTTATTTATTTATTCATTTATTTATTTATTTGACAGAGAGAGAGAGAGCACAAGCAGGGGGAGCAGAGGGAGAGGGAGAAACAGACTCTCTGCTGAGCAAGGAGCCTGCTGGGGGCTCGATCCCAGAACCCTAGGATCATGACCTGAGCCAAAGGCAGACACTTAACCATCTGAGCCACCCAGGCACCCCGTTTGAAATTTTCTATCATGAGATAAAAAATAAAATAAAATAGACCAAACCCGGCAATGTTTCAAGTTGTCTCCAGAAAATAATGCTTTCCAAAGGCATGCACTTCCTTCAGAAAACTTAGAAGGTTTCCATTGGTAGCCTTCCAACAAACACGAATTTACAGTTGAAATACAGATGACAAAACAAGGTTTTAAGGCCAAGAGTCAGCAGAAAAAGCTGTAAAGCCAACATAAATATATTTAAGATGTTTAAAGAAATTAAAGAGATCATTGAAAACATGGAAAAGGATTAAGAAATCATCATCAAAAAAAAAAAAGCTGGATAATTCTATCAATAGCAGCTCGTGTTTTTGCAAACCAGCCTTTCCACTGAAAAACTATTCAGAAATCTGTCTGAAGGCACTAGAGATCTACTAAGTCAATGGTAGATCGTCTCTAGATCCAAAAAAACTAAAATGATAATAGAATTAATAAACCTAATTATAAACAGGGGCACCTGGGTGGCTCAGTCAGTTAAGCATCTGACTCGTGGTTTCATGATCTCGGGGTCTTGGGATCAAGCCCCAATTCCGGCTCCACGATCAGTGGGATGTCGGCTTGTCCCTCTCCCTCCCTCTCTGTTCCTTCCCCCACAGTCTCTCTCTCTAAAATAAATAAATACAATCATTTTTTAACAAACAACATAGTTATAAATATCACCAGTTTGTTTCTCTTCTTCCTAACTTTTTATTTGGGAAAATTGCGAACATACTTAGAATTAGAAAAACTCATATAGTGAACCCTCATGTATGCATCATTTGGCTTCAACAAATTCCAACTCATGGAAGGTCTCTCTCTCTATACCTTTACCTACTTCCTTATCCCTGTTGTTTTGAAGCAAAACCGACATTGTATCAGTCTATTTGCAAATATTTCAGTATTAGATGTAATCATATTCAACCAAGAAATGAATTCCTAAACTACAATCACTCTCAACTGTCCATTTCTCTGTCTGTATATCACTCTTTCGTAAGAAAATTCCAAACTTGTCTGTAAAAATAAAATTTCCTGCGTATATTTGGAACTTTCTCCCAGGTACCAGGAAAAAATGATAAAATGCACCATTACCAATTTATCAGAATAAGTTTTAATCTGGTCTCATTAACAAGTTGCCTTCCATTGATATACAGATAGATATAGGTAGATAGATAGTTGGATGGATAGATAACAGAGAGATGCATAGACAGAAACAGAGATTTATTTTTCAAGAATTGACTCACACAATTGGGGTGACTGACAAATCCAAGATCTGTGGGACAGGCTGCCAAGTCCAAATACTGCAGGCAGCAGGGAGGAAGCTCAGGTCAGGTTTCCATATTTGAGTCTTCATCTTTGAGAAACTGTCTTTGCTGTAAAGGCCAATTGATTGGTTGCAGCCTACCCACCTTGTGGAGGGTAATCTGCTTTAGTCCAAGGCTCCTGATTCAAATGCTAATCACACTAAAAAGATCTCCATAGCAACATTCAGATTGGTGTTTGACTATGCAAGTGGGCACCACAGGCCAGCCAAGTTGACACATAAAATTAACCTTCCCATCCATAGAAAAATGAACTCATTGGCAGAGAAAAAAATACTGTGTTTTTAATAACTGTTTATTATATTTAATAAATTTCAGATTTTGGCCTCTCTTATGATGTTTTGATCAATTGGGTTTTAATAATCATTGAAAATGACCACATATTTTAATGGAAAGCTGTATTGTTATAGAACATTAAGAAAGTAATCTAAATATGTTTATGAAGAGGTGTATGAGAGTGAACAGTCAGTAAAAGAGTTTTAAGTAAAGATTACATTAAGAGAAGGTTCAGGGAAGAAAAGTGGGATGTAAAATTTCCAACTCTACCAAAGAGTTTATGCATTTTTTTTAAACAGCTGATCAAAATGAAAGTCACTGTGAAATGTAGATTATATTAGATAAATTTAAGATAAATTTAAATGACACAATTATATTTTTAAGTCGCATGTATGTGTGTGTGTGTATATATATATATATATATATATATATATATACACACACACACACTCAGAAATCACATTTTTCCAGCTGAACAAATAAGAAATGTTTAATGTCAACTTAAAAAGTATAAAAAGAGTACACAATTTTCCAAAATTCTTTTATAGGGTACATGAGCAAAGAAGTTGGAAAGCCATTCCCTCTAGAATGGTTTCAGGACAGCACAGAATCTTGGGAACTCCCTTCTCAAGACATCTGCCCTGAAACAGTTACTCATTAAGAAAAAAATTTTTTCCCCAGGATTTCTTACCACAATGAACCACATGATCTGCTCAGTCAACTTCAGGTTCTCTTCCCTTTCTTGATTCCCTGGAATTTCCCTCCTCCTCCCCTTCAAGAGTCCCTTCAAACCATCTTAAAGCCTAAGGCCCTCTCAGCCTGGTTAGAGCATGAAACCTCAAAGGATTCGCTCCCCCCCCCCCACGATTTCAATCAGAAGGAACTTTTACTGCCATCATCGGAGTCATTTAGTTGAAACGTATTGGGAACTTGGATCAATCTGGATAGATCCAGAACACTCCAGGTAGTCCTTTGTATCTTTGAGAGAGAGAGAGAGAGTGTGTGTGTGTGTGTGTGTGTGTGTGTGTGTCTTTGTGTCTATGAATGACCTAAATCTGAAGATTGGCTTTAACTTCAAGGTGAATGCCTGAAGGCACTGCGAGATCCCGATCCATAGAGCCACTCTAGTTCAATACTCCTCAATGGCTCGAAATAGCTTTTACAATAAATGTAATCCCCCCAATGGCCCTCGTTGACTCTGTCAAGCTTATCTCACTAACCTCTTCTTCTTCTCTAAACCCAGTCACCCCATCTTCTTTCAGTTCCTGAAACAGGTCTATCTCTCTTTTGCCCCAGGGCCTTTGCCTTCAGGGTCTCTTAGCCTGGTCTGTTCTCCATACTCCTTCAAGTGAATAGCTGCCTCTTTTCAGGTTTGTTACAATTTGTCGATACCTCACAATGTAAGAGATCTGTCCACGGACCCATGAAAAATAATTCTAGACATCCATTCTGAAGAAATATTTCTATAGTACCCACCAATATATATAAAAGGATATTTACGGTAGCATTGTTAGGAATAAAAAGTCGTTAAGAATTTAAATGTCCTTCAAGAGAAGAATGGTCAAATTGTGGTACTATACAGCCATTGAAAAGAACAAGGTAGGGGCGCCTGAGTGGCTCAGTCAGTTAAGCATCTGCCTTCAGCTCAGGTCATGATCCCAGGGTCCTGGGATTGAGCCCCACACCAGGCTCCCTGCTCAGTGGGTTGCCTGCTTCTCCTCTGCTGCTCCCCCTGCTTGTATTCTCTCTCACAAATAAATAAAACATTTTTATTTATTTATTTATTTAAAGATTTTATTTATTTATTTGTCAGAGAGAGAGAGACAGCCAGCCAGAGAGGGAACACAGGCAGGAGAGTGGGAGAGGAAGAAGCAAGCTCCCAGCAGAGGAGCCTGATGTAGGGCTCGATCCCAGGACTCTGGGATCACGCCTTGAGCCAAAGGCAGACAGTTAACGACTAAGCCACCCAGGCGCCCCAAAATATATTTTTTAAAAAAAAGAATAAGGTAGATACGTAGGTCCTGTTGTGGACAGAGGTCCACTGTATATTGTATGTGAAAAAAGAAAGTCACAGCACACTATGGAGCATGTAGGCCCATTTATGTAAGTAGAACAAAGGCACAACACCCATGTGAATGTAGAGAAGGCCTCATACCAACCAGGAATGGGAGGATAAGGGAAGGAGGACATTACTCTTTTCAACTACTCATGCTTATTTTGTGTGAAAATCTTACAGCAACTGTTGCTTATGTAATAACAATCTATTAAATCTCTTAAATGTTGAAATAAATTTGAGGTGGAGAACTATCTACAAATTGGTGTCATGCTAGGGAAACAGTCTTTCAAAGAGATGCCAAAAATTTGAGGCGACTTCCTGCACCTTCTCTGAGAAGAGCCGAGTTACTGCTGTGATGCTGGAACTGGCAGTCAGATCCTTATCATCCCGGGCCCAGACCCCATCTTTTGATGGAAGGCTGTTTGATTGTACAGCTGGTTCACCATGCCCATGGATGTCATTATGGTTAGAAATGCTTCATTTCTTCTTGTTGGGGTGTCCCAACCACGGGATGCTTGCTCTGCCAATGTCTTGGCAGAAGGCTGGAAAAGGAGATGGGAGGAGAGAGAAAGCAAGAGAGAGGAGAAAACAGAAGTTGAAGGGTAAATGGGTGAAGGGGGTGAAGAAGAGAGGAGAATTAAGGAAGCAGAGGGGCGAAGAAAGAAGGGCAGAGGATGGGAGAGGAAAGGGAAGAGGAGGGGAAGTGGGGGGAGCAGAGTTGAGGGAAAGAGAGGAGAGGACGATAGTGAACACTTACTGGACATTTAGTATGTACCAGCCATTCTAAGCACTGCACGGGCTTTTATGTTGTCCTCTCCAGGGAGGATGGTGGTATATACTATCTCTGTTTTGCCGCTCAGGAAAATGGAGCCCAAGGCACAGAGATATAAGGAAACTTTCCCAAGGTCACTCAGCTTGTAAGTTCTGAAGAATTCAAACCCAGGTTGTCTGATGCCAGAGCACCTGTTCTTATCTCCGGAAACCTAAGAAGAGGAGTGCTTATGACGGAGGAAGGGAGGAAAGAAGGAAAAGGAAAGAGGAAGTAAGAGGGAGCGAGATAAATACACCATCTGATGGTGACTGCTATTTTAATTTCTACACCATGTAGGAGGGGAGATTAAGTAACACAATAGATCATTTCTGAACAGTTGACATATAGGAATGCTTTGTTTTCCTGCCTCAGCCAGTCTAGATAAACCAAGGTATCTTTTACAGCACAAAAAATTATCCCCAAACTTAATTGCTTCAGATAACAAACTTTTGTCATCCCACAGTTTCTGAGAGTCAGGAATCCAGGGGCAGCTAAGATGGGTGGTTGCAGCTCAGGGTCTTTCGTGAGGTTTCAGTCAAGATGACAGCCAGGGCTGCGTCATCTGAAGGCTGAACTGGGGCTGGGGGATCTGTTTCTAAGACACCTCATTCACACAGAGTGGAGATCTCAGCTCTCTGCTCCCTGGATTTCTCCATAAGGCTGCTTGAGTGTCTTTACAACATGGCAGCTGGCTTCCCACAGAAGGAGTGACCCAAGAAAGCTGGATAGAAACCACGATGTCTTTTATGACCTAGCCTTGGAAATTACTACCCATCACTTCTGCCATATTCTATTGGCTACGTGGGCCATCCCTGAATCAGTGTGAGAGAGGATGACGGAAAAGCATGAATATCAGAAAGTAGGGATAACTCAGGGCCATGTTGGAGGCTGGTTACCACATAAAGCAACAGATTGGTTTCCAATAAGCAATCTCTTCTCTGGCCATCTACAATGACTTAACAACTAGTCTTGTCAAATCTCTCTGAGAGGCTTATCTCCCAGCAGTTTCTCTGCTAGCCACATAATACGGAGATATGTGTATTTATGAGCAAGACTATTCTTAGAAACATTGTTTGCAATAGTCAAAAAATGTCCAATAGCCCAAGCGCAATTCAACAACGGAACACATATATTATGCCACGTTTATAAGGCAGAATACTCCATAGAGACAGTGGAGTCACATGAAAAACATAAATGAATCTTATAACGTGGAGCAAAAGAAGCCAGGCTGTACATACTGTATGAATTCCCATTTACATACAGCTCAAAAACAGGCAAAACTAAACTGATGCTTAGGAATGCCTATTTCAGTAGTGAAACTATTAAAAAAAAAAAGCAAGGAAATTATTAGCATAAAAGTCAGGGGCGTGGTTACCTCTAGGGATTGAAGGAAAGTGTTGTGATCAGGACAGGGCAGGATGGGGCTTCTGGCAAAGTTCTGTTTCTTTACCTGAGAGCTGATTACAGGTGTTCTCTCTTTAATAATACCTCCTGCTGCACATTTGTGTTTGATGCACTTTTCTATACATTTGCCATATTTCACAATTAAAAAAAAAAAGCTTGAAAAAGTATCTTTGGAATGGTTTTAGTGATAGATTCTGGGTTTAATGCTCTAAGAACTGGTCTCAGAAGTCAAATAATCAACAATGATTAGGGAAATTATTAGTCTAAACATGCACAGTGGGCCCTGCTCCTGTATCGGTGTGGGTGATGGGGATTTACGGTGAGCTCGATAGGTATGGGAGGAGCTCATTCCATCAGATCAGTGACATGTAGTGAACCCTATGGTACCCACTGCGACAGACCCTCCCATTCGGACACCGGGAACTCAAACATGATCGTGGTAACTTCTGAACTTCTTCCAGAAACCGTGGTCCTCCTGGCAGAATTTCAGTCTGGTGCTACCATCATGGGCTCTCCCCACCCCCATCCATCTTTGCTTGCTCCCTCCCATCCCTTCTTAGTCTAGCTTCCCTGAATTTCTTTTGTTAAGCTGACAGAAGCCATAATTGAACCCACTGACAAGAGCTGGACTGTGCTTTTCTCTCTCTTTTCTCTCTCTTTTTTTTCCCCCCAATCTACAATGAACCTTCCAAGTTCATTACCGCAAATGGTCTTGGTCGGGACCCAGGGGCTGGTGGCAGAAGCTTATTATCCAGCCTCAGGGACAGTGAGAGCTGGCTGGCGGCCGCAGTCATTCTGAAGCAGTCATGTCCAATTAGAAGGAACATTAGGCACTTTCCTTCTGGAGCCCCATTAACAAATTAGTCCTACCACAAACTGAGAGGGACTGGATGGGACCGAATACCTTTTGACCACAGGATAATTTGATAATTTGGAGAAGAAACAGTGCAGAACACTTGCTGTGTGTGTGAGTGTATGAGTGTTGGCGGTCAAGGGTAGGCAGGTGGCTAGGGAGAATTGGTCCTGCATTCCTGTCCCACCTAGGAACAAAACTTTTCTAATACCTGTTATTGGATTACAATAGTCAGGGAACTGGGAAGAACGGCCATCTTTTCTGAGGTTAATACCTCACCCCTGGCTGACTGACGCAATGGGCTGGAAGAGCTGTTGCACCTGCCCTCAGCCAGGGCATTGCTTCCTTAGGCATTTTTTTGCAAGCCTGAGTTCCAGGAAGTTCATGGGAAGGAGCTGGGGGATGCCGTGTCTCGTGTACCCTCTGTGGTAAAATAACCTTAACTTACTATCTGAGGTTATGTTATGTTTTCAAAGTATTGGTTATAAATGGCTTGCTCCGTGAAAAATCCTAATTAGACCCCTGAGACCTTTAAGAGTCTGAATCACAAATAAATTTTCGTTGCTAAGGAAACAACTGCATTCAAATTACCATCGCAAATTCCAATCGCCATTTTACGTTCTTTTGCAATAGAGCAAAAGGCTGGAGCAAGTCCTCTAAAAACGCGAGCAGGAAAGGAAATGAGGAGGAAAGGATGTGACAGTAGGTGGGAAAAGTATTCCTGTTTCCCATCGACAGCTGAAGAGCTAAGAATCTAGAGGACCACAGAGAAGACTCATCCTGTCTCTCTTCCCAGTTTGTTAACCCTGGAATTTCCCACTGGAAAGATTCTTAGAGATTTTCTGCCAACTCCCATTCAATGTAGAAGTGCTCTTTTCATTCACAATAGATCCTACGGATGCAAACAAGTACTCTGAGGATATTATGAATAACTTCATTTAATATATTAAAAAACTTAGATAAAATGGATAAATTCTCCCCCCTACCAAAAATGGATACATTCCTTCAAAAACATAACTTACCAAAACAGACAAAGGAGAAATTAAAAAAAAAAATTCTAAATAGCTCCCTATCTATTAAATAGGCTGAACTTATAATTAAAACCCACAGAGAAATCTCCAGGCCCAAATGACTTCACTGGTTAATTCCATCAAACATTAAAGAGAGAAATAATACCGTCGTACACAAACTCTTCCCGAAAAATAAAGAGGGAAGGAACACTTCTCAACTTGTTTTATGAGTCCAATATAAGCTTGATACTAAAACTTCAGTAGATGCAAAAAAATAATTTGACAAAATTGAACACCTTTCACAATCAAAGCTGTCAGCAAGCTAAGAGAAGGGTGCTCCCTCAACTTGATGAAAGGAACGATAAAACTCAGTTACTCTCATAGTTCATGGTGAATTAGACCATTTCTCACTAAGTCTGAGAATAAGGTGAAGATGTCTGCTTTTGTCAGTTTTATTCAAAATTAAGCACCCCCCCCAAAAAGAAATAAAAAGCAGAGTGACTGGAAAGAAAAAACTGAAGTTGTCAGTATTTATAGACAACTTGATGGTGTACGTAGAAAAGCTTATGGGAATCTATGGAACATCTACTAGGCCTTATAAGGGAATTTAACAAGATTGCAAAATACAAGATCAATATGCAAAAATAAGTTGTATTTCTAGATACTAACAACAAGTAAAAACTAAAAGTTTAAAATGTACTAGTTATGATCACATCCAAAAACATCAACTATCTGGGATGAAATTTAGCAAAAGATGCGTGAGACTTCTACACTGAAAACAACAAAACACTGCTGAAATTAAAGACCTATAAAATGGAGAGGTATGCTACGTTCATGGATTAGAAGCCTCTAATGTTGCTAATATTTCCATTCTCCCAGAAAAACTGAACAGAGAGTCCAGAAATGAACCCACCTATATATGACCAATTAATTTCAAAATGTCGTCAATTCAGTGGAGGAAAGAAAGTCTTTTAACAAATGGTGTTGAAACAACTGCATATAATTGAGGGGGGAAAAATGAATCTCAACCCCAATCTTACTCCATACATAAAATTAACTTGAAATAGATCACATACCAAACAGAAAAGCCCAAACTATAAAGCTTCCAGGGAAAAAAGAAAAAAAAAAAAAAGCAATCTCGGGTAAGCTTTCTTGGACAGGACACAAAAAATATTAACTACTAAGGAAGAAAGAAGTAAATGTGACTTCATCAATACTTCTGTTCTTCAAAGACAGTAGAGAAGCAAGCCACAGAGTGGGAGAAAATATTCTCAATGCATATATGTGACAAATGTCTTGAATCCCAACTTAAAAGAATCCAGGGGCTCCTGGGTGACTCAGTCAGTTAAGCGTCTGACTTCAGCTCAGATCATGATCTCAGGGTCCTGGGATCAAGTTCCAAGTCAGGCTCCATACTCAGTGGGGAGTCTGCTTGTCCCTCTCTCTCTTCCCCTGCCCTTTCCCCTGCTCATGCTCTCTCTCTCTCTCTCTCAAATACATAAATTAATAAAATCTTAAAAAAAAAAAGAATCCATACAACTCAAAAATGAGAAAAACAACCCAATTAGTTTAAATGGTCAAAATCTTGACCAGAAATTTCACCAAAGAATATATACAAATGGCTGATAAGCACATGAAATTGCATCCAACATCATGAGTTACCAAGGAAATGCATCTGAAAAACGGAATTGTAGTGAAATTTTTAAATGGCTGATAATTACAACAGTTGACAAGGATGTGAAACAACCAAAAGCTCCTTCAAAGACGGTAGGAGAGTAAAATGGAATAAACCCCTTTGAAAACCAGATAGTGAAATTAAAATTTATAATTTTACCTTTCCTGGATCCAGCAAATTCTATTTCTCAGTAGAAATATCCACAAAATGCCTTTCATATAAATAGTCCTGGTAGCTTAGTCCATAATAGCCAAAACCTGGAAACAATCCAGTGTCCATCAATAGGTGACTAGATTAACCAGTTGAGGTATACCTACACAAGCAAATACTAGTCAGCAACACAAAACAACAAACTATTGGTACATGTAGTAACATGGATGGATCTCACAAGTACACTGAGTGAAAGAAGCAAGACAAAAGGAGTACATACTCTGCATTTTTTTTCTTTCCTCTTTTTTTTTTTTAGAGAGAGAGATGGAGAGAGGGGGCAGCACGGGGGAAGGCACAGAGGGAGAGAGAGAATCTCAAGCAGGCTCCACGCCCAGCACAAAGCCCCACGTGGGGCTCGATTTCACAACCCTGAGATCATGAGCCTGAACCAAAATCAAAAGTCGCTTAACCCACTGCACCACGCAGGAGCCCCTATGTAGTCCTTTTATAGGAAGTTCTAAAATAGGCAAAAGGGAGGCACGGTGGTAGAAATCAGATCATGGTTAGCTGGGGTGGGCAGTGACCACAAAGGGGCTTGGACTCCCATGGCGGATTCTCGGCTCCAAATGGAATGAGTCCCGAAGAGGAGCCTTCAAGCGACCTGCGACAGGCCAAGGGCAAGATTTCTCAGCGGAGGCCATGGGAAAGCGAAGTGTGTCTAGTCCCCGCCCCCCCCCCGCCCCGCCCCATGGATCATTTCCATGTTTAAGAATTCAGGTTTCCCTTCCTTCCTCCCTCCCTCCCTCTCTCCCCTCCTTTCTTCCTTCCCCATCTCTCCCTTTTCCGTTTTCATCCAATTGAAACCTGTGGGAAATGCTGGTATCCTCCTGAGCCGAAACCTTTTAAAAATTTTTTAATCTGATTTCAGAGAGGTATCTGTTGATCCCTCCATTGTCTGTGATGGAGCAAAATCTCAGACCCGTAATTATCTCTTCTCCTGGCAGGCCTTAAGATGAAACAGACAGGAAGACCTGAGCGGATTCTTCTCAGATGCCACCTCTTAGCACGGGGCTTTGTGAGCCTGTTATTTGGGGCACTGCAGAAGGTAGGGCCCTATCCCGCCAAGGATCAATGGGAAAATAAGCGGTTGCTCGTGCATAGACTGCGGTCTCCTGCAGTTGTCAGGCCTCCTGGGTAATGGCTATTTATCCCCACTTAATTGCTACCTGGGCTCCCCCTCATTCTGTGCTGGCTGGCACTTCCCACCACTGCCACCCCGGGCAAACTCAGGGCAGCCTGGAGAGCAGCGGCATGCCCGCCTGGCACCCCTTCTTGGAGGCCGGGGGTTCCCCACAGTGACCTCGGCCCGGTTGATAGGGGTGCCACCTTCACCGACTCTCTCCTGGGTGGTGTCCCCTGGTGTCCCGTGCCTGCGGACGGCGGTATCAGGGCAGCCCTGGGATCTGTTCACTTTCTGGGCTAAGCATCCAGGCGTCTTGTGGGAAGGCCGGAGGGACAGGGTCTAATCAGTCCATATTCTCAGAGGGTGGAAGAGCCCGAGAACCTTAGAGAAGGAGAACCTCAAGCCCATCTACGTCTTGACTTCAGCTGCATGGGAGGCTAAACAGATACCTTCAAGAGGAGAAGAAACACGTTAGTATGTAAGCAAAAATCCTACCCAAAATATTATAATCCAAACCAGGTATTACATAATAAGCACATTATATCATGAACAAATTTGCCCCATGCAAACTAGCGTGAACTTGGAAAATCAAATACTGTAATTCATCATTTAACCCCATTAAAAGAAAAAGCTTAAGACTTAAAAAAAAATTTAAAAAGCCTTGGTTCACTTGTTGGGCTCTGGGAGAGCTACAAATCACATAACTTGCCATATTACCTTTGGGATTCATTTTGATTCCTCAGGGTTGGGCCAGCAAGTTTTGTTTTTGTTCCCATCTACATTGAGTGCCTGCTGTGCCTGGAGTCCAGCGTTGGGCCAGATGGCAGGAAAGACGGCCAGGATCCATCAGTGAGCTCCGCTGGGGCACTGGGGTGGCAGGTAATGGTGCCCACACCCTGTGTCACCCTGGTAAGCCCACCTGCATTGGAAAGTATAGAACACTTTCCCAAAGTCTTCTTGGGAAAGAACCACCTTGTTAGCCCAATCCGCACACCCGGAAGTGGAGATCAAAACAATAAACCGTAAACCCTCATTGGTTAAGCCGGTTGCGGGTACTCCATCCAGGAGTTAATGGGGTCCTGTTGCACAGCCATGTACCCAAGCTCCTGAAAACAGTTTTTCTTCTTTGGGTAAGTCTTCTGTTTAAGTTTTACCTCTTACATTAAAAGGAAAAAAAAATAGCTTCCATTACTCAGAGCCCCACTTTTTTTTTAAATTTTTATTTTTAAAAGATTTTATTTATTTATTTGAAAGACAGAGAGACAGCCAGCGAGAGAGGGAACACAGGCGGGGGGCGGGTGGGAGAGGAAGAAGCAGGCTCCCAGCGGAGGAGCCTGATGTGGGGCTCGATCCCAGGACCCTGGGATCATGCCCTGACCTGAAGGCAGATGCTTAACGACTGAGCCACCCAGGCGCCCCTCAGAACCCCACTTTAATTCAACAAACATATTTGCCCGCTTACCAGGTAAAAGGAGGGACTATGCTAGGTCCTATAGGGAATAACCTTTGCAAAGTCTGAGGCTTTGTGCCAAGACCTTCGATGAGGAAAGAACAGTTTTTTTCAACTATTTCCAATGATGCTGGAACAACGGGATATCCACATGCAAATAAATGAATTTGGACCTCTAGCCACCAGATGCAAAAATTTACTCAAAATAGATCAAAGACCGAAATATCAGAGTTAAAACCATAAAATTCTTAGGACGAAGCATAGGTATAAACATTCATGACCTTGAATTAAGCAACAATTTCTTTGCTATGACACCAAAAGCAGGAACAACAGCAACAAAAAAGGATAGATAAATTGGACTTAATCAAATTAAAAATTTTTTGTTCTTCAAAGGACACCATCAAGACAACAGAACAGGAGAAAATATTTGCACCTTATGTATCAAATAATAGTCTAGTATCCAGAATATGTCAAGAACAATGACAGCTCTCAACAATAAAATGACAATCTGATTTTTTAAAAATTGAATAAACTTTTCTCCAAAGGAAATATACAAATGGCCTATAAGCACATGAAAAGATGCTCGATATCATGTCAGTAGGGAAACACAAATTGAAACTACAGTGAGGGGGCGCCTGGGTGGCACAGCGGTTAAGCGTCTGCCTTCGGCTCAGGGCGTGATCCTGGCGTTATGGGATTGAGCCCCACATCGGGCTCCTCCGCTATGAGTGCTTCTTCCTCTCCCACTCCCCCTGCTTGTGTTCCCTCTCTCGCTGGCTGTCTCTATCTTTATCAAATAAATAAATAAAATCTTAAAAAAAAAAAGAAAGAAACTACAGTGAGATACGACGTCACGTCTACCTGAATGGCTATAATCAAACCAACTGGCAATCCCAAGTGTTGACAGGGTGTGGAGAAGCTGGAACCCTCAGACATTGCTGCTGGGAATGTAAAACAGTGTGGCCACTTTGAAAATGTCTGGCAGTTTCTCCAAAAGTTAAACACAGAATTTCTACATGACCCAAGAATTCTACTCCTTGATACATATCTGAAAGAACTGAAAATGTATATTCACACAAAATGTTGGACATGAATATTCATAGCCAACCCAGATGTCCATTAACTGATGAGTGGATAAATAAGTGGTATATGTAGCCATAAACACATGTTATAACATGGATGGACTTTAAAAACATGCTGAGTAGGGGCGCCTGGTTGGCTCAGTCGGTAAGCATCTGCCTTCGGCTCAGGTCATGATCCTGGAGTCCCAGGACTGAGCCCCCTGTCGGGCTCCCTACTCAACAGGGAATCTGCTTCTCCCTCTTCCTCTGTCCCGCCCCCAGCCGCCTGGCTGCTCATGTTCTCTCTCTCTCTCACTTACACTCTCTCTCTCTCAAATAAATAAATAAAAATCACTTCAAAAAATAAATAAAGACGTGCTAAGTAAAAGAAGTCAGACACAAAGACCACATATTGTATGATGCCATCTACACGAAACGCCCAGATTAGGCCAACCCATAGTACCAGAAAGTAGGTTAGTGGTCGCTGGGCCTGGAAGGAGCAGGGAAGGAGGAATGACTGATAAAGAGTAAGGCCTTCTTTCTGGGGTGATGAAAATGTTCGGGAACTTGCTAGTGGTGATGGTTGCCCAGTTTTGTGAATATACTAAAAGCCACTGAATTGCACACTTTAAAGGGCTGAATTTTATGGTACCTGAATTATATATCAATTCTGTATTCCAAATGTTTTAAATTTAAGGCTCAGTCCTCATTCTCAAGTAGCTGACAACCTTTAGTGCTCGAATATTCCTGTCCAACACCATCTAATCAATACTGTATGATTTTATTTTTGGAGGTACCACAAAACATGTTATTCTTGATGCATTAATCAACTCATGACTTAAAAAATAAAAATAAAAATGAGTCAAAAAAACCATTGCATCAGTTATTCAATTATTAATTTTAATTATTAAGAATGGAGCATTTATAATAAATTTTTTTCTAAGCAACAAAGAAAACATTAGTCATAACAGTGGGCCCGAAGATGTCTTCATCTGATGGTGTTGGAAGTGACTCAGACTCAAGTGTAACAAAAAAGGGGGTGCCTGGGTGGCTCATTTGGTTAAGCGACTGATTCTTGATCTCAGGGTCGTGCGTTAGGCTCTGCATTGGGCATGGAGCTTACTTTAAAAAAAAGTGAAAAGGCTCTCATGTTTTTATTTGTTCATTCATTCCTCAAAGCCTTATTGATTATTGTTATCTGCTGGGCCTTGGGGAGAGACTGTGAGTTCCCTCAAAGAGTTTCCCCAAGGAGCTCCCTGTGAAAGGTAAAAGGAAAGCCTGGGTACAAAACCCTGTAAGGGCGCACTAGGAGAGCCAGCACAAAGCTGTGTGTAGGCCCAGCCATGGCCCAGCCCACAGGGCAATATGTTTGCATGCAAAATTTAAGAGACATATTAAACATATTTAAGGGACCCAGAATCAGCTCAGCATTGGGCTCTGGTTCCTGTTCCACCACCAGCATTTTCTCCAAGTATATGTTATTACCCAAAATCAGCAACTGGCAGCACAATCTTAACCTCTGCAATGTATTACAAATTTTAAACGAACTGCCCCCATATAAAAGTCGGGACGTTTAAAAGAAAAATCAAAACGTCTAGCTTCTTTGAAAAACCCGGCAGGGCTGGCGTATTCCGGTGCATAATTTTCAGGTGGGGTGGCATAATGCCTGCTCCCACTCACAGGTGCAAAGTGGGCAAGGAGCTCCCCAGCCGGCTGGGATTATTGGGCTGGCTGATGGGCTCAAAGGCTTTATTATACTCCCTCTATTTTGTACGTTTAAATGTCCATAATCAAAAGTTAAACAAAAATTGGGGGTATGCATCCTCCAACTTGCCCTAGTCCCCACCCTGCTCTGTTGTCATTGGGCAGAATGTTAGTTACCATTCACTGGGCTTAACTACTCTTTTCCTTAGTAGTATCGCAAGACAACCAAACTCTTTCTCACACCTCACCTGTCTGCCTCATCTTCCTCATCCGTGCAAGGCCCCTGTTGGCATCTGAATACTCTTTCTAAAAGAAGGCTCAAGCATAGGGCACAGCCTGGTGGCCAATGGCCAAACTTGGCCCACACATGTGTTTTTGTTTGGCCCAAAGAATGTTCCTTGGAAAGAGTTCAATGTCGTAGATGAGCATTACTCTCCATTCTTCACCTCCTATGACGTTATTATCTGGCCCAGTAAATGTTTTTCTGTTCCTCACTTTGCCCCTGCAGGGGTCTGAATTTTAAAATCTAAGATAGGAGGGACAGTGGTTTTATTTGACATGTAGGCTCAGTATTTATGCACTGCTAAACCCTGTCTGTCCATCGATCCTTCCTGTTGTAAAGATGACCACACTTTCCATGTAGTGGCTTTTGTGGAAGTCTTCCTATTTGGGGAGTTTAAAACAGCTCTTTCTCTTTCCTAATTTTTTTATTAAACGATTAGTTCTGTGTTATTAACATAATCTCCATCACCAACTATGCTAATTGTTATTAAATGTTCAACAGAAGTGGGTAACTCATTCTTCTTATTTTTTTTAAGATTTAGTCACTTATTTTACAGAGAGAGAGAGAGAGAAAGAGCAAGAACGAGAGTGAGAGAGAGAGAGAGAGCAGGGAGGGGCAGAGGGAGAGGGAGAGAGAGAGAATCTCAAGCTGGCTCCACGCCCAGCACAGAGCCCAATACAGGGCTCGATCTCATGAGCCTGAGGTCATGACCTGAGCTGAAATCAAGAGTCGGACGCTTAACTGACTGAGCCGCCCAGGCTCCCCAGAAGGGAGTAACTCATTCTGTGACCAAATATAGTTTATACTCAGAAAAATGCAGGAAGTACATGATTACTTTGAAAAATCCACAAGCTTTCTGGCAGAGAAAGAAATGCAACCCAAAAGAGGCTTAGGACATTATAATATCTCTATTAAGTGGATGACAAACATGTAAAAGGGTAATTTTCTGTGACTATAAGGAAGCAGGTACACTTAAATATTACTCCAGTAGCTGCAAATTGGTTGGACAAGTAACTTGCATATGTTATGAGAGCTGTAATTAGACAATTCTATTTGGGAAATAAACTTGCAAGGAAATAACCAAAAAATGAAAGGTACTCCCACTAGTGCCATTACAAGATAGATACAAATATAAATAACCCCCCCAAGGCCAAAAACAACAATAAACAGAAAACTCTAGCTTATTAGCAAGATAACAAACTATAAATTCTTAAAATGGCAATGATGTCAACTATGGTCGATATATAATGAGCCTGTGAGAGCAAAGGATAAATGGCAAAAACTAAATGAAACTGAGAATAGGTTCACACTGATTTCATATGAATAAAAAGTAAGTGTAATCGTTGAGGAAGAGGCGTGAAGGGTTTTGGTTTGAAGTTCGTCTACAGTACGAACGAACAGTTTCAAAGGGAAAGTAGAATCAGGTTAGGGAGGTAAATGAAGGGGATGTAACGTGTTGATAGTGTTTTCATCGTATAGATGAGCGGACAGAAGACAGAATATGCGTGGGGAGAGGCCCCCATAAGCATGGAGGCGTGCAGAAGACTTCTACGAACACTGCTAGTACTGAAACATCCAGAAGCTAACAGTCACTGTTACTTATACAAACTAGGCATAGGCTTCGCGTGTGGATTGAATTTCTTAGGGTATAAGGTAATGGTTAACCATTTCCCTCTCTTGCTTTTGATAGATTTGCAGTCTCTCTCAAAGGTGCTGATGGCGTAGAGACGAGGGAACGGTGAATTCAGCCACTGGCAGGAGAATGCCACAGAGAGGTCTCAGAAAACCACAGAGAAGCGGTGACATTTGAAGTGGGCCCTGAAGGGTAAGCTGCGATGTGTCAGGAAGACTAGAGGAAAGGGTGACTTAGGGAAAGGGAACAACCTGGGCAAAGGCACGGGAATCTAGTGTTTGGAAAGCGGTAACACCAAGAGAGTGAGCAGGTTTGAAACTACAAGGTTTTATCACAGAAAAATGTGCTGAACACCCACAGTCTACTCCCTGTAGTCCATGACCACTTGCACGCCATAACCAAGGATAAAAATAATCTAAACAAATACACTAAAGCTTGAACCATAGCACCCCCTGGCATCTAAAACAACTGCAGTTGTTCATTGATTGTTCTTTAATTGTTTCTGTCTTGTCAGCCCAACCCAGGTGTAAACACATTTCTTGGAAAGAGTGACTGGCACCCCAATAGTTTGTGCAGTGCATAACCTACACAACTGTTCCTGCCCATCCTGATTATGGTTAGTATTAAATGTGGAGGCGAATAAGTTTTCCTGGCTCTGAGATGCTCTTCCTGTAGAGTTCTCTGATCAATCTGCCCCTAAGAGATACAAGGAGACATCCCACTTCTCAGAATGACCTGAAGCTATCCCACCATCTTTTAAGTAGACTGCTATTGATTATTTAATTTATTAAATAACTTATTAAACAAGCATCATTTGAGTAACAACTATGGACCAGGCTCTGCGCCCCAGCAATAGAAGGAATCAAACCAACAACAACAAGAAAGTAAAACGTGAGCTTGTCCTCGTGGGGCCTAGAAAATTTAAGTGAAAAGGGTCAAATATCTATTTTCTATCTGAAATAATACACAAAACTCCCATAGCCTTTTAGACTTCTCACTTTAGGCAGGATCTATTCACTCCACTTTTTTATCTACCAAAGAGGATAGAGATGTGAGTAATCTCTATGTCATTAGCAACAGTTTATTTAACGGAAAAAACAACAAAGCATGGGATGGAGACAGTTGATGATCAAATAAACCTGGAAAATGAACCAAGTGATACTCCATCTAAGAGATTTACCTTCATGTTCACTAATTAAAAGGTCCGTAAAGCACTTTCCACCTTTGGCTAATCCAGGATTTCTAAAACTTATCTGACCATAGAACAATTTTTTTAAAGAAAGACTTTATTTATTTATTTATTTGAGAGAGAGAGCATGAGCAGGGAGAAAGGCAGAGGAAGAGGGAGAAGCCGACTCCCTGCTGAGCAGGGAGCCCAATGTGGGGCTCGACCCCGGGGCCCTGAGATCATGACCTGAGCCAAAGGCAGACACTTAACTGAGCCATCCAGGTGCCCCACAACCATTTTTTTTCCATAGACTTTCTAACTAAATTTAGGGAATCATTCTTGGAGTGTGAGCAAGTCCTAGACAGTCTACATTGGAGTCATCTGAGGGTACATGATCGAAATCCTGCGGAGAGGCTTTCAAGAGTTTCAGGTAACATTTTAGGTCATTAATGCTTTACAGGCAATAGTGAGTTAATGACTGGCAGGACTGATAGCCAGTCATAGAACTGAGCAGGACTGAGTGTAGGCAGAGTCCCAGGGAGAGTTTGGGCTGGGAACAACAGGACAGAATTAGGAGTCAAGCATCTAAGTTCTGGTCCTTGTGATCTCTTGGATTCAATGTCATCTGGGGGAAGCCACTTCCTTTCAGGGACCCTCTGCGAAGCTCTGGTTTGAGATTAGACCCATAGGCGTTGTGGAAGTGTATGAGGACAGGGCTGCTACTGATATGGAGTATGTAGGGAATGTGAGTGCTAGAGGTCTGTGGTGTGCGCGGTATTTTCTCACCTTGAATTATCCTGCCTGTTGCATGATTTTCTGATTTTCCTCTGGACATTCATTCATATAAAAGGTGAAAAGCATACTACCAATTATCTGAGCCAAGAAGTGCACATAGATGGCTGATCATGCACTGAAGTTTCCAGGAATGCAACTACAATGTGAATCAAGAGACGATTATTAAGTTAGAACTTTGCCAAGAGCTTTCCCGCCATTTTGGAAAATCACATCACCGATGGTAACAGTACTCAGAGGCTTTAATTAAATTGCTAATGTTACCTGCCTCGCAGCTGTCACTTTCATGTTGACTCTCCGGTGCAAGCACCGATGACTTCATTATGTCATCTAGAGCAAGGCTACTTGACTTGATAAGGAACACGCGCCAGGGCGTATATCAATATCTCACTTCCTGCATCAAGAAAGTCTTGTCATGATGGGCACCTGGGTGGCTCAGGCATTAAGCATCTGCCTTTGGCTCAGGGCGTGATCTGGGATCGAGCCCCACATCAGGCTTCTCCGCTGGGAGCCTGCTTTTCCCTCTCACGCTCCCCTTGCTTGTGTTCCCTCTCTCGCCATCTCTCTCCATCAAATAAATAAATAAAATCTTAAAAAAAAAAAAAAAGAAAGTCTTGCCATGAAAAAAACGTCAACTAACAGTGTGCTTAGTGATATAGTCGATTTTCATTTCCAGGATCAGCTCGATGTCACTGAAGATCAGTGGCAGCTTATTTCGGGTATGGCATATGATCTTCCCATAGTCATATATATAAATAAACTTTATTATCAATGCATTTTATTTCGGGAAAGGAAAGGGGACATAACAAATATTGGTTATAAAAAAAGAAAATTGGGTCCAACATATCTGACGTTCATTGGGTCAATGATTGCGAAGGACAGTGTTGCGCGATGGGCTCGCGCTTGCCCGTAGCACCATCAGCTGCCTCACTCGGTTCTCTGAGAAGACAATTAAAGATTACTCAGTCTTGCGTGAAGTGAGTGCTGGCCAACTGCCACTTTGGGACACCCCTTTCCACCAGAACACAAGCCCCACCTACGGAGAAAGTCTGGAGCACCTGCTCACGATCTCTCTTTTTCAGACTTTTTAAAAAACTTATTTCTGTATCTTTCGAGTTTTGCCACTGCCCCTTGACCCATCTGAATGGCTGCCCAAGCCACAGAAAGAACTGGTGCAGCTCCATTAGGGGAGCAATTCAATGCCTTCTCCCCCGCAAAACAAGGACAATTCCCTCCTTCACTGCTCTGGCTTCTGCATGTGTACTAGATGGTTGATGAGCGTACAATGTCTTTGCTCCACAGTCGACGCAATTCAGTCCAGCAGGGGTTAAAGCTGGCTTCTTGTCTCTGCTGGGGAGCCAGGGGGATGGGGCTCCTCCCGTAAGGGGCGCAGACGCTGCCATGCTTTGTTGATTACAGTCTCCCACACCAAGGAAGCTTTGACTAGGTTTGACATAATCAGCTCACAGCCTCTGCCTGCACTCTTTCACAAACAGGCCATTTTCACATCTTTTTCATGGAATCCGACAAGCGGAAAAATAATTAATGTTACCTCAGCCCAACAATGACCCTGGCTCTGATTCAAAAAGAAGGCATGTTGCATAAACTGCCCTTTAATTGAGGGTTGGGGGCAGACCCCACATACTCCTGTATCGGTTCTGCCTCCCTGGCCAAGGCTGATTAAGGCTTTCCTAAGACTGAGGATCCATGGTCACTGAGTACGACTCAGTTTCAGGTTCAAAGAGTTTCTGTGAAAGAATTCTGTTCATGGTATTTAGCAAGTGCAGACCTGTTGTGCCTGTCAGAGAATTCCAGATGGTACTGTGGGTTGTTCCCATTTTATTGATAAAGACAAAGTGACTTGCTCTTTGCAGAAGGTCCAAAATTAGAACCCGCAACTATTTTTCAGTATGTTTCTTCTTTTGAAAAAGAGAATACAAATGTATTTTAGTACAGAAGTCTACACGGTCATGTATACCGCTGTGAATGGTACAGCCAATCAAGGGCAGAACGGTAGACCGACTTTGGTACACAATCTGGCAGGTCCTCAAATGGTGGAATATAGAGTTACCAGCAATTCCACGCCTAGGAATTCTCCCGAGAGAACTGAAAATATATGTCCACAAAAATTATTGCTCGTGAACATTCACAGCAGCATTATTTATAGTAGCCGGAAAGCAGAAATAACCCAAATGTTTCTTGGCTGACAAATGGATAAACAAAAGTGTTAGATCCATACAATGGAGTATTATTTGGTATCAAAAAGGAATGAAATACGTGATGTGATATGAATGAATCTTGAAAACATTACTCTAAGAAGACATTCACACACAAACAACACTTACTACATGACTCCATTTGTATAAAATGCCCACAATAGGCAAATAGAGAGAGAGGGAAAGTAAATTAGTGATTACTTGGGGCTGGGGACTGGGTAGCTAAGGGGTGCAGAGCTTCTTTCTGAGGAGATAAAAATATGATGTTGGTCGTGCAACTCCATAAATACACTAAAAAGCATTGAATTGTACACTTTTTTTAAAGTGTGTAATTTGCTAAACTTATTCCAGAAAAATGATTGCCAGATTGTGGACCAAGATACCTAGTAATTCTTAAGATCTTTTTGGAATATCTGTGAATCCATACCTTTCTAACTAGATATCCATGTGAGGCTGGATTTTTCTTTTCTTCTTCTTCTTTATTATTATTATTTTTAGTGGCATTGTACATTTTAATAGCAGAAGGAAATATCGTATGTATAGCAATGCATATGAGACATTAATAAGGTATAGCAATCTTCAGGGACATGTAAATTATAAACAAATAAAAAAGCAATAATAATTAAGAAATATTTGTGGCTGTTATTCACAAACATTACATTTTAACATCTAAAGCAACCTGGGTGTTTATAGAATTTTGTTCACTTTCAAGAAACCTCTTCAGCTGTATCTTGTGTTTTATTTTCCACACAACGATTCCTGACAATGAAGGAGAACTCTTTTGTGTACACAAATTTTCTTCCTGGCAGTGTTAAACAAACAGGCTTCAAGTCCTAACATCCCAATAATAACTTTTTAGGCAACCTTATTTTCTCTCGTGTTTGAATGGCCAGTTCATGAAAGTGTTTTCTGGATGGATCGTACATGTTAATACCATATCGTTTCTTCCACCCTATGAACCTCGTTTCTTTTTCTATTGACGTTGAAGTTTTTCACTGTATTTTCCCTTCCATATTTTCTTACATTTTACAGCAAGGGTGGGGTTTTTTTTTCTGTCATATTCTTATAGCAGCTTTTATTAAAGAACTTGAACCCTATTCTCTTAGGAGCGAATCAAAGGATATTTGAGGTACATCATATAGTGTTATTCTCCAAAGATTCTCCCTGCCACCAATGAACATTTCCTCCAGGAAAATGTCCAGAGTGGATTTTTCTTTATATATTCAGCAACACGGTACAGCACAACAGATTGAATACAGAAGCCAATGTGAGAATCGAGCTAAAATGTCCAGAGTGGATTTTTCTTTATATATTCAGCAACACGGTACAGCACAACAGATTGAATACAGAAGCCAATGTGAGAATCGAGCTATTTTTTTTTAAGATTTTATTTATTTATTTGACAGAGATAGAGACAGCCAGCGAGAGAGGGAACACAAGCAGGGGGAGTGGGAGAGGAAGAAGCAGGGAGAGGAAGAAGCAGGCTCCCAGCAGAGGAGCCCGATGTGGGGCTCGATCCCAGAACACCGGGATCACACCCTGAGCCGAAGGCAGACGCTTAACCACTGTACCACCCAGGTGCTCCCGAGCTATTTTTGATCAAGCCATAGAAAAGATTTTCAAACGTGTAGAAAGAAAAAAAAAAAAAAACAACTCTACACGGTCACTGTAGAAAATCTGGAAAAAATCTGGAAAAATAGAAGACAGTGGGTCACTTTAGTGATCTGACCAATTGCAGGTGACCACTACTTGCATTTTGGCACATTTCCATTTGGTCCTTTTTCTGATTCCTTGAGTTCTGAGTCTTGCAGAGTGGTGAAGCTCTGGAAAGAGGCTCACTCCATTGAGCAAGCCCCTTCCCTCCTTGGTCCTTGGTTCTCTGCAAAGTAAAGTGACTAATACCCACCTTGCTGGGGATTCAGCAAGGGGGAATCCTAATTTCCTGATTATACTTTCTCAAGGCCATGTTTCCTTGCTGATTACAAAAGTAGCATGTGGGCGTTAAAAAAAAATATACCGTGTGTGTGCGCATGGCAGTGTATCATGAATATATAAAGCAGAAAACGGAATGAGCTGGGATATTGGATCCAGGTGGCAGAACATACATCTTAAAGTCTCTGACACAAACCCCTTAAAATGACAGAAAAGTGACTTACATAGAGAATAAGCTTATCATAGCAAATGAGAGCAGATGTCACCAGCAGACCAGAGATCATGAAGAATTCCCAGAAGACAGAATGAAGAAAGGAAACAGATGAATAAGAACAAATAAAGGAGAGGAGAAACCCCCAACAGGCTCAGGCAAAACTGCAAGTGAGGAAAAACAAATTCACAGCCACGCCAAACTCCAAGTCAGATAATGAAGAGTCGCAATCTCATTTTTGCAATTCCTGAATCTAAAAGGTCTCAAAACAGAAAGTGGTTTTTCTTCTAAGTTTGGCACAAATTCATTTGCGGCAGAACCTGACCAGAAATGATATGAAGCTATTTTTAGACTGTATCTATCTCCCTTTGTATGAATATTCATTTATTTCTTTGCAAAAAAAAAAAAAAAGTAATGTATCTGATTATAGGATGCCGAACCAGATCCTGCTAGGAGTGTTATGAAATATTCAGTAAGTACAATGAACTAACTACCTTTTTAAAATCCAAAAAATTGGGGTGCCTGGGTGGCACAGTGGTTAAGCATCTGCCTTCGGCTCAGGGTGTGATCCCGGAGTCCTGGGATCAAGCCCCACATCAGACTCCTCCACTGGGAGCCTGCTTCTTCCTCTCCCACTCCCCCCACTTGTGTTCCCTCTCTCGCTGGCTGTCTCTATCTCTGTCGAATAAATAAATAAAATCTTTAAAAAATAAATAAAAATAAATAAAAAAATAAAATCCAAAAAATTCAGAATCCCAAAACACGTCTGGGATCCTAGGGATCTGGATAAAGAGTATGAATTTGTCCTTGTATCAGAAGAGGTCCTTGAGAGAAAATAAAAATTGGTTTTTCTGTCAACAGAAGAATAAATAAGTTGGAGTATATTCCAGTGCAAGTAAAGACATACAGATTGGAAATGAAGAAATAAACTGTCCCTATTTATAGACAACATGATTGTCTAGAAAACTCCAAGGAACCTACAAAAACAACAACAAAAAACCATAAAAAAACAAAAACCACCAAAATTGTCTAGAATTAGTAAGTGAGTTTAGCAGATTCTCAGGATTCAAAGTCAACACACAAAAAGCAATCATGTTAACAACAATGTTACCAATGAGCAATTGGAAACAGGAATTGAAGCACAATAATGTAACCGATCTATATGCTAAAAACTACAAAATGCTGATGAAAAGTAAAAAGAAAAAAAAAAGACCTGAATAAATGGAGAGATAAACTGTGCTCATTAATTGAAAGACCCAACATAGTAAAAATGGCAATTATCCCTAAATTAATCTATCAAAGTCTCAGCGAGATTTTTTGTAGATATAGACAAACTAATCCTGAAATTTATATGAAAAGACAAAGAAACTAGAAAAGCAAAAACAATTTTGAAAAAGAATAAAGTGGACGAATCACACTACCTGCTTTTAAGACTTACTTATCCAGCTACAGTAATTAAGACAGTGCAGTGTTGGCAGAGGGATAGACGCTTAGGTCATGGAACAGAGAGGAGTCTAGATATAGACAGACAAAGTTTTGCCAACTGATCTTTGAGAAAGGTGCAAAAGCAGGTCAATGGAAGAAGGATAATATTTATAGCAAATGGTGTTGAAAATATTGGGTATTCATAGAACCTTGACTTAAATCTCACAACTTCTACAAAAATAGCTCAAAATAGATCGTAAACCTACATATCAAACTTAAAACTTTACAACTTTTAGAAGAAAACAGGAGAACATCTCCATTCCCTGGGGTCAGGCGAAGAGTTTTGAGACATGATTCTATGATTCTGTTTTTACAATAATTCTTAAAGTGACAAAATGGCAGTGATGGAAAAGTGATCAATGGCTCTTAGAGTTGTAGTCATACTCTGGTCATGCTGATGGCTATGGTAATCTTAATCTACACAGAATAAAATTTCATATAGCTGTTTACACACACACAAAAGAGTGCCCAGAATACTGGTGGGGTCCAAATAAGGTCTGTACCTGAGTTTATTCTATTACAGTAACCTTAAGTTTCGGGCTTTGACGATGTACCCTGCTTATGTAAAATATTATCATCGGGGAGACCTAAGTCAATGGTACACTGGAGCTCTCTCTACTTTTTTCACACCTTCTTCAGAGTCTGAAACAATTTAAAAAATTTTTTTTAAGATTTTATTTATTTATTCGACAGAGATAGAGACAGCCAGCGAGAGAGGGAACACAAGCAGGGGGAGTGGGAGAGGAAGAAGCAGGCTCATAGCAGAAGAGCCTGATGTGGGGCTCGATCCCAGAATGCTGGGATCACGCCCTGAGCCGAAGGCAGATGCTTAACCGCTGTGCCACCCAGGCGCCCCAGAAACAATTTTAAATTTTAATATAAAGTTATTAAAACAAAAGCGATGAAGTGATCATTGTAAAACTTCAGAAAGAGGTTACCTAAGGAGAGATGCAAGAAAATAGAATAAAGAAGAAATATAAAAAGAGCTGTGACTAGTTATGTTGTAGTTTGGGGTATATTTGTGGCTCTTCTTTGTCTTGCAATACTTTCTACAGATGTACGTATGGATGTAGGTATTGATCAATATTGGTAGAGATATTGATAGATGTTGACATAGATGTGGAGACAGGGAGAGACAGAGATCTCACACATAAACTTCCCTGCCCATCAAGACCATATTTTAAGAGTTAATGAAGAAAAAGAATTTAAATAGAAAGTTCTAAAAGTTTCTATAATAGGAACCCATTCAGATTTAAAGGGGGAAAAAAAAAGCTCTGTTTATATATTCACATGTATGTGTTTAAATGCACAGGAAAAAGCAGAGAATAGAGATCCAAAGATGACCAGTCAAAGACTCTGGTGACAGAAATGGGATGATGTATAGAGAGGTTAAGGGGAAATAAGGGAGGAGAGTAAATTGAGATTTCCCCCTTTTACTCTTTATAATTTGTATTAAAAATTTTTCCCCAAGAGCATTAGGTTTCATCACACCCCTGACATCATATGTTCTTTCTGAACTAGACACTTATTTTGCATATGGACGTGCCTTCCTGCCCACAGCGCTTCTGCTATGCCCATCGCCCTGGAGTTGTAGAGTGCCTTGTTCACCTGTATTCACACAGCACTGCTTCTGACCAAGGGATTTTTTATAGCAAATGAAGCCAGCAATGGGCTTATGAACATAGAATTCATTTGTTTTATGCTCCCTATCATTCAAAAGCAGAGGCTTCATAGGACAATTGATGACCTTTCGAGGACTCGAAAGGTGTCATCAGCAGGGTGACGTTCCCGGCAGAGCTAGGGCCATGCGTGCTCTTAATCAGTGAGTGAGCTCCATGCTGCTGTTTCTCTCTCGGTCAGGATTCACAGGCCAGGGGATTAAGGAGTAGAAATGGCAGGGGTTCCTCTCACGATTATCCCTCGTGATCCATACACAGCGTTCTACTTCCCACCTTCATGACTTTGGGCCCTGCTGGCCGAGAGCCCTTGCTCGCCAAGGAGGAGTTCTGCAGGGGTCATGGGAGGGGGTCCACAATAGTGGAAGCTGAGCCTGCCCCCTGGCCCTGGTGGCTTCTCACTCCAGTGATCAGCCAGAGAAGGGGTCACTGTACCGTTTGGGGTGATTGATCCCGACTCTCAGGAGAAAATCAGGCTGCAGCTACACAGGGGAGGTCAGGTGGAATATGTCTGGAATGTGGGGGCTTCCCTGGGGCCGTGATAAAATTCAGTGGAAAGCTACAGCAGCCCAGTTCAGGCAGGACTCTGCTATTGGCCCAGGCCCTTCAGGAAGAAAGGATCAGGCTTCTTCACCATGCAAGGAGCCTGGACCAGCGAAGATCTCTGGGAGGGCAGAGGGAACGCAGAATGAGCAGTGGGTAAACTGCAACGCAATCTGGCTAAGGACTAAGAGAAGCTGAACCAGCTACTGGCCCCAAGGCCGCCAAGTTTTTCTGGACAAACAGAACGTGAAAATCCACTAGCTCAGCGGTTCTCCAGTTCTGGCGTGCGTCTGAATCACTGGGGGAATCTTTTTAAAAACGCTGGGTCTAGAGGCCTCCGCTAACCTTCCTGCTTGGAACCTTCCAAGTTCTGAGGAGTCAGTACATCTCATATTTAGTTCTCAAGACAATTCTGACACACAATCGCAGCCAACAGCATTGTATTGGGAGGTGGGTACGTGGGGAACATTGGTGCATGGCCACTTCGTTCCCCAGCTGCCCAATATTCATTCATGTTATATTCCAAATGAGTGACGCCCCCTGGAGCATAGCTCCGTAGATGACAAGATGTGCGATGCTGCGAAGTGTTGAAACTCAGAATCCCCCGTCAAGTCACTCCTCATGTATTTTGCTTCAATTCGTAAAACAGAAAAATTTAAAAATTACATAGAAATAGTGCCCACTAGTAAAAGTACTCTTTTATCTTGCTTATGATATTCAAGCTTGACATAGACATTAAACTGTCTTCTGACCTGGAGATTCTGTGACACAATGAGCGATCTGTGGCGTGGAGGCACAAATTGAGATGTGGTTAAGAAGGATGCTTGAGGAGATCTATTCTTTGTACTTAGTTGCCAGCGCCAAGAATCCTGATGCCATGACATGGTATCCTATCAAGGCCCAGAAGGATGAGAGCTCCTCATGCCTGGAGACAAGAGGCTAGGTAGCTCTCCTGAAAGGTGGAATCACTTCTGGCACCTGCAGGTTGGTGAAAAGGTCCCAGCCCTTTGCTCAAAGATACCATTACTCCCGAAGTCAGTGAGCTGTTTTATTCACGTCTTTCTTCAAATAATGGTAATAAATTTTTGATACTCATCATCAACTCCTCTGCTGACCACCGTTGGCCTTTTAAAGACGCAAGTCTTGTTAGGGCTGCTTTCCGGGAGGGTTAAATCTTCACCTGCCCGAGACTCTTCACCGTGTCTTTCCATCTCTGGAAAGCTTCCTCCATTTAATCAAAAGCACCATACTCTTGAAATTCCCTACCGCCTGACTCGACCATCCAAGGTGACTGGCCACTTGGCTGATAATTCAACCATATCTATGTGGTTGTAGATGGTAAATTAATAGCGACAATAGTAACATACAAAGCAAAAAGCTTCCAATAACATTAGCACCCTGTGATGTGGGTGGAACTGTCACCATTTTAAAGATGAGAAGACTGAAATCAAGGGCCCACAAAATTCAAAAGCAGAAAAAACAGGGTTAGAACCAAGGACTGCCTGCTCCCCAGTCCACTTGTCTCAGTGTCCCTGGTAAGATGCTTATCCCTTGTTTGAACTCCCCCAGCACCACCACTCCCATATGCCTCATATCAGGTGTCTCTGGAAAATACAGTCTTTTCTGTTTTGCTTTGTTAACTAAAGTCCATACTTCATTCAGATTTTTAAAGTTTTTACCTCATGTCATTTTAAGGAAAACACAATTTCTTAAGTCATTGTTTCCCAAAGTTGGTTGATGATAAGAATTTATCTGTAGACCCCATTAAAAATACAACCTCTGAAATCCCAGCCCAGACCACTGAATTTGAATGTTTGGCACAGAGGTCAGGGAAACTGCATTTGTAATCAGGCGTCCCCATTTGTGAACAATCATCAGAATCAGAGGGATTTCTACCAGCTTGAGAGCTGGGTGAGGTAAATGATTGGCGGGTAGCGTCCTTAAGTATCTCAAAAATCCCATCCGATATAATCCTCCAGGGAACACCCCAGAAGTAAACAGGGAGAATGAGAGCACAGAGTGCAGATTTCCCACCCTGGAGCTTGATCTTGGCTAAAGTTCCACAAATGACTAAATAATGATTTTTTCTTTGAATGAGAATTGTGGAGTCATGCCACTGGAGTTTGCATCCTGCCTACTCAGCTTCTAGACTTTGTGAGCTTGGACAGGCTACCTAACCTCTCTGGGGCCCCGCTTTCTCATCAATGAAATGCGGGTAATATTTGTAACTTCGCCTAAAGATGTTGTCAGAAGGAAGTAATAGGAGATTTAAAATAGTGTTCAGTATGTAGCAAGTATTCAACAAATAAGATTTGTTATTATGGTCTTAGATAATAATACCAAAGGTAATAATTCTACTACCAAAGCTCCAGGTTATATAACGCTTAGAGCACAAAAGGACTTTCACCCGTTCATTTTGTTTAACCTACCATATATGAACTTCTAAAATATGTCCGATTGTGTCAAGTGCTTGATATATAATTTAAAAATTTTTATTTTGAAGTAATTGAGATCCACGGAAAGTAGCAGAAAACAGTACAGAGAGGCACGTGTATGCTCCCTGTAGCTTCCCTCAACATCGCAAGCACAGACCTCATACAGTTTTTTTGTCAAGATGAAACTTTCCAGATAAAGAAACTGAAGCGAGGTCAAGCAACTTGCCTAAGGACAGACAAACTCAAGGTCTCCAATGAAAGAATGATGCTGCCCTTAATTGTAGGGGGTTGAGGGGAGTAGGGACCAGAGAACACACAATCAGAAGATAGGGAATTCTTTTTTTTTTTTTTTAAGATTTATTTATTTATTCGACAGAGATAGAGACAGCCAGCGAGAGAGGGAACACAAGCAGGGGGAGTGGGAGAGGAAGAAGCAGGCTCACAGCAGAGGAGCCTGATGTGGGGCTCGAACCCAGAACGCTGGGATCACGCCCTGACGCCGGGATCATGCCGAGCTGAAGGCAGACGCTTAACCGCTGTGCCACCCAGGCGCCCCAGGGAATTCTTTTGAAGAGGACTGAGCACTCTCACTGACAAAATATTTCACCTTTTGCACATGGCTACATATTTTATGCCATTTAATTCCTGAAAACAGCCCTATGAGGTAGCAGGGCAGATAATGTATTATTCCAACTCCACATGGGAGGAAAGTGAAGTTTAAACAATTTGTCTAAAGTCACATGGCAGACTCAGATACAGTTACCTTAAAAAGTGTCCAGAAAAATGGTTACGTAAACATGTACTGAGTCTATGGTTTTGTTCTGCACCCTCCAGGCCACAAGCCAGGAGCTGTCATCTCTCAACGAACAGTTTGCTTGGGAGGAGAGCAGAACCACTGCTGTGCTGGATACGTGGAGACCCTTCCCCATTTCCTCCTAAACTCCTCTCAAATGCTAGCAAGCAACCTTGTAATGAGACACAGACACGTGCACTTTACTTTCAGGGATGGCAAGAAAGAGAAACTGCGCCGGCTTTTCAGCTGCCCAAACCCCTCCAAAGAAACCCTGATGCTGGAAAGCATAAAAGTGAATCTGGCTCCCTCTTAAAAACCCATGGACCAAATTGCATTTACTCTTTGAGTGCAGGAAACTTTACCAAGATTATGGAAACAGAAAAGAATTTGAGATTAACACATACTGTACATTTCAGTACAGGTGGCAGGACAATTAGAAATCTAGTTAAGCTATGGAAAATCTCCATAAATCGGGGGGATTTAGGTCTTGGTGTGCTTTGGTGTAACCCATCATCAGATGCATGTCGTACTCGGTCTCCATGCATCCAGACTCCCCAGGTGCGGGGAAGATGATGTAAAGGGAAGAATAAAGAAGTGATTTTTCTCTGATCCACCTTTTGTGTGGGGCAAACAATTAGGTGGCGTTGGTGCCTCTGAGGGGAACTGAGTGAGTCCCTGAATGCTGCCTGCTATCTCTGTTTTACAAGTTTTGTGTGTTCCTTTTAAAAATAACTACTAAGAGCCGTCCCATGGACTTAAAAAGCAGCTAAGGGGGCGCCTGGGTGGCTCAGTCGTTTAGCGTTTAGCGTCTGCCTTCGGCTCAGGGCGTGATCCCAGCGTTCTGGGATTGAGCCCTGCATCGGGCTCCTCTGCCGGGAGCCTGTTTCTTCCTCTCCCACTCCCCCTGCTTGTGTTCCCTCTCTCGCTGGCTGTCTCTATCTCTGTCAAATGAATAAATAAAATCTTTAAAAAAAAAAAAAAAGGCAGCTAAGAATAAAGAAACAAAAAGGCTCAATCAAACCCAAAGGCTGCCCTCGTCATAGCTGCTTTGGCTACCTTATTGGCATATTCTCCAAAATAAAATAATAATAATAATAATAATAATAATAATGAGTTTTTAATTGAACAAAGGTCTACCTACCTGTAAAAACTATTCTGTTTCGAGGATGCCAAATCAAGGCTCTATTTTATCTATGATCTCGACCAGGAGTCGGCACACTTTTCCTGCAAAGTGCCCGAGAGTAAACATTTCAGGCTTGAAGGATCCCATGGTCTGTGTCGCCTGCTCAGCTCTGCAGCGGGAGCCCCACCGCAGGTTTGGATGGTGTGCAAATGAATGGGAGAGGCTCTATTACGATAAAGTTTTACTTCAATGCTGAAATTTGCATTTCTTGTAATTGCCATGTGTCACGAATGAGTATTCGGATTTTTTCCAACATTTAAAAGTAAAAACCATCCTTGTCCTCAGGCTGTACAAAACTGGCCTCACGTGGGATTTGGCCGGAGGGCTGTTGTCTGCTAACACTTGATCTAGACCCACTCCACCTCTCAAATCTCTACTGAAGAGATCCGCAGGAGGCTGATGAAGGTAGAGCGAACCCAGGTATGTGTACGGGTCTGATTCCAAGTTTGCTGGATCCCCAATCCTTTCTTCCAGACGTTCTGACCTCCTGTGCCACCCACTGGGCTTGAACTCTTCTGATAGGATTCCTCTTTCACTCGATGATTACTGTTCCCAAGCATGGGTAAAGCATAATCGAACATACACTTAAGAGTATCCAATAAAGCGCTTTAAATACCGGACCCCAAAATGGCTTCCCAACACGTCTCTTTAGAGGTCATAGTGGCTGACACTGGGCATCCCCCGCATTTTGCACAGGGTGAGGATGTTTGCCTGGAAGGCAGGCTCAGAGAGGCCAGATCAGGCTGGAAGAGGTCCTTTCTCTGACCAAGAGAATTGAGGAAAAGAAAGCCCCCTGCCCTCTTTATCAGGGATTTCTGTTGGGTGGAATGAAAGACTGCCTTAGGGTGCTTTGGGAATTAGAGGTTTATCTGCTTCCCCAATGAGAGGCCCGAAAACATACCTTGAATGTCAGAGAATGGAGTTTCCTGCAGGGAGAGTTTTGCAAATCTTTCGAAATTCCAACCAAGCCCTGGAGATTCAGCCCTGTGCCTTACACCTGGAATAGTCCCAACCCTGGGGAGTCTGGGCTGGTAGCAGCAGACTTCCCCTGTACCCCCAAGGTCAAACCTAGGGCAGGAAGAGAGAGTTTTGCCTTGTGTGGGTGTGGGTCCACCAGTGAGTGGGAGGCCCTGGATAGGGAGACAATGAAAAAAATTTCCAAGAGACTGCCAGTCCAAAGAAAGGCAAATGCAAAGGCAGGGCCCAGAAATCACTCCAGTGACCAATGAAGCCACAAATATACCAGGAGTATATGCTTCCTGAGTAACAAGTCCAAATTCCTGTGTGTTAGGGCGGAGCTCATGGCCACATTCCCTCTGCACCTGCTGGCTAGGACCCTTATGCCTCTGGTCTAGACAGAAAGAGGGTGGAGCAAGGAGAAGGAAGGTCAAGGTAGGGTGAACTGAAGATGGGGGTGGGGGTGGGAGGGTGTGGGAGTAGGGGAGACTTCCAAAAAGGCAGTTCTATCCGGGCTCTGCAATTGGCCCGACCAGCTCCTGAGCCTTTCTCCTCGTGATTTTGCCAGAAGTTAGGGGATTTTGTTTGGTTGGTTGATTGGGTGCTGTCTAGTTGTTCTACTAGTAGAAAATGTTTAAAGCCTCAAAAGCAAGCCAAACCGTGCAGTCCTTTCTCCGTGCAAAGGTCTGGCAGGCAATCAGGAATAGGAGTTCATTGTTCTGGCAAGAACCAATTACCAACAGTTAGCAGAGGGCAGGCAGAAGCCCAGAGGGAAAGGGGTCCTCTCTCCCTTGAAGACTGAAGAAACCAAATTCAGGAGCAGAAGCTTTTAGCCCGGTGAGGGTTCCTAAAGAGTGGTCAGGAAGCAAAGATAAGGCCCCGTGAGACTGTAAATAAATATTATGATTTTCATTTTGCAAAAGATGAAAGGGAGACCCTGAGTCTTGAAGTAGGATCAATAAGCAGAGAGAGAGAAAGACAAGATGTTGGGTCCTTACGGTCCAATGTTAAAATGAAACAGAACAAAACAGCAAAGAAGAAAAAGAATTAAATAAGGTGATAGAAATTAGAATGAACCTGTGTGAAAATGAATATGGGTGTGAAAAGCTCACCCATGAAAAAGCAAGGTTTTCAGAATGTCTCTGATACGAAATTCAACAGGATGCTGTGTGAAAGCATCATAACTTAAAGAAAAACTAACTTCCAAAGGTTACGGTGTAGAAGGCAGGTCCCCGGACACCACGAAATGCTCCTGGGAAAAGAGCAAGGTCCTATGTGAGTATCAGAAGCTCTTTGCACACATCTTAGAGTGGCTCTTGAAATAATTTCTTTAAAGTGGAGTTTCTGGGTCAAAAAGAAGTGTAGTTTACATTTTGAATGGATATTGCCACTGGAATTGCTAAGTAGTAATCCTAACTTACGTTGGTACTGATAACACACGAGAATACACATCACCAGTGTTGAAAATTATCGATCTTTTTCAATTTGTTAATATCAATAAAAAGCACACGAGTATTTGTTTTCACCTGCGGGGCCCCCCCCACTGCAAATGAGGCTGAATGTCTTTACGTCTGTCTATGGCAGCATCTCGTCTTTCTTCTGTGAGTTGCCTGCTCTGTATTTGTTTTTTGTGGATTTGTCGCTAAAATAGTTGGAAAGTATTTACCTTTCATAGGCAGCTATTTCCAAGATTATGGACATATCCTCCTCTATCTTCTTGTAATAATTTTATACTTTTGTATTTGTTTTTATGATTTTTCTTTTTAACTCATCTGGACTTTATTTTTATACGTGGTATGCATAAGAGTTTAAATTTATATTTCCCTTTACAGAATCCAATTGTTCTAACTCTTTGTTTTGAGTATTTTTCCTTTTCCCAATGGTTTGAAATGCCCCTTGGACAATATTTTTATTTTTTTATTTTTTTAAGAGTTTTTTTTTTTTTTTT
>NC_048221.1:106623862-106649901 GCF_002007445.2 Ailuropoda melanoleuca
GAGCCTGCCCCCTGGCCCTGGTGGCTTCTCACTCCAGTGATCAGCCAGAGAAGGGGTCACTGTACCGTTTGGGGTGATTGATCCCGACTCTCAGGAGAAAATCAGGCTGCAGCTACACAGGGGAGGTCAGGTGGAATATGTCTGGAATGTGGGGGCTTCCCTGGGGCCGTGATAAAATTCAGTGGAAAGCTACAGCAGCCCAGTTCAGGCAGGACTCTGCTATTGGCCCAGGCCCTTCAGGAAGAAAGGATCAGGCTTCTTCACCATGCAAGGAGCCTGGACCAGCGAAGATCTCTGGGAGGGCAGAGGGAACGCAGAATGAGCAGTGGGTAAACTGCAACGCAATCTGGCCAAGGACTAAGAGAAGCTGAACCAGCTACTGGCCCCAAGGCCGCCAAGTTTTTCTGGACAAACAGAACGTGAAAATCCACTAGCTCAGCGGTTCTCCAGTTCTGGCGTGCGTCTGAATCACTGGGGGAATCTTTTTAAAAACGCTGGGTCTAGAGGCCTCCGCTAACCTTCCTGCTTGGAACCTTCCAAGTTCTGAGGAGTCAGTACATCTCATATTTAGTTCTCAAGACAATTCTGACACACAATCGCAGCCAACAGCATTGTATTGGGAGGTGGGTACGTGGGGAACATTGGTGCATGGCCACTTCGTTCCCCAGCTGCCCAATATTCATTCATGTTATATTCCAAATGAGTGACGCCCCCTGGAGCATAGCTCCGTAGATGACAAGATGTGCGACGCTGCGAAGTGTTGAAACTCAGAATCCCCCGTCAAGTCACTCCTCATGTATTTTGCTTCAATTCGTAAAACAGAAAATTTTAAAAATTACATAGAAATAGTGCCCACTAGTAAAAGTACTCTTTTATCTTGCTTATGATATTCAAGCTTGACATAGACATTAAACTGTCTTCTGACCTGGAGATTCTGTGACACAATGAGCGATCTGTGCCGTGAAGGCACAGATTGAGATGTGGTTAAGAAGGATGCTTGAGGAGATCTATTCTTTGTACTTAGTTGCCAGCGCCAAGAATCCTGATGCCATGACATGGTATCCTATCAAGGCCCAGAAGGATGAGAGCTCCTCATGCCTGGAGACAAGAGGCTAGGTAGCTCTCCTGAAAGGTGGAATCACTTCTGGCACCTGCAGGTTGGTGAAAAGGTCCCAGCCCTTTGCTCAAAGATACCATTACTCCCGAAGTCAGTGAGCTGTTTTATTCACGTCTTTCTTCAAATAATGGTAATAAATTTTTGATACTCATCATCAACTCCTCTGCTGACCACCGTTGGCCTTTTAAAGACGCAAGTCTTGTTAGGGCTGCTTTCCGGGAGGGTTAAATCTTCACCTGCCCGAGACTCTTCACCGTGTCTTTCCATCTCTGGAAAGCTTCCTCCATTTAATCAAAAGCACCATACTCTTGAAATTCCCTACCGCCTGACTCGACCATCCAAGGTGACTGGCCACTTGGCTGATAATTCAACCATATCTATGTGGTTGTAGATGGTAAATTAATAGCGACAATAGTAACATACAAAGCAAAAAGCTTCCAATAACATTAGCACCCTGTGATGTGGGTGGAACTGTCACCATTTTAAAGATGAGAAGACTGAAATCAAGGGCCCACAAAATTCAAAAGCAGAAAAAACAGGGTTAGAACCAAGGACTGCCTGCTCCCCAGTCCACTTGTCTCAGTGTCCCTGGTAAGATGCTTATCCCTTGTTTGAACTCCCCCAGCACCACCACTCCCATATGCCTCATATCAGGTGTCTCTGGAAAATACAGTCTTTTCTGTTTTGCTTTGTTAACTAAAGTCCATACTTCATTCAGATTTTTAAAGTTTTTACCTTATGTCATTTTAAGGAAAACACAATTTCTTAAGTCATTGTTTCCCAAAGTTGGTTGGTGATAAGAATTTATCTGTAGACCCCATTAAAAATACAACCTCTGAAATCCCAGCCCAGACCACTGAATTTGAATGTTTGGCACAGAGGTCAGGGAAACTGCATTTGTAATCAGGCGTCCCCATTTGTGAACAATCATCAGAATCAGAGGGATTTCTACCAGCTTGAGAGCTGGGTGAGGTAAATGATTGGCGGGTAGCGTCCTTAAGTATCTCAAAAATCCCATCCGATATAATCCTCCAGGGAACACCCCAGAAGTAAACAGGGAGAATGAGAGCACAGAGTGCAGATTTCCCACCCTGGAGCTTGATCTTGGCTAAAGTTCCACAAATGACTAAATAATGATTTTTTCTTTGAATGAGAATTGTGGAGTCATGCCACTGGAGTCTGCATCCTGCCTACTCAGCTTCTAGACTTTGTGAGCTTGGACAGGCTACCTAACCTCTCTGGGGCCCCGCTTTCTCATCAATGAAATGCGGGTAATATTTGTAACTTCGCCTAAAGATGTTGTCAGAAGGAAGTAATAGGAGATTTAAAATAGTGTTCAGTATGTAGCAAGTATTCAACAAATAAGATTTGTTATTATGGTCTTAGATAATAATACCAAAGGTAATAATTCTACTACCAAAGCTCCAGGTTATATAACGCTTAGAGCACAAAAGGACTTTCACCCGTTCATTTTGTTTAACCTACCATATATGAACTTCTAAAATATGTCCGATTGTGTCAAGTGCTTGATATATAATTTAAAAATTTTTATTTTGAAGTAATTGAGATCCACGGAAAGTAGCAGAAAACAGTACAGAGAGGCACGTGTATGCTCCCTGTAGCTTCCCTCAACATCGCAAGCACAGACCTCATACAGTTTTTTTGTCAAGATGAAACTTTCCAGATAAAGAAACTGAAGCGAGGTCAAGCAACTTGCCTAAGGACAGACAAACTCAAGGTCTCCAATGAAAGAATGATGCTGCCCTTAATTGTAGGGGGTTGAGGGGAGTAGGGACCAGAGAACACACAATCAGAAGATAGGGAATTCTTTTTTTTTTTTTTTAAGATTTATTTATTTATTCGACAGAGATAGAGACAGCCAGCGAGAGAGGGAACACAAGCAGGGGGAGTGGGAGAGGAAGAAGCAGGCTCACAGCAGAGGAGCCTGATGTGGGGCTCGAACCCAGAACGCTGGGATCACGCCCTGACGCCGGGATCATGCCGAGCTGAAGGCAGACGCTTAACCGCTGTGCCACCCAGGCGCCCCAGGGAATTCTTTTGAAGAGGACTGAGCACTCTCACTGACAAAATATTTCACCTTTTGCACATGGCTACATATTTTATGCCATTTAATTCCTGAAAACAGCCCTATGAGGTAGCAGGGCAGATAATGTATTATTCCAACTCCACATGGGAGGAAAGTGAAGTTTAAACAATTTGTCTAAAGTCACATGGCAGACTCAGATACAGTTACCTTAAAAAGTGTCCAGAAAAATGGTTACGTAAACATGTACTGAGTCTATGGTTTTGTTCTGCACCCTCCAGGCCACAAGCCAGGAGCTGTCATCTCTCAACGAACAGTTTGCTTGGGAGGAGAGCAGAACCACTGCTGTGCTGGATACGTGGAGACCCTTCCCCATTTCCTCCTAAACTCCTCTCAAATGCTAGCAAGCAACCTTGTAATGAGACACAGACACGTGCACTTTACTTTCAGGGATGGCAAGAAAGAGAAACTGCGCCGGCTTTTCAGCTGCCCAAACCCCTCCAAAGAAACCCTGATGCTGGAAAGCATAAAAGTGAATCTGGCTCCCTCTTAAAAACCCATGGACCAAATTGCATTTACTCTTTGAGTGCAGGAAACTTTACCAAGATTATGGAAACAGAAAAGAATTTGAGATTAACACATACTGTACATTTCAGTACAGGTGGCAGGACAATTAGAAATCTAGTTAAGCTATGGAAAATCTCCATAAATCGGGGGGATTTAGGTCTTGGTGTGCTTTGGTGTAACCCATCATCAGATGCATGTCGTACTCGGTCTCCATGCATCCAGACTCCCCAGGTGCGGGGAAGATGATGTAAAGGGAAGAATAAAGAAGTGATTTTTCTCTGATCCACCTTTTGTGTGGGGCAAACAATTAGGTGGCGTTGGTGCCTCTGAGGGGAACTGAGTGAGTCCCTGAATGCTGCCTGCTATCTCTGTTTTACAAGTTTTGTGTGTTCCTTTTAAAAATAACTACTAAGAGCCGTCCCATGGACTTAAAAAGCAGCTAAGGGGGCGCCTGGGTGGCTCAGTCGTTTAGCGTTTAGCGTCTGCCTTCGGCTCAGGGCGTGATCCCAGCGTTCTGGGATTGAGCCCTGCATCGGGCTCCTCTGCCGGGAGCCTGTTTCTTCCTCTCCCACTCCCCCTGCTTGTGTTCCCTCTCTCGCTGGCTGTCTCTATCTCTGTCAAATGAATAAATAAAATCTTTAAAAAAAAAAAAAAAGGCAGCTAAGAGGAAAGAAACAAAAAGGCTCAATCAAACCCAAAGGCTGCCCTCGTCATAGCTGCTTTGGCTACCTTATTGGCATATTCTCCAAAATAAAATAATAATAATAATAATAATAATAATAATGAGTTTTTAATTGAACAAAGGTCTACCTACCTGTAAAAACTATTCTGTTTCGAGGATGCCAAATCAAGGCTCTATTTTATCTATGATCTCGACCAGGAGTCGGCACACTTTTCCTGCAAAGTGCCCGAGAGTAAACATTTCAGGCTTGAAGGATCCCATGGTCTGTGTCGCCTGCTCAGCTCTGCAGCGGGAGCCCCACCGCAGGTTTGGATGGTGTGCAAATGAATGGGAGAGGCTCTATTACGGTAAAGTTTTACTTCAATGCTGAAATTTGCATTTCTTGTAATTGCCATGTGTCACGAATGAGTATTCGGATTTTTTCCAACATTTAAAAGTAAAAACCATCCTTGTCCTCAGGCTGTACAAAACTGGCCTCACGTGGGATTTGGCCGGAGGGCTGTTGTCTGCTAACACTTGATCTAGACCCACTCCACCTCTCAAATCTCTACTGAAGAGATCCGCAGGAGGCTGATGAAGGTAGAGCGAACCCAGGTATGTGTACGGGTCTGATTCCAAGTTTGCTGGATCCCCAATCCTTTCTTCCAGACGTTCTGACCTCCTGTGCCACCCACTGGGCTTGAACTCTTCTGATAGGATTCCTCTTTCACTCGATGATTACTGTTCCCAAGCATGGGTAAAGCATAATCGAACATACACTTAAGAGTATCCAATAAAGCGCTTTAAATACCGGACCCCAAAATGGCTTCCCAACACGTCTCTTTAGAGGTCATAGTGGCTGACACTGGGCATCCCCCGCATTTTGCACAGGGTGAGGATGTTTGCCTGGAAGGCAGGCTCAGAGAGGCCAGATCAGGCTGGAAGAGGTCCTTTCTCTGACCAAGAGAATTGAGGAAAAGAAAGCCCCCTGCCCTCTTTATCAGGGATTTCTGTTGGGTGGAATGAAAGACTGCCTTAGGGTGCTTTGGGAATTAGAGGTTTATCTGCTTCCCCAATGAGAGGCCCGAAAACATACCTTGAATGTCAGAGAATGGAGTTTCCTGCAGGGAGAGTTTTGCAAATCTTTCGAAATTCCAACCAAGCCCTGGAGATTCAGCCCTATGCCTTACACCTGGAATAGTCCCAACCCTGGGGAGTCTGGGCTGGTAGCAGCAGACTTCCCCTGTACCCCCAAGGTCAAACCTAGGGCAGGAAGAGAGATTTTTGCCTTGTGTGGGTGTGGGTCCACCAGTGAGTGGGAGGCCCTGGATAGGGAGACAATGAAAAAAATTTCCAAGAGACTGCCAGTCCAAAGAAAGGCAAATGCAAAGGCAGGGCCCAGAAATCACTCCAGTGACCAATGAAGCCACAAATATACCAGGAGTATATGCTTCCCGAGTAACAAGTCCAAATTCCTGTGTGTTAGGGCGGAGCTCATGGCCACATTCCCTCTGCACCTGCTGGCTAGGACCCTTATGCCTCTGGTCTAGACAGAAAGAGGGTGGAGCAAGGAGAAGGAAGGTCAAGGTAGGGTGACCTGAAGATGGGGGTGGGGGTGGGAGGGTGTGGGAGTAGGGGAGACTTCCAAAAAGGCAGTTCTATCCGGGCTCTGCAATTGGCCCGACCAGCTCCTGAGCCTTTCTCCTCGTGATTTTGCCAGAAGTTAGGGGATTTTGTTTGGTTGGTTGATTGGGTGCTGTCTAGTTGTTCTACTAGTAGAAAATGTTTAAAGCCTCAAAAGCAAGCCAAACCGTGCAGTCCTTTCTCCGTGCAAAGGTCTGGCAGGCAATCAGGAATAGGAGTTCATTGTTCTGGCAAGAACCAATTACCAACAGTTAGCAGAGGGCAGGCAGAAGCCCAGAGGGAAAGGGGTCCTCTCTCCCTTGAAGACTGAAGTAACCAAATTCAGGAGCAGAAGCTGTTAGCCCGGTGAGGGTTCCTAAAGAGTGGTCAGGAAGCAAAGATAAGGCCCCGTGAGACTGTAAATAAATATTATGATTTTCATTTTGCAAAAGATGAAAGGGAGACCCTGAGTCTTGAAGTAGGATCAATAAGCAGAGAGAGAGAAAGACAAGATGTTGGGTCCTTACGGTCCAATGTTAAAATGAAACAGAACAAAACAGCAAAGAAGAAAAAGAATTAAATAAGGTGATAGAAATTAGAATGAACCTGTGTGAAAATGAATATGGGTGTGAAAAGCTCACCCATGAAAAAGCAAGGTTTTCAGAATGTCTCTGATACGAAATTCAACAGGATGCTGTGTGAAAGCATCATAACTTAAAGAAAAACTAACTTCCAAAGGTTACGGTGTAGAAGGCAGGTCCCCGGACACCACGAAATGCTCCTGGGAAAAGAGCAAGGTCCTATGTGAGTATCAGAAGCTCTTTGCACACATCTTAGAGTGGCTCTTGAAATAATTTCTTTAAAGTGGAGTTTCTGGGTCAAAAAGAAGTGTAGTTTAAATTTTGAATGGATATTGCCACTGGAATTGCTAAGTAGTAATCCTAACTTACGTTGGTACTGATAACACACGAGAATACACATCACCAGTGTTGAAAATTATCGATCTTTTTCAATTTGTTAATATCAATAAAAAGCACACGAGTATTTGTTTTCACCTGCGGGGCCCCCCCCACTGCAAATGAGGCTGAATGTCTTTACGTCTGTCTATGGCAGCATCTCGTCTTTCTTCTGTGAGTTGCCTGCTCTGTATTTGTTTTTTGTGGATTTGTCGCTAAAATAGTTGGAAAGTATTTACCTTTCATAGGCAGCTATTTCCAAGATTATGGACATATCCTCCTCTATCTTCTTGTAATAATTTTATACTTTTGTATTTGTTTTTATGATTTTTCTTTTTAACTCATCTGGACTTTATTTTTATACGTGGTATGCATAAGAGTTTAAATTTATATTTCCCTTTACAGAATCCAATTGTTCTAACTCTTTGTTTTGAGTATTTTTCCTTTTCCCAATGGTTTGAAATGCCCCTTGGACAATATTTTTTATTTTTTATTTTTTAAATTTTTTTAAGAGNTCCAATTGTTCTAACTCTTTGTTTTGAGTATTTTTCCTTTTCCCAATGGTTTGAAATGCCCCTTGGACAATATTTTTATTTTTTTATTTTTTTAAGAGTTTTTTTTTTTTTTTTAAGATTTTATTTATTTATGTGACAGAGAGACACAGCGAGAGAGGGAACACAGCAGGGGAGAGGGAGAGGAAGAAGCAGGCTCCCAGCCAGGAGCCCGATGTGGGCCTCCATCCCAGAACGCCGGGATCACACCCTGAGCCGAAGGCAGACGCTTAACGACTGCGCTACCCAGGCGCCCCTTGGACAATATTTTTAAATTCCAGTGTGTGGACGGGTCCCTTCGTAGAATCTCCAAACTGTCTCCCTGATCCATTTGTATTTTTCTGAACTGATACTTACTGCTTTGGAGTTTGTAAATGTTATGTCTTAATACCTGGTCAGGGGCAGGAGGAAATACATATATCTTCTTTTTCCAAAATTGTCTCATATATTTCCTACTCCAGGTAAGCATTGGAATTCATTGCTCGCATTACAAAATTCTTTTGGGACTTCAACTGGCATTACATTAAATTTATTGATTGTCCGAGGTGGTGGGACAGTGACATCTTTATATAGTGAGTTTTCCCATTTAAGAACATGGTATTTTTTTATGACATTCAGTAAGATTTTCTGGATTTTAATAAAAATATTTACATATAATGTGGAGCCTGCCTTTTCCTTGTCAAATTATTCCTAGGATTCTTGTAGATTTTATAGTTACTGAGAATGGGGCTCTTCATTTTTATTTTCTAATTGATTATTATTCTATTTAGGAAAGCCATGATTTTTTCTTATATCTGATTATGATCATATTACTGAACTATCTTATTTTTTTAAACATTTTATTTATTTATTTGAGAGAGAGAGAGAGACTGAGAACACATGTGAGCAGGGGGAGGGACAGAGGGAGAAGCAGGCTCCCCACTGTGCAGGGAGCCCATTGCGGGACTCCATCCCGGGACCCTGGGATCATGACCTGAGCTGAAGGCAGACGCTTAACTGACTAAGCCACCCAAGCACCCCAGTTTTGTTTTGTTATTTTAAGATTTTACTGATTTAAGAGAGAGAGAGAGAGCAGGAGAGATCACAGAGGGAGAAGGAGAGGGAGAAGCAGACTCCCCACTGAGCAGAGAGCCGGACTTAGAGCTCAATCCCAGAACCTGAGCTGCGATCATGACCTGAGCCGAAGGCAGACACTTAACTCACTGCGCCACCCAGGCGTCCTATCTCATTAGTTTTAATAGCTTTTTAGATGATTCTCTTGTATTGTTTAGAGAGTACTACTGCCCACCAATAAAACGGCAAATCTGTTTCTCTCCTTTTTCAATATTTATGCCTCCTGTTTCTTATTCTTATTTACTAGTGAATTTCAGTTCAATATTGAATGGTATAGGTATCAGTGTAAAATTTTCCTTCACTCCTGTCTTTCATGGGAATGTTTTAAAAGTATTACTGTTAGTTCCCAGTAAAAATATTTTCTTAAACTAAGGAACGTTTCTTTTATTCTTAGCTCAGTAAGAAATAGGTTTGTCGATGTTCACTGTTTTATTTAGCTTAAATAAGAACTAAGTGATGAATTTTAACACATGATTTTTCAGCATATGCTTCATTTTAGTGCCCTTTTAAGAGTCAACTACATTAGTAGATTTCTTGATGACAATAAACTTGATTAACTAGAATAAATCCTATTGTGCCATGTTATATGACCTTTTAACTGAATTCAGCCTTTTAATAACCTATTTAAGACCTTATTGAGAACTGTAAAAGGTCTGAGATGATTTTTTTTTCCTTGTTAGCTTGCCATAGCATCATACAAGCTGACAGAATACACAAGACTCCTGGGCCAGAGACAAAGGACTTAAGTATCTCGTTCCCACTGGTTTCCCTTGTCCCACGAATCCCACAGGGACAACGCAGGTGGATGCTAGACCACAGACAACTTGCTTCACAGTCAAGAAACTCGGAGCTTCAGGAACTGGAATCCTTCATAAAGGGAAGTAAGCAAAACTACTGGAGGGAGACATTATTTTCATCATGCTTGACAGGAAGCAAAACGGCTCTCTATTCCAGATGGAGGTTCTATCACTATCTTCCAAGACTGTTCACTATACAAACCTCTTTGAAAATACAGTCTGGAGAAGAAGGGTAGTTAGCACCACTGTTTGTAAGACGTGTAGAAACACAATAGCTTCACAGACTCTGTCCCCCAGCGGGCTTTTGTCTGCATTGGCATAAATTTGTACGTGAAATTCGTGTACGATTTTCCTTTGGAGCTATCCAGTTGAAGAGGTAACAGGATCTTGCTGGCTTCATAGAACAAATTAATAAGTTTTCACATTTATACATGTTTAAAAGTAACATGGGGATAATATGGTCTTTGAAACATTGGTGGAGCTTACGCATAAATCTGTCTTGGCCTAATGCCTTTCATTGATGCAAATTTTTGACTACTACTCAAATTTCTTCTATGGTTATTGGTCTATTCAGGGCTTCCACCTCTTTTGTGTCGGTTTTATTAATTGATATATTCCTAGGAATTTTTCCATTTCATCTTCATAAGTGTTTACTGTAATACAGCATTCACAATGTAGGAATTTACTCTTTTATGTTATTTTTTATTTTTATTTATTTTTTTAAAGACTTTATTTGACAGTGAGAGAGCGAGCACAAGTAGGCAGAGCGGCAGGCAGAGGGAGAGGGGGAAGCAGGCTGCCCGCTCTGAGCAGGGAGCCTGAAGTGGGACTCAATCTCAGGACCGTTGGATCACGACCCGAGCCAAAGGCAGATGCCCAACCGACTGAGCCACCGAGGCACCCCTATGTTACTTTTTAAATGGGGAACATTGTAGAACTTTATTTTCTGGACAGAACATAATTTTAAATCTGGCTTAATTTACTTATAAGGACACAGTCATCAGAGAATTTTCATTCAGAGTGTTAGCTTGGACAAACGATTGAGGCTGTAATAATTTACTAGGTAGACTCACATAAACCTGGATTAATTCTAACCCACACTAAATAATATTGAGATACCAGAAACATGCGGCACAAGAAAGATGCAAGATTGATTATACTTTTCATATGCACGTTTAGTTTTCCATTTAAGTAAGTATAAAAAGTGAAGGGCTTGGACAATAACGGTATATTATTACAAACTTCAACTGATAATTAATAACAGTATTCCAGATGTCTCTACTAGAGAAAATCAATATAGCCTTTGCCATCTGATGTGGAAGTATTTATTGCACAATATTTTTCTTCGTTCACTGAACAGAAAATTAGAAATGATTTGCTTTCATCTGGCGGGGGTAGCTATGGACCTTTACAATTCTACCTAGGGTATACGCTGATTCTCTAGTCAATGCTGCAGGTTTTATGGGCTGCTACCTTTCCCATTTTACCGGGCATCGCAGGACATCATGCTAGTACTCTCCATTCTTGACATAACAATAATGAAAAGCAAGAAGTAGCTATTAATACCTGTTTTTATAAGATATACATATGGGAGAAAGAAAAAAAAATCTTCAAAAGCATATAGGGCCCCTATCTAGTGAAGTTTCCATAGGATGTAATCTGCAGCATGATAAAATATCCACCCCAAAGTGACGAACAAAGTTGAGTAATCTGCACCCTCTATAACTGACAAAGAAGCCCAGCGCTTGATGGGTCAACATATGGTTCAACCCGACCCCAAGGGTGAACCTACCATCTGACATCTTTGAGTGGAGCTCAGAGAAAGAGAAAGCTCTCTGGTTTACCCCAAAGTGGATCATACATAGCTCTACTTCCCTGTCTCAGTATATGCATGTTGCTTGATGTGTCCGAGCAGATTAGAACTTGTTAGGGAGCCTATGGCAAGCTGTTGCAGGAGGATGCTTGAAGTTACTAAAATTTTAGAACAAAAGCGTGCTCCACTTGGTACGTAACTCTTCTTGCAAGACGCAGCTCCTGTCCTATGGATGAAATTGGGTAAGCACTTAATACCTAACTGTGGAGTATCAGTTGCTGATGGGACCTGAGCCACCAGCACGGATTGAGTGCTATCAGTTCCCACTAACTGAAGCGTTAGGCTTGCTCACAAACAACCCTTCAAGTTGCAATGAGAGACACAGAGCGGGGATGTTGCAGGGAGTGGGCCTTGTGAAGTGGGCTTCTCGTGGAGGCGTAAGAAGCTACATGGGTGGAAATACATCCCTCCTAAGTGTGAGCAACATGGCCCCAAGGGAAGCTGCTTGAGGAGGCCCGATTCACAGATGGCTATGCCCAGTCCTCCAGCATCGATCGGAAGTGTCCGATTTCATCCTTTCAGCTCCACACGGGAGGGGCCCTGAAAGATGGTAGAGAAAGGAAATTCTCCCAAAAGACAAAACTTCAAGAAATAGATCTCATGGTCAGCTTTGCCTGAAGAAGAGAAGGTCTGAGAGGAGAACCTTATTGGTTCTTTTCTTTTTTAATTTTTTAAAAAGATGTATTTATTTATTTGAGAGAAGGAGAGAAAGAGTGTGGAGGGGGCAGTGAGAGGTGAGGCAGAGAGAGAAGAGGAGAGAGAGAGAATCTCAAGCAGATTCCCACTGAGTGTAGAGCAAGGACCCCGACACGGGGCTCGATCTCATGACCCTGAGATCATGACCTGAGCCAAAACCAAGAGTCGGGTGCTCAACCGACTGAGCCACCCGGGCGCCCCTACCTTACTGATTCTTGATAACTGACCACATGGACAGTGAGCATAGTAGGATCAGTCCTAGTGGCTTCCAAGGCAGATTTTGGTAGTGAGGCCATAAGTGCTGGGGGGTGAAGAGGGCACAAACTAGAATCCTTGTCCTTGAACAGCACTTTCATTACGTTCTAAGGACTACAGTTGTTTAGATTCACCCGAATGCTCATCACTTTCTTTGCTCACCATCTTCTCTTAGATTTCTTCACAGGTGTTGGTTTTTTTTTTTTTCCTGAAGTAAATCACAGAGATGTTCTTTCAGTGCAGTTCTCTGGCCATACACGCCCTCCGCCTTTATTTATGTAGAAATGCTTCATCTTGCCCTTGTACTTGACAGAGAGGAGGTTTTCAGGACACAGATATCTAGGTGGACAGTTGTTTCTCTCAACCCTTTAAGGACATTTTTTCAGATCTTATGGCTTCTGTTATCAGTTGTCTGAGTAGGTGTCTCTCCTCTGGGGAGGATCTCGCACTAGCCCCTTCTTCCGCTTTATGTGTCTCCACAGCCAGCACCGTGGACGTAGACAAGTCCGGGCTCCTGACTGACACAGAAACCAACCCGTGCTCCTCCTTGAGCACAACTGCAGTGCCCTAGGCTGTGCCCTGTGGGGACCTATCCATGGTACCTGCCACCCTCTGCACCGACAGGACACACTTAACAGATCCGTAACCCCTTCTCGAAATTTTGGAGGCCAAATGTATTTTGTAATCCTGAATGTTTCAAATTTTAGAAAGAATAGAGTGTATATACCATACATCAAACCCCACACCAGTCGTTCTAGGGCAGCACCCGCAGTCCTATCCTCTCAACTATGTGGCTATCCTCACCACCGTGTCTCCAGCCAGAGCACAGGGCCTAACACAAAGTAGCTGTTAAGAAACTTTTATTAAATGATTAAATTAAATTTTACATCCACATGCTGACACCTCCCAGATTTACATAGCCAGCCTGGCCCTGCCTCCTACTTAACGTAAGGGCTCCAGCTTCTGTTGGAAAGTTCCTCTTGGGGAACCACAGCCAGTCCCTCCTCTTCTGCAATGTCCTGATCCAGTGAACCCCTCACCCCGTTACTTCAGGCAGAACCCCAACAGTCATCTTGGAGTCTTCCTTCTCCCCCAGCCAGTCTCATGAAATCACAAAGACCCCCTTCCTACTTCTAAGTGTCTCTGAGACTTCCCACTGTTTTCTTCCCTGTAGTCCCTTCCCGACTTCACATTCCCATCACCTCTTGCTTGTTTTTCTACAGTAGCTTCTGGATGGGTCTCTCTTAGGAGATCTTGTCTTTCCAGAGGATTCTCCAAAAGAACTCTATTTGAAATATAAACATCGTTTGTTGTTGTTTTAAGATTTTATGTATTCATTTGAGACAGAGAGATACAGAGAGAGAGAGACCATGAGAGGGGGACAAACAGACTCCCTACTGAGCTGAATCCCAGGACACGGAGATCACGACCCGAGCCGAAGGCAGACACTTAATCATCTGAGCCACCCAGGTGCCCCACAAACATCATTCTTAAAATGACTTTGATTTATTCCTATCTGTTCTGTTCTGCCCAATTCTAGTCGATGGACGGGCTTTATCAGACAGCAGATTCACCTTGTGTCTCCTCCACTGCCCGTCCTCACCTGAAACTGCCGAGTGCCACCTGCCTCCGAGTGCAGCTTCTCTCTGTTCCCTATCGGAGTCTTGGCCTCTCATGGCCAGGCCCCCCTCTGCTTCCACCCCCTCCAACCCCTGTTTCCTCCCTTTCTCTTCTCTTCACATCAGCAACTCCTATGCAGGTCAGGGTCAGGGCCTCATCCCAGAGATTCCCAGGGCACCCCACATTTCTCGGATCAAGGCCCTTGTCACCCCGCTGTTCTCCCCCTTTGCTTCTTCTTCTCTAGTGTGTAAGCGGCTTCCTTCCAGAGACCTTGATTTTAGCATGTGTCCTAGTAGGTGTAGGAAGTGGTTGGTGAAAATCGCTGAGTGGAGGAAAGGACACTGAATTTGGAAGCATCAGAATGAACTGTGACCTTTGGAGGAATCTTAGCACATAAGATGCTGGAAAGGAGGATTATTATTCCCCACGAGTGCCAGCCCCGCTATGACTTCATCAATGCTAATAATCTTATCATGGCAGGACACGTATGTTCTCTGCAGTTCCTGATCCAAGAAACGTAGAGGCAGGGGGGCATGGGCACATACCCTGAGCAGACGGAGGAAGTTGCTGGGGCTCTGTGGTGACACTGCTATTGTGTGTGGCAGTCACTGTTAATCCCATTGAAGGAAGGTTTTATAAGTCTGCTGAAGAAGCACTTTTTTGGCCCTTACCACCAGTATGCAAGGAGGTGTGCCCGTAACAGTGGCTATGGGTGTTTTCCCCTTTCCCAAGCCCAGTGAAGGGGAGAACTTGAAAGTCTTCTGGCTGAAAGGAGAGCTGGGGGCAGCTGATGCCGCTGATCAAAGACCGCAGGTGTTTGGCTGAGACTCAGTTGCCGGGAGAACGCAGGGGAGGTAGGAACTCGGGGAGGGGGAACTGATGTGTGGGGAAAGGGGGAAGGCTGGGTTCTAAATCCAGGCTGAACATAGCAAAAATTCTTGGGGTTTTGCCCATTTAAAACTGAAGGAGAAAGACGACTTTTTCCATGTTATGTACTGAGTGATGCCACGGTTGGCAAGTGAGATATATCATAAATAAGTCTTGGGAAAGTGGATGCTCTATGCCTTGGTTTCCCCAAACGGGAAAGAGGAACAATGTGCTTTTCTCGTAAGGTCAGTAAGACAACCCTTTCACTTGAACATAGGCTTTCTTTTTAAAATAGGAGGAGACAGATATGAATGGGGTCAACTGAGAATGTCCATGCTGGTCCCTGTCCCTCTGCTCACCCCTCACCCCCAGAAATTATCTTATTAAAATAACGCTTTTGTTTTATTTTTAAATCACAGATTTAGTTAAGGTGGGACGAATAATGCACAAAAGGCAGCCTGAGGGGAGTTGGTGGAAGTGGGGAGGGTTAGATGCTCAGGGACGGCTGCTCTGAAGATTGGCCTTTGAGCAGAAGCCTGACAAGACCTGGGGCGTTAAACTTTTGCCCCAGAAGAGATAACTGCAAAGACCCTAAGACAGAAGAGTCTGGAATGTCTGAGGGGCTCCAAGCAGTGAATGGCTGGTGCCAAGTAAAAGGGGGAAGTGGGGAGCGGGCGGGAGCTGGTTCATGCAGGGCCACAGAAGAGCTTTGGAGTTTGCTAGTAGAAGTTACGGAAAGGTTCTAAGCAGGAAAGCAATATAATCCTTATCTATTGTTTAAAAGATGACTCCGGCTTCCAAGTAAAAGAGAATGAGCTCAGAACAGCAGGGATGGAGGCAATGTGAACAGCAGGGAGCCATGGGGTTGAGGCCAGGAGACCAGTTAGGAGGCTGTTGTGCCTTCTGGGCACAGACCTGGTCCCACAGGTGAACTGGTGTGAGGTCATGGGCTGGAAACCAATTCTGAATATGAGAGCCAGTTCTTGTTCCAGGCTCGGATGTGGGCTGTGAGGCAAGCAGGGGAAGTAAAAGAAGAATTGGCGGGTGTTCAGTACACTTACGCACTGACTGACCCATGAACTGGAGTCCGTGAAGATGTGCCTTCCCCTCTCCTGGGAGACTTCCTCGGCCGCTGGCTGCCGGGTGCTTGCCACGCCTTCTTATGCAGTTTTTGCCCTTCTGGAATATGAGGCTAGTAATACTCACCGTCCAAGGCCATTGGGCAGACAAGTGGCTAAGACTGCCCTCAGGCTTTCTGAGGAGAGACAAGTGGAGAGACAACAGGAGACAAGGCCCTCCTGAGGGCTCCTGGGGGCAAGTACGCAGATGCAGTCCAAAATAGATGCATCAGTCCTCTCAGCAGCCCCGTGAAGCAGGGATCGCTTTTGTCCGTTTTGCCGAGGAGAAGACTGAGGCCCTGGGAGTTGGTACGTCTGGCCCCGGTCTCAGTGCCTGTGGGCCGGCCCAGGTGAGGAGAGTTGGAGGTGGCCAGTTACAGAGTGGGTTCAGTTGGCATCATCCTTGGAGAGAAGGGAATGAGACCCTCTTGCTTGTGAATGCCCCCCTTCCTGATCCCAGCGTGGAGCAGGAGGGTCCCTGAGGCTGGGCTTTGCTTAATGCATTTCAGGAGGTAAAGCGGGGAGGAGAAAACCCCACCACACGGGTAGCCTCCAACCTCCTTTGAAGTGCTGGGCCCGCGCGATGTGGTGGCTCCGTTGGTGAAGCGTCTGCCTTTGGCTCAGGTCATGATCCCAGGGTTGGAGTCCCAGGCCGGGCTCCCTTCAGTGGGGAGCCTACTTCTCCCTCTGCCCTTCCACCCCCTGCCCCCCCCCCCGTGATCTTTCTCGAATAAATAAATGAAGTGCAGGGCAAAGAATTCCTTCTCTGCTCCTGTTAAGGGACTGGAACTGAAAGCTGGCGACCAGGGGTGTTGGCTCAGGCAAGCACCGTGCACTGGGAGGGAGCCCCTTCCAGCCAGGCACTGGGCCCGGGCCGGGGAGAGGGGGCCACTTGACCCCCGCTGCTTCGGCCGCTCCTGTCAGGGCAGAAACACCTCCAAATTGAGACACAGCCTGGTCTATGAGCCCCAGGACAGGAAGGAGGGCAGGAGCTACAGACCCTCTCAGGCGGGCCTGGGGGAACTGCGGGCCGCTCTTCCCCAAGGTTAAGGCACACCAGCTCCCTCCCTCACCGGACGCTGGTGGCCGGGTGGGAGAGCGCAGGCCGCCCCCGGAGCCCCCCTACCCTATGCACCTCTGCTCTAGCCCTGCAGCCCACGATGCGCTTGCTTAGGGTCCGGGGGGTGCCCAAAGGGGTTTGCTGCTGCCCAAATACACATTTCCTGAGTCCAAGGTTCCAAACCAGCGTCTCCAACACCTGGCTTCCCTTGGCAGCTTCAGAGCCGAGCTCGGGGCCTCTGACCAGGCTGCTGGCTGACCCTGCGAAGAAGGACATGTCCAGGGAACACATATTTCCTTCCCACTGCTAACCCTCCTGTGTCCAGGAAAAGGGAACCCCAGGTAGGAAAACCAACCTCAGGAAGCGTGCAGAAGAAATGCTTCAAGAGAGCATCACTGAGAGGGCAGGAGCCTGGCTTCTAAGCCCCCGAATCTGCAACCAGCAAGTGTGGCCTTGGGCAAGTCACTTAACCTCTCTGTGCCTCTCCTTTCTCATCTTCAAAATGGGGAGACGATAGAGTAGTGTAAGGGCAGGTGGGTTCCAACATCCATGATTGACTTCGATTTTGTGTCTCTGTCCCAACCCTTATCTGCAGCAGCTTAGACTTTTGACCACGGCCCAGTTACACAAACCCCGTGAGCCTCAGTGTTCTCACCAGGGAAGTGAACAGTAACGGTGTCTAGTTGGCGCACCTGGCTGGCTCCGTCGGGGAGAGGATGCGACTTTGATCTCCGGGTCACGAGTTCGAGCCCCACATTGGAGTAGAGTTTATTGAAAACNCCCCACGTTGGAGTAGAGTTTATTGAAAAACAAAATGAAGCAGAACAGCTCTACTTGTAGAGTTGTTGTGTTCAGATAGCTGGTTTGTATTTAATACATATCTTTCTATATTTTAGGACAATGGCCGGCCCCTAGTCAGCGAGTTATTATTATTGTAATGTTTGCCTTTTTTAAAATAATAAAGGGCTGCTCTCCAGGCCTCCGGGGTTTTGGTGAGGATCCCCTGACATGTTGAATTAAAAAGCAGGGAGGAATTCAGTAGGTAGCTGGTCTTTTTGACCTTTTTTGTTTTCAAATCTGACAGGAAATTCCTTCCTTCTCCAGCGTTACCCGCCACCCAGCCACGCGCCCCGGCTGACTGCTTTCCATGACAAAAGGCAAGGCCACGTTGGCGACCCATTCTCTGCCCCAGAAACCAGCAAATCCCTGCCTCAGGTAAACCACTGGGAGTTTCTTCTTCAGGAACAATCTCAAGGTTTAGCTACTACAGCAGCTAAAGAAAAAACCAGTGAGACGCTGCACACGTAGCCTCTTTCCTAGTTCTGGGCAGTCGCAGGGAGGTAGAGAAGCAGTTTCAATGACATTCCTCATGGCCAGAGCTTGACCCAGTTTGCCCTGGGACTTGACAGCGCCCTGGGAAGCTAGAGAAGTTGGGGTGCAGAGGCTCAAAGCTCTCGAAGCCTCTGGGTGCCCCCTTCCCCAGTACGTTTAAGAATGGGATAAAAGGGGGGGCACCTGGGTGGCTTAGTTGGTGAAGCATCCGGCTCTTGATCTCAGCTCAGGTCTTGATCTCAGGGCTGTGAGTTCAAGCCCCAAGCCCCGCCTTGGGCTCTGTGCTGGGTGTGGAGCTTACTTAAAAAAAAAGAAAAAATGGGATAAAGTTTCTCAAAGTATGAAGAAGGAAACCTGAGTCGGGTTTATCAATTTTAAAAATTCTTCTTTGCCCCTGTTTTATTCTGGAAGCTACATGAGTTTCCAGAACGTTAGGAAAGCAGCTGCTTTCAGTTACACATGTGCCCAAACGGCCTCAGCCTGGGCTGCAACTTGCCCCTAGCTCCCGGTCCCCCTCCACCCCAGGGAATGAAGGGCACTCGTGTATATGCCTCGGGAGCACATCTTTCGCTCTGCACTGCCCAGAACGATGGCAAGTGCAACCTAGCTCAGATCCGGAATTTCTGACCTGCTTCCCAGGCAGAAAGTGTCACAGATGCAGGAAATCGGTGCCGGTTAGAAGGGCTGGTGCAGACTTTGACCTGGAAAACATCACCTGTACAGGCAGCTTCGTCCCTCTGCCCNCGCTCTGCACTGCCCAGAACGATGGCAAGTGCAACCTAGCTCAGATCCGGAATTTCTGACCTGCTTCCCAGGCAGAAAGTGTCACAGATGCAGGAAATCGGTGCCGGTTAGAAGGGCTGGTGCAGACTTTGACCTGGAAAACATCACCTGTACAGGCAGCTTCGTCCCTCTGCCCCCGTCCGTGCCCAGCAGGAGGCGGTTCCCTGATGGAGACTGGTCCCACCCTGCTGCCCTCTCTAGCCCTTCAGCAGGAGATTGAAGGGGATTCTTCTCTTCGCCTTTGTTCTCATAAACGCCATTGTTCGGGCATTTAGTATCAACCACTCAGAGCTAGACACTTCCAAACACAGGTTACTGGAGTTCTTTTTACATGTCCTTCTTTCCAAGAAATCCGTGTAGCTGTCCCCATCCCTCTTCCATCCCGCCCATGCCAAAAAAATAACCCAGGTAGTTTATTGTGGGTCAAAAATTACTCCAGCCTAGGTCTGTTAGAAATAAATAGATGCCAAGAAGGAAGCTGTACAGTAAGAATCATAATCAGCAACTCGGATATTGAAGGAATCTACCTTCACCGCGACAGGGCAAACTGGTGGATCTCAGTTCTGAGAAATGCCTCAAGTGCTGTCCTGCTCATGACTGATTTTCTTGAGAAGAAAAGGCATCTCATAGGACAGAAACTGTCCTACACCAGAAACCCAGTGGCCCAATTCGTTCAGGGCTCAACGACTAGCCCTAGCACTTAGGACTTTGTGTTCGGGGAGTAAGGGAATGGGTTTCATCGTTGGCAAATTGTGGGTGACAGTCTAGATCAGTGGTTCTCCACCACGGTTTGCCCCACCCCACCCCACCCCATCCGAGGACATTTGTCAATGTCTGGAAATACTTTCGGTTGTAGCATGTGGCCCGGGCCAGGAGGAGAGGGGGTGCCTCTAGGATCTAACAGGTAGAGACTGGGAACGCTGAATACCCGGAGATGCACAGGGTAACATCTCCAACCAACTACCCAGCCCCAAATATCACATGCTGAGGCCAAGAAACCCTAGTCTAGAAACTTCAACTTTCAGGTTTCTTCTAGAAGGAGCCCACTTCAATAGTTTCCTATTTCCTTGGAAATAATGGGCTGCCTGTGGCCCTCAAGGGGGCCCCCACACCCAAGGCTGCGCAGCCCCACCCGAGGACTACTGCCAGCTGTGAGACCGTACAGCACCACTTCGTTCCGGAACAGAAATTGTCTGTGCACTCAGTTTGATCTAAGACAGAACTGTTACTCTGCTAACAAGAATCACTAAAATGCTCACAGGCCATAGAGCGGACGGTTCCAGCCCTTCAGATGTGGGCAGGTGGGACAAATCCAACACAAAACCGTTTGATTTCACTCTCAACAAAGCCCCTGTAGTGGCTTCCGGGTCAGGCCCCCTGATGCCTCTATTCCTTTAGGAGAAAGCTGAAGACAGAAAAACAGAAATATCTAAAAGTGGCCAGAAATCATCCCACTTAAGAGTTTATTTCATATGATTCTCAGCATGCAGTGTACTTTCTTGGGGAAAAAAAAATTTGTCCCAGTTCACATTATAAATTAATTTACAAATATAGAACTGTGTTAGAAACAATATTTATAAAAGACCATATGATTTTTCACATAGAAAAATATATCCATAGAAACTGGTTTTTGTACACACAATCTGGGGGTAGGTAGTCTCTTTGGTTGTCTTTCTCTGTAATATTTAAAAGGTAATAGTGGTGTTATTTGTACCTCAATAAACTGTTTAAAAAATAATTTTCTGTAGTGTAGATTTCAAAATAAAAATTTAAGAGGAATGCTGTCTCAGAAAATACACAGGGAAAAGTTAAAAATTTTTTTACAATGTACATGTGTTCCTTTTTTTTAAAAAAAAAAAAAAATTAAATCCCCAAACCAACAATGTTCCTATCAAAGACCCAGCAACTTGGTACAAAGGCAATTCAGGACATTATCTTCATCTTAATGGAGGCTGTTCCAATAAATCAACAATTATCCACATTTTAATTAGCACCTCTTAGGTAAGTTCAAACAGTGGCTGAGTATCTGCCATGGACCAGACACTCTGCTGGGCCCTGGGAGGGTGACCATAAACACTATTCAAATGAAGATACCTCTTGAGAAGTAAAAGGGAGTGCTAAAAATAAATTATATTAAAAAATTTTGACAACAAATGGTTTACTAAGAAACTATAAAAATTCCATTTAAAAACTATTTTTAATAAAGTTCTAGTGTTTTGTTTTAAAAATGAAAAGTCCAGGGCACATGCTGAAAGGGCGAGGACATCAAGTTAGCTAGGACCATGGTCACCCCGGACCTCACTCAGGCATATGGCCTAAGGCAGAGGCAGGGTCTGTCCCTGCTGCTCAGGGCAACATCTCAAGTGATACTTACTTCAACCAGAAATCTTTGGTCAAGTGAGATCGAGTTCATTCCTACCCCCATTCCTACCCCCTAGACGCTGTGTCGCTGTGTCTGCCTATGGATAATGGCACCTCCGTTTTCTATAACCAGAACAAACCTTCCAGCAGCAGCTCTGGAGCCAGACTGCCTGGACCCAGTCCTGGCTCCACAACTTACTATCTGTGTGACCTTGGGGGGGTTACCTGCCATCCTGGAGTTACACGGCCCTCACCAGAAGATGAGGGGTAGTAACCACACCTATCTCCCAAGGTTGTTGTGAGGATTAAATGAGCTAATACATGCCGAGTGTCTGTCTGAAAGAGCGCTCGGCACCCGGGGCTCACTTGGGCAGCACGTACCGTGGCCCAGACACGGAGTCTAAGCAGAGGTGATGGTGGGCTGGATATAGCTCAGAGGATCTGTGGTATGTCCTAGTGCAGGATTCAAAACAAACTTTAATTAGTGGCAAAAAAATGCAAATGGAGGTTTCCTATAAAAATCCAGATATCTGACTTTTCTAGAAAAATCAGGATGCTGCCAGGCAGGAAATAACTAAGCGGCCCACAGCAGCCTTTAGCTGGTCAGTCCCGACCATTCCCTTACCTGCTTCAGTGGCCAACTGCTACCTTTTTCCTGATAAACTTCATTCTTTTGTTATTTTGGCTGGCCCTCGGACACATGTGAGCTCATAACCCTGCCATACAGTGACGAACAAAACAGACACGGTCCCTGCCCCCACAGGGCTCACAGGTACTGTCCTGAACAGAGTGAGGGGGCCTGCTCTCCAGAGAAACCTGTAACCGCTTGCCGCTTGCCCGGTGGTAGGAAGCGTTCTCTACTATTCCCAGGCCACGGCAGCACCTGGGCCTCCAGAGGAATGCAGAATCCCACTTCCTGCCCCAGACCTCGGCCTCGAGATCTGCATTTCACAAGACCTCAGCTGTGCATATTCAAGTCCGAGGGCTGGCTGGTCCTAGACCTCGGAGCCCTCCCGGGGGTAGATGAGGCTGTTGACCATGCTGAAGTTGTGGAAGGAGCTGCTGAACGGGCCGCTCTGAGACCCGCCGGCGCTGGCGGGGAAGGGGCTGTAGTAGGAGGACCTCTGGCTGCTGCCGTTGCTGGCGCTGCTGGTCAGCTGCAGGCTGTCCGGCGGGGCTTCGGAGATGGAGCTGGCGGGGAACGAGGTGCCCGTGGGCAGGGGGGCGCCCTGGATCCCTAGGTGGCGGCTGCCGGGGACCGGCCGCGGGGCGCTCCCGCTGCTGCTGACACTCAAGGTGCTGAGGCTGCTGAAGAAGGTGTTGAGGCAAGGGGCGGAGGTGAGCAGGGGTCCCCCCGGCGAGGAGGCAGTACTCTTGGTGCCCTCGGGAGGCTCGGGGGACTGCGACGGCCTTAGCAACGCCGACGGGCTGTCTCCTTCGGCCTTCCCACCCACGCCGGACCCCAATCCTGAGGACAACCCTTCTTCCGATTTTGTGGTCCCTGCGGCCACCGTGGAGGTGCCGCTGGCTTCGGAGCGGCGCTTTCGCTTCCGCCGGAAGTTGCCGTTGTCAAACATTTTCTCACAGTTCGGATCTAGGGTCCAGTAATTCCCTTTCCCTACCGAGAGGAGAAAGACACACAAGTTAGAGAAGGCCCCAGTTCCCGCCCATGCACTCAGCTTCAGTTCTGGAAGGACGAGCACAGACTCCCTCGTTAAATGCTGACAAAGATGCTCTGGCCACTCTACTGTTTAAATGTATCCTTTTGGGGAGATTTTCCTCTTCACCTTCAAGGAGAAATCTGGAACAAAGATGTTCTGGCCATGTCTGCCTCCCCCTGGCAGTGTCTGCTACCTAAACCTTAAGACCTAATTCCAGGCCCAAGACACTTGTAATGACCCGACACCTTCCCCTCCAGATCCATATTGTGTGCCCTTGCAAAATCCTGGCGCTGCTTAAATGGGAGCCTACATTTCTTTATTTATAGAAACAGGCATAAGAATAATACCCATTTCACAGATGGACTGCGGAGGTTAAATGTGTGCCACACAGCAGCTGGCACACAGTAATCAGGGAAAAATCACTCTCCGTTATCATCAGTTGCTGAAAGGGTACAACATTTGCCCCTAAAGCAAAACAAAACACTCCACTGGAAAAGGTAACCTCAAATACTCAATCATTTGTCTTGCCGAACAAAAATTACAAAAGTTATTACTGAGCAATCAATTCTTTTAACAACATCTTGTTAAATAACATCGTTCAGGGTCCAGGAAGCTCCTGGAGTCTACATCCCCTCGTCCGCTCGGGCAGGAGATGCCCTGCGTCTCTGGCCAGCCTTCCCTCCCCACCAGATCTCAGACCAGAGCCTCATGGAATGCGTGCAGTGCCAATCTTCTGCTGAAAAAATGCCCCCACTACCTAGCACAACTGAGGTAAAAAAGATCTATCATCTTGGGGGGCTTTCTCTCTCGATAACTTTTATTACTTCTGCTAAATAGATCTTTGACGTGTGAAAGCACTGGTAAGCACTTATCTCGTCAGCGGCTCCTCACAGCTCTGTGGAGACAGGAAATACTAATGCCTCCATTTTTCAGATGGGGAAACTGAGGGGCAGAGTGGTCGTTAAGCTGCAGTATTCCCTGTTAGCAATGGGAGAGCCGGGGATTCAAGCAGGCTGGCTCTAGACTCGGCATTCTTACCTAACCGTTGTGTTAGGTTGCCTGTGCAAACCAGCACACACTCTGCCAAACCTATTATCTTTATTAACACATTTTTTTTGCAAATAGTTGCAAAAAAAAATTATTATTCATACAACTACCATCTAAATGATAGTACCTGCACCTATAAGGATATTTATATTGTGCCCCTGAGTACCAAATGCTTGACAAGACCCTAACTAAAGACACCAACTTTTTAGAAAGTCCAAAAGAATATACGTGAGAATTAACATGATAATCTTGAGTGATTTAGAGGCCAAATCGAGAAGTTGCATCTTCTAGAACTGGATGCCCTGTCCAGTACAGTAACCACTTGCCACACATGGCTGTTGGCCAGTTGTAAAGTGGGAAGTCCAAAATGACACGTGGAATCAAACACACACAGGATTCTGAAGACTTAATATCAAAGGGAAGAAAAAGTAAAGTATCTCAGTAATAATTTTTTATATTTGCCATATGTTGAAACAGTATCTTGGGTTACTTTAAAATATTAAAAATAATTTCATCAGTTTCTTTTTACTTTTTTTAAATGTGGCTACTAGAAAATTTACTGTCACACGTGATTTATGCTGTATTTCTACTGCAAAGCACCACTCTACAATATGCTCAGGGGCGAACACTCCAGAGCATTTCCCACAAAATCCCCGATCTCTACAGCGGGCCTGAAATCATTTCATTTCATTGACCCATCACACCTCCGTCCCCACCTCCCTAGTGGCCAGCTCCTTCTGCAAACCTCAAGTAGAATCTTCTTTTTCTCCTTTTTGAGCTTTTCTTCACCCCCCTTCTCACAACACGCCACTGTAACCCAGCTCTCCTCCTCCGAGGGCTTAGATCAGAATGCAGCAAATTTGGGGTTTTCATCTTCTCATTTTTAGATAGTGAAGGCACCAAAACCACAATGTGCAGGACACGGCTAAAGCTCTCGGATTCCTCTGGCCCTGTCTCATGACGCCTGTGCCACTACCCTCAATCATCTCTCGCAAGGTAGGCGCTCGTTTCCGGAGGGCCACGGGGAGCTCTAGGAAGCTGGCGCGGGAAGAGGCTCATCCAGGACAGCCCGAACGGCCTGCCGTTGCTCGGCCTCTCACTGCCTCTTCCGTGAAACGTGATGGGATGCTCGGCTCACCCGAATGCCTTTAGAGTCGGCCCTTATCTGAGATGCCACGCGTGTTCTTATTCGTAATCTACCTCCCTGTGCCTTGGACCCTCCCTTCAATCTGCAGGACGCACACCACCCAGGGGTGGCTTCCCGTTTCAGGATGCCATCTCTTCCTTTTTCTCTAACTGGCCAGCCTCTGCGCGCGCGCGTTTGTGTATGGGAGTGTGTGTGGGTGGGTGCGTGACGTGTGTGGGTGTAAGGGGCGAGCTCCACGCTCCCCGGCTCCCGGCCTTGAGGACCCTCTGAGAGTTCTTTGTCCTCCGGCTTGCCCTCACCCCGACCAGACGAGGGCCGGGGTTCGGGTGGCTGCTCCCCACTCCAGCTCCCAGCCCCAGTCAGCAAGACTCCGCGCGGAGCTTCAGGTGAGCCCCAGCGACGCGGCCCCTGCTCGGGCGCCGCTTCCCCGGCCTCCCCGGCCGGGAAGCACCTGTCCGGCGGCCTCACCTGGGTCGTCCTCGTCGCGGGGCACCTTCTTGAAGCAGTCATTGAGCGACAGGTTGTGGCGGATGGAGTTCTGCCAGCCGGCCTTGCTGCGCTGGTAGAAGGGGAAGCTGTCGGCCACGAACTGGTAGATGTGGCTGAGCGTGAGCTTGCGCTCGGGCGCGCTCTGGATGGCCATGGCGATGAGCGCCGAGTACGAGTAGGGCGGCCGCACCATCTTCATCAGGTCCTCGCGGCTGGCCATGGACAGCCAGCCCAGCTCGCCGGGCGCGGCGGGTCCCGCGGGCGAGGCGGGCGCTGCGGACGCGGGCTGCGCGAAGGCCCG
>NC_048221.1:106650093-106662322 GCF_002007445.2 Ailuropoda melanoleuca
CCGCCCCGCCCCCGGAGCCCCCCGGAGCCCCTCCTTGGCCGGCGCGGGAGCCCGGGAGCCCGGGGTAGGCCGGCGCCTCCAGGTTGAAGGCAAAAAGCGCCTGGTTCCCAGCCGACGCGTTCTTAGCCCAGGAAAAGAAATAAAGTAACGAATACTGAAACCGAGAGAAGATAACCCAAACAGCAGAACTGTTTTCTAAAAAGTCCCCAAGATGAGTTCGGGTGGCCGCTCAGACCACCTGCTTAGCTCCCTGTGGTTTTCTACCTCAAGTCTGCCCCTTTTGTCATTGAGTTACTGGATTCACGGCCAGTCTCAAGAGATCGGCTTCTAGCCGAAAATAATAGACGCGATTAACAACTCTTTGGGGTATACGGTAGATTATATTACCGGGCATCCTTGGAGTGTCCCCTTCTCCTAGGGGATTCTGTGATGCGAGAGGCTGAAATCGGTTTTTAAGTTTTCTAACCCTGTCTCTAAACACGTAACTATATGTTCGTTCACATTCGGGAAGTATTTGTTCATTTTAAGTCCGGTTTGTGCAGTCCTTTGGTGTGATTTGTTTTCTTCAAAAACAGAAGGGTGTGTGTTTTCAGAGACATTTAAATAAGTGGGTTCGGAATTAGCATTTTAAAGCCAACTGTAATTTAAACTGTGCCAGAAGCGCTCATTTACAAAAATGGTCTCAACGAATTATGGTATAGGTCTTGCTTTCTACTGCTGTTAAGTTTTGAAATGCGGTTCCTGCCTGGAAAAACAAGCGAAACAGGTAAAATACTGTGGCGACCCCACGTGTCCCCAATCATTATTTATTCGCTCTGAACAACAATAAGAAAATTGTTTCTTTTACAATTAAAATTATTCCTAAATGTGTTCTTAATAGGTGACGAGTCTGAGATTCTCACTTAAGGGAGAGGGGAGGGGGAAAACGCTTTTCTATTTGCCAGTTGCAGACCGACGGTTGAGAATATTTAGTAATTCGGAAATCCATCCCCCTCCACTCGCATTTATTTTCATGATATAAAGTTATGTACTTTACAGAAAACTATCCTCTTCTGTTATCTCGCTTCTTAAAAAATGACCCAGAGATATTTAACTAGTAAATAGTGATAACTAAAATGCAAACCACGGTTCAACTGTAACTATTTTTCTCATCTTTTCTGGAACCAGAAAAGAATTATTCTCACCTCAAAATTTAGTGCACTGTTTTTTTTCAATCTCTTGGCAAATGCTGTAGAATGGAATAGTGTTTGTTTAATTGTATTTTGATTTAAGGATCTAAATTTTTCTTAATGTAGATAAGCACAGTGTTTTGTTTTGTTTTTTCTCCTTCCAAAATGGTCTCAAACAAAGTTGTTTTGTGACTTCTCTTGGGCTGTTAATAAAGATGACAACGATAGCCCAGGAAATTTGAAAGCAATTTTCTAATAAGTTAAAATGCTCCAATTTGTTGTTTGTTCTTAAGTTTAAAGGTCTAAACAAAAAAGAGAAAGTCCAACAAAAAAGCTAGGAACCAAGATGGCAATAAATTGGAAAACATTTCAAACCATCTCCCCTTTGGTAATTGATGTCCTTATGCCTATCATACCTGCCCTTATTTTTTAACAAATTGCTTATGTGTATATACTTTGCAGTTTTGCAGGGTTGTTGTTGTTGTTGCTGCTGTTTGTCTAATTCTTAACCCAATAGCTCCAAATTATTCTGAGTAAGAGGCCATGATTGCAGAGTATTGTTTCTTCCTTTGATTAAAGGTTCTGCCTACTAGTGATTTTGCTCCTTAACTATGTATTATCTTTTGTGGACTTTAGTTTTACTTAAAAAATGACAGAGCCACCTAGTGGCTCTTTGCCTCTGTTACAGCGGACATCGATCTGGCAGAGATCTGTAAGGTGGACACCCCCTCTAGGGGTTTGGAAGTTTTACTTTTCTATCTGTTTTCAATCACATCTTAATTAGATAAGCTTAAAACTATTACTGGTCATGGCCTGGGTTTTTTTAATGTCAAAGTTAAAATAATTTTTAATCCCTATTTTTAAAAAAGGTTTATTTGTTTGAGAGTGGGTGGGGAGGGGCAGAGGGAGTGGGAGAATCTCAAGCAGATGCCCACTGAGCAGGAGTCCCACTCTGGGCTCAATCCCACGCCCCACGAGATCATGACCTGAGCTGAAACCACGAGTCGGAGGCTTAACCAACTGGGCCACCCGGCACCCAATCCCTATTTTTTTTTAATTAAATTTTAAAATCATTTGGTGCACTTAAAAAAAAAAAATCAACAGGATATGAAATGTCCTTGAAATACAAGCTCCCCATAATAGCATTTTGTCAGATTGCCTTTTCACAAAAAGATGTAGTCAAGGCAATTGATTAATGCTTCTATGCCAGTGTAAAATAGGGAGGCTATTACTTGTCCTCATCACTGGAAAATAAAACGTTTGGGGAAACTATGATAAAAAGTAAACAAACTGGTGCCAGTGGAGATGAAAAGGGAACCAGAGGAGGTGAGCAAAGAACTCAAGAAAATTCAAATTGTAGTTAGAAAATATGGTTTTGGGAATCCTGGAGGGAGGGTATTGCTACCACATAAGCCAAAATATGGAAGATTAATTCATAATTTTTTATTTTGGTGATTTAAGAAAAGATGTTGAGGGGCACCTGGATGGCTCAGTCGGTTAAGCGTCTGCCTCCGATTCAGGTCTTGATCTCAGGGTCTGGGGATTGAGCCCCACACTGGGGTCCCTGCTTAGCTGTGGGGAGCCTGCTTCTCCCTCTCCCTCTGTCTGCTGTTCCTCCTGCTTGTGCGCTCTCTCTGTCAAATAAATAAATAAAAAAAAATCTTAAAAAAAAAAGAAAGAAAGAAAAGATGTTGAGACAACTGGAGTTGGGCCCGCTACCTCATTTTTTACTTGCTGTCTTTTTTTTTTTCCCCCAACTTCTGACCACTTAATCGGTTCCAATTTTATTTTATTTTATTTTTTATTTTTTAGAGGGTGGAGGAGGGGCAGAGGGAGAAGGGGTGAAAGAGAATCTTAAGTAGGCTCCATGCCCAGCACAGAGCCTGATACAATGTGGGGCTTGATCTCATGAGCCTGAGATCATGACCTGAGCCGAAATCAAGCGTCAGACACTTAACCAACTGAGCCACCCAGGCACCCCTAATTGGTTAGTAGCATTAGTCAGAAGGCACACTGGAGAGTCTGTCCTTTCCTCTCCAGTCCATACCTTAAAGGCTGGGACCTACAGATGGAAACAGAACTCAGAATAACCATTCACTTGCTCCTTTAACAGATATTTAGGGCTCTACTTACTGACTCTTTCTTAAATGTTAGTAGGAAACTGAGGCCGCTCTCTTCCTCCAGGAGGACTAGCATTCCACCAACTTGAGATTTGTCTTCTGTTCCAAGAATATATTTCTCTTATAAGCCCTTTAAGTTGACATTGGCCAAATTGCCCCTGCTAGTCACCCCACTCAGCCACCTGGGAGTCAGGGAAGACTGGAGTGAGCTGCAAATACAGAGTGGGGCAAAAGTCCAGCCCAAGGAAGCTCAGAAGCAGGGGCATGACCCAGGGACACACCCAGCCACGTTCTGGCTGACCCCCAAGGCTGAGCCCCTCTTCCCCCAAACATTACACCTAGGAAGTATAACAAAAAGAATGAATCCTAAGGATTCTAGAAGCCTAAAGATTCTGAAGACACCGCAGAGGTCCATGTACTTCATGCAGAAAAGTAAGAGAAACCCCTATCAGCCCAAGCAGTGGTGCTCCAACAATCCCTTTGAGCCACGTTATTAACAGGTGGCTCCTCTGCTTGAGCCCTACCCGTCTTCCCACTGCCTCGCTCTCCCCTCCCCAGCTTTCTGGAATGCTTCCTGGCCTCTGGCTCTAGCTGATTAGTCCCATTCTTGAGCTTCCTCAGCTAACTTCTCAGACTTTCTCCCGCTCCAGACCCGCTAGCAGAGCGCCTGCAGCATTCCGAGGACGACTGTCCTTGCAGAGCCCGCAGAGCCCGCCTGCACTGAATGCATCCTGGCTCCCCCGGGATCCTCCCGAGGATTCCTGAGGCCATCTCAACTGAAGGCTGCTCCCCTCCCCCACTCTTCCCTCCTGGGGGCCAGAGGGCCCTCAAGCCCTGCTCTCACACATCAGCCTGGGTGACTCCTCCAACTCCCCAGCCCCTCATTTCCAATAACCCAACTCCTCTCCAATCAGCCACCCGCTACACTGGGTGTTCTGGAGGATGGGAACTGTGTCATTTCATGCTCCCTCTTTTGGAGCGCTAACAGTGAAAGAACTTGGACCAAATACCTAACGCTGTGCTAAGCGCCTTATGTGCATTATTTCATTGCATTTGCGCAGCAATCCTGTGCAATAAGTCAGTCGATGTTTTATGGCTGAAGCAACAGAGAGAAGGGTTAGGTAATTTAACTGTGGTCTCCCAACCTCTAAGAGTGCAGCTGGGGTTCAAACCCAGTCCGGATGGCTGGGGAGCCTCCGCGAATCGCACTCAGCTGTAACCGCCTCCTGCGTTATTTCCCCAGCGCCTAGTCCAGTGCCTGGCATTAGGACGTGCTCCATTACTGTTTGCTGCTTGAATCAATTGAAAAGTTAAAAAGCATTAGACGGTATAAGCTCTATACACCATAAATGGTACAACCTCTACAACATAAAATGGTGCGACCTCTCACCCTCTCCCTTTACATGGTCTCTCTCACCAAAGGAGACCACTTGCCACCAGTGTCTTCAGCTCTCCTTCAGAACACGTTTCAAGGGACTGACCGGCACAACTCTGTACGCATTTAAAACTGTACAAGAATGTAATCCACGGTACTCACCTAGCTCTGCACCTTATACTTGCATTAATATATTTTGCAGAACTTTCAAAAACAGCCCGTGTGTCCATATGCCTACCTCATTTTGTTCATCCAGTGCTCCCTTTCATAGGGTATGCAGTGGGGACCCACCACTAAGGCTGCGTAAGTGCTTTCTAGCCAGTGTCTGCTCTAATTTGCTGGTACCCCTCCATACCTGTTAGGCAATATTTTGAATTTAACCTATTTTTGATGGCTTTCTGGATTATTTCCTTTCCTTTTATTTTTTAAAGTAAGCTCTGCACCCAACGTGGGGCTTGAACTCACAAACCCAAAATCAAGAGTCCTATGCTCTGCTGACTGAGCCAGCCAGGCGCTTCAGGATTATTACCTTTTTAAAAAAATATGACTTGTCAGTTCCTTGCTGGAATTCGCCGGGTCAGAGGATATGTACCTTTAAACGTTTGATTCTGACAAATGGCTCTGCCAGAAGGTGCCCCAGTTGGTACCACCAGCAGGCTCACCATGGATGCCTATTTCCCTTCCCCTTTGCTAAGGCTGGATTTGTTCAGCCCTTTTTATTTTTGCCAATCTTAAAAGCACAGAGGGATATCTTAAAAACGTTTTGGTTTGTTTTTCCTTATGAATGAATTTAAGTACCTAGTTATTATAATATCTTTTTTCTTTTTTAAGATTTTATTTATTTAGGGGCACCTGGATGGCTCAGTTGGTTAAGCAACTGCCCTCCACCTGGGCCGTGATCCCAGGATCAAGCCCCAACATTGGGCTCCTTGCTCAGCGGGGCCTGCTTCTCCCTCTGCCTGCAGCTCCCCCTGCTTGTGCTTGCTCTCTGCCCCCCAACCCTGCCTCTGTGTCAAATAAATAAATAAAATCTCTTTAAAAAATCTTTTTAAAGAGATTTTATTTCTTTATTAGAGAGAGAACGAGCCACCCAGATGCCTCTTTAATTTTTTTTATGAACTGCCTGTCATGATTTTTCACCCATCTTTCTATTTGTGTATCTTTTTTTTAAAAAATGGATTTTTCTGAGCTCCTTGCAATTAAGGACATGAGCCTTTTTACTCCTAGGTGTTGCAAATCATGATTTTCTTGTTAAAACTGTCTCTTCTCTTGGTGTCGGCCATAACACGCTGTCCTGGTTTTCTTTCTTTCTCTTCTGCATCTACCAAAAGGACATCTGTTTCTTATCTCATTCTTCGAATATTGTTTTTTCTTCCCTCAGGTTTCTAACCTTGGCCCTCTTCTTTTCCTCTGTACATTCGTCATGGGTTGTCACATCTAATCCCATGGCTTAAACCACTGGGGTAGACATGACTTGTACTTGTTATTGCCTGTTTAGCAAGAAACACCCCTCCATTACTTGAGGGGTCTTGAAGTTTGTATGGGATGGGCTGTTGGGCTGGAGATTTAGACATGGCCTTCGCCAAAGTTACTTGTCCCTACACAAATGATTTGTTTGAGGTGGGTGATTTGTTTGAGGTAAGTCATTTAAGACCCTTCTCAGAACTTCTACTGGGATTATCAGGAAGAAGCTCCTTCCTTCACATGGATTGGTTCCTGTACAGAGGTTATAATCCCGAAATGGCCATCTTTGGTACAATAAGGGAGAGCTTGCCTGAGAATGTAGGTGACACCAAGTAAAGCTGAGTGACAGAAATGAAGATACATCCTGGATCCAAGATTTGAATCCCTTATCCAAGATCCTCCTTCATCCCATTGGTTTCATTAGCCAACAAATTTCCTTTTAGATTCAGTAAGTTAGGATGGTATCATAGGCTGAGTTGTGTTCCCCAAAATTAATATGTTGATGTCCTAACCTCTGGTACCTCAGAATGTGACTGTTTGGAGATAGGGTCTTTAAAGAGGTCGTTAAGGTGGGCCTTAATCCGATATGTTCGGTGTCTATATAGAAGAGGGGAGTTCACGACACAGACATGTATACACAGAGGAAAGACCATGTGAAGACACTGAAAAAAAATGGCCATCTACAAGCCAAGAAGAAATAAGTTTCTGGCAGTTGAGCTGCTCAGTCTGTAGCACTTTGTGTTGCAGCCCTAGCAACTAATACAGGTGAGTTTGGGCCCCTTTCAAAAGTAAGCGCTGGTGACTTGCTAATTTCTCACATGACCTCCTGGCCCAGTGATCAACTCCTACTGGACCAGTCCTCTTCATTTTTTTGTAAGTCACCTCAAATCCAACAGGTCATCCCAATTCTCCTAAGATCTACTTCTTCCGTATTCCATATCCATATCCCTGGGACGCCCTCTCCCCCATTGACCTGTTGCCTAAGCCAGAAACCAGGGGCTCTTCTGCCTCATGGACCAAGTCATGCCGTGGTTGCTCTTTACTCTCTCTGTCCCACTGGCAACACCGAGGCTTAAACCACCTTTAGGCCTCTCCTGGATTAACTGACCTCCCTAGCTCCTTCTGTCATTTTCCAATCCTCCCTCCACACCACCCTCTTAATGATTTAAAATGGCAAATCCAATCATGACACTCCCCTCCTTCCAACTCTACTGCTCTTAAGATAAAGTCCAAACTCTGTAGCCTGGCATACGTGATCCTAGGAGAGGTGGCTCCTGTTGTTAGCCAGCCTGGTTCCCTTGTCTCCCCTTCATGCTCGCTCTGATCTCTCTTCTAAAGCTCAGTGTTCCCCCAAATCCAGTCATTCTGATACCTTCTTCATGATTCTCTGTATCATCTATGCACTCTTCCTTAACAGTTCCTCTTTGTTGACTCAACTTTTGAAATTAAATTCCATTAGGGAAGGTGGGTGGGGGATGGGTAAAATATGAAATGGGAATTAAGGAATGCACTTGTCCTGCTGAACACCAAGTCATGTATGGAATTGAATCACTATATTGTACACCTGAAACTAATATAACACTGTATGGTAAGTGTACTGGAATACAAATAAAAATTAATTAATTAATTTAATTCCATCATTTGGAAAGGCAACCATATAGCACTACTGTAGAAATTATACTCTAAATTTAATATTATGCACACACACATAGAGATAGAGAATCTCGGTTGTATATAGAAGGTAAACAATTTAAGTGGATCATTAATATTACTGATAAAATTGGTCCCTTAAATAATGGTGATAAATGTCAAGAAAATTTTAAATAAAGACATGAGCAATGTAGAAGCACCTGTCTGGCTCAGTCAGAAGAGCACAGGACTCTTGATCTCGGAGTAGTGAGTTCAAGCCCCGCACTGGGTGTAGAGATTACTAAAAAAATTAGGGGCGCCTGGGTGTCTCAGTCATTAAGTGTCTGCCTTTGGCTCAGGTCATGATCCCAGTGTTCTGGGATCGAGCCCCGCATCGTTCTCCCTGCTCAGAGGGAAGCCTGCTTCTCCCTCTCCCACTCCCCCTGCTTGTGTTCCCTCTCTCACTGCCTCTCTCTGTCAAATAAATAAATATATTTTTTAAAGATTTTATTTATTTATTTGACAGACATAGACAGCCAGCGAGAGAGGGAACACAAGCAGGGGGAGTGGGAGAGGAAGAAGCAGGCTCACAGCAGAGGAGCCTGATGTGGGGCTCGATCCCATAACGCCGGGATCACGCCCTGAGCCAAAGGCAGACGTTTAACCGCTGTGCCACCCAGGCGCTCCTAAACAAATAAATAAATAAAATTTAAAAAACATAGATAATGTAATACAAGTTAAGGGTAAACTTAATTTCATTAACAAAAACCGAAATCTGAAAATAAATCCCTCCGTAAGAACATCACTGCTTATCCATCAGTTTAGTAACACAGTGATTCAGTTTAATGATGCTTTTTCAGAAATTAAGATTAAGACAAAGCTCTACATTGGTAAAAAAAAAAAATTATGTTTTTTGAACTTTTTTTTAACCGACTTAAAGAATTGCAGCTTACATGTGTTTACGTGGGAATGGAAAAAGGTATTAAATTGCTCCATTTGATAGGTATGGCTAACTTTATTTTAAAATGTTTGATTCAGGAAGGCATCTGAAATAATGGTTAGGATCTGTTGTAAATTTCTGAAGATATTATCGAAGATAATATCCAAAAAGGAACAGAGAAAAGATTTTTTGTGCCCTGACTGCTGTCACTGGACAATGTTTACGATATATTTTTATCAACCCTGTCCAAATGTTTTTTTCATGCCCTGCAAAATACTTTCAGTAAGTATTCCAGGTGCGTTTGTAACTAGGTTCATTTATGTGTTCAAGAAATATAAACTGGGGCGCCTGGGTGGCTCAGTCGTTAAGTGTCTGCCTTTGGCTCAGGGCGTGATGCTGGCGTTCTGGGATCGAGCCCCACATCAGGCTCCTCCACTGGAAGCCTGCTTCTTCCTCTCCCACTCCCCCTGCTTGTGTTCCCTCTCTCGCTGGCTGTCTCTATCTCTGTTAAATAAATAAATAAAATCTTTAAAAAAAAAAAAAAGAAAGAAAGAAATATATACTGAGCGTGACTGACCCTGGCTCAGGCTCCAGACATGATAAGCCATGAATCCCTGCACGCGCATAGCTTCAGACAGTGGAAAGTTCCCATTCTGTATGACCCAGAGGACCGAGGGACCCAGAAGACCCGGGCTACAGGCTTACAATCCTCAAGGTCACTTTATCTTGCCTTGGAATACTGAAATAAGCATGTCTTTTAGGGATAAATTAGGCTTTCAAACCAGCAAAACTTATCTACAAGATATGCTAATTCGTAAACCCTCACCCAACCATGCATATGATGTCTGGGAAGATAGAAGTTTTCTCCTAGGAGGACTTAATTCTTCTCCTATCTTGAAAAGACAGCTATGGGGGTGCCTGGGTGGCTCAGTTAAGTGCTGCCTTTGGCGCAGGTCATGATCCTAGGGTCCTCGGATCGAGTCCTGCATGGGGCTCCCAGCTCAGCGGGCAATCTGCTTCTCCCCTAGCTCATGCTCGCTTGCTCTCTCTCTCTCTCTCTCTAATAAATAAATAAAGTCTTTTATAAAAAGTTAAAAAAAGAGAGAGAAAGAAAAGATAGTCGTGGCGCATCAGTACGGAGCAGTAGTCACTCCCCAACACTTTATAAAGTTGAAACGGCTGAGAACACAGTGACCTGTGTTTAACATAATAATTTCAACTGCCTCCTGGAATATCCTGCCTATCTTCTGTGCTCAGGACCTCTCCAATGCACACGACATTGGTATGGCTTGGCTATTCTGCCTGAATGAAAGGAGTCCATTCTCCTATGGAACCAGAGGGCCCTAGCACCGTCTCATTGTTTGCCCAGTGCATTGCTCCTAAGCCTGTCTTGGTTTGCCAGGAATGAATCAATAAGCTTAAAACCAGTTCTCTTTGTCACNCAATAAGCTTAAAACCAGTTCTCTTTGTCACGTGTATGCATTGACAGGTCAAGACGTAAACATGGTCTTAATTCAGCCTGTGTCTGACAAACACACAAAGAGGAGCTGGTTTTACAGTGTTAGTGGCTTCATCAGTTTGCTAGACTCCATTACACATAAAATCCTTGTCTAAGCACCGGATATATTGTACTACGTCACTGTACCTCTTCTTACCAAGTTCCACTTGAACTCAGATTCATTCTTCTAATCCCAGTTCCCAGACTTTCTATCCTTGGGCCCTTTGCTTTGTCGCTACATTTTGAGATTGGTGACTGCCTGTCATATAATAAGCACTCTATAGATGGTTTTAGATGGTGATGATGATGATGACGATGTCATGATAACCTTGACCCTATGGCTGCTCTGTGACCCTAGATCTTCTTGGGTCAACCTCACCCAGTTAGGGCGGAGATTGGAAAAGCTGGACTGACCCAATTTTCCAACCTTCCAATGCTTCCAAGTCCTGTGTCAGAGTCACCCAGACAGCTTGAAACGCAGATTCCTTGGCTCTGCCCATGTGGTGTCTGAATCCCTAGGGTGGGCTGCCTGCGGGCCGTATGCTCTTTGATCTCCGCTCCCAGTGATCTTGACATTTGAGCTGGGAGCCTAATTACCTAGCCAAAACTTAAAAAATGAGGAAAAATTCTGCATTGTAGGTACACAAAATGATAAAGAAAGCAATGATTCACAAGTCGGAGAGATCAGCAAGAGGTATCAGAATCAATCAAAGTCTCTTTCAACTAATGGGACTCCTGCCCTTGTCTCATTTGGAGATGACATGGGGAGCCAGGACCAGCCGGTATGTGGCTGTAGCTTCCCTCAGGAGAGGAGAGGAAGAGGGAGAGAGTTGAGAGCCAGGCCAAGGAACGAAGAACATACCAGTTGTGGAAAAATCAAGGAGCACTTCATGTGACCTCGTTAAGCTCTATTTTGGGAGGAAAAAAAGGTGGTTTGGGGGGGAAGGGAACTCTTATCTCAAATGGAGAGTTGGGGGATGAAAACGGAGTGAACTTGAATTCAGAGATAACACACCATTGTGGGGTGTTAGTAAGATCTGCCCTTCTAAGGCAGAGCCCCCCACGAACCTCTGACAGAGGACCTCAGAAGCATTTTTGGCAGTAGAGCCATATGATTCAGTTCTCTGATTTCCATGGTCAGAGAGACCTGGGCTCCCGTCTCAGCTTTGCTGTGTATCAAGCTTAGGAAATAGTCCCACAGCGAAATACTACTTGCATCTCTGCATCTTGATTTTTCTCATGTAGGAAATATGGACGGCAGTACCTAAATTGTTTGAAGGATTCCATGTGACAATGTGTGTAAAGCACTTAGCATTCCGTAAATGATAGTTTGTATTTTCTGAATGCCTATCTTTTATTTTCTGAATAGATAAACCTGGGAATGAAGTATACTGTCTTGGATCACAGAGGACTCACGGATCAGAAACACAAGGTAAAGATAAATGGACATTTCCCTGCTTAAAAAAAAAAATTAAAATATGAGATTTCCCCCTGTAGAGCAGTGTTTGGACCAGTCTTATTGTGTGAAAGCATTTGGCAAAAATGGTTGCAAATGAAACATGGACATTTCAGTATATAACATATGAAACGTATTCATTTGGCAAAAAATTAATGAATTGCCAATGATGTGCCAGACCCTGGAGAAAGGAGAAAATTTCTGCCCTCAGGTTGCCCCCAGCTACAGAAAAACAAAAGAGGGAAGTAGTTAGGCTGGAAGGAGTTTCTGTGGGAGTTGTAACAATCTCGTGCTTTAAGATACTAGTAATTTTCTCATCAATTTCTAAGGGGTCCATCTGTTATGGGGAGATTGAGCCCTTTGTCTCTAATATGAGTTAACAATATCCACCCCTGCCCCCGATATTCTCTCTGGACTTTGTTTCAGTGTTTTGTGTTTTTATCATGTGGGTATCATTTTCATACCAGCAAATATTAGTATCTTTTTTAAGAGCTTCTAGATTTTGTGTCATAGCTGTCAGGCCTTCCCCATCCTGAGATTATAAAATAATTCTCCCATGTTCTTTTTTTTTTTTTTTT
>NC_048221.1:106666679-106903252 GCF_002007445.2 Ailuropoda melanoleuca
GAGATTATAAAATAATTCTCCCATTTTTTTTTTTTTTTTTTTTTAAGATTTTATTTATTTGTCAGAGAGAGAGAGAGCATGAGCAGAGGGAGGGGGAGAGGGTGAGGGAGAAGCAGGCTCCCTCTGAGCAAGGAACCTGATGTGGGACTGATCCCAGGACCCTGGGGTCATGACCTGAGTTAAAGGTCACCGACTGAGCCTCCCAGGCTTCCCTCATGTTTTCTACTAGTACTTTTACAATTCCATTTTTTATATTAAGACTTTGATCTGTTGTCATTATCTGGATAACAGATGAATATCCAACTTGATTTTCTCCAGAAGGCCACCTGGATGTCCCAACATGATTTATTGAATAGTCCCCTTAATTTATATGGGTTTGTGGATAATATAAAACAATTTGATGTTGAGTTCTGAGATGAAAGAGTCATCGATATTCAATAATAATGACCCTGACTCCTCGCTGAGCGGGAAGTCTGCTTCTCCCTCTCCCTCTGCCTCTGCTCACGCTTGTGCACTTGCTCTCTCTCTCAAATAAATAAAATCTTAAAATTTATATATATGTATATATTTATAATTTAAAATTTAAATACAATTTATAAACTTAAATATAATTTAAAATTTATATATATATAATTAAATAAAATAATTAAAAAAATAATGACCTCAAGTCTTTAACAAACACTTAAATTACGTTGTGTAGTCTTTGTTAAGAGGCAAGGGGAGTGAATGATTGATACGAGATAATTTTTTTTTAAAGATTTTATTTATTTGACAGAGGGAGACAGCCAGCGAGAGAGGGAACACAAGCAGGGGGAGTGAGAGAGGAAGAAACAGGCTCCTAGCGGAGGAGACTGATGTGGGACTCGATCCCAGAGCACCGGGATCACACCCTGAGCCGAAGGCAGACGCTTAACGACTGCGCCATCCAGGCGCCCCGATACGAGATAATTTTAAGCACTCATATTAAGATTTTTTGTTGTTGCTTAAAGGCAATAATTTCAAAAGTTTGCAGCTTATCTCCCACTAGCCAAGATAAATTAGGGGGTAACTAAAATTAAAATAAATATGAAGACCTCAGAGAAAGCCTGTCTGGAGGAACGAGCCAGCAGCTGGCCAGATGTCATGTCTGTCTAGGACCAGCGTGTAAAGCATCATTTTTTGGAAAGTCAATGATTAGTTCTGAAACTCTGGGTCAGAATAAGCCTCATGGGAACGAACAGGCCCATCGGCAGTGTGAGCGAGACTTTCCCCACACCTTTATTCAAGATTCAACATAACCAAAGTTTACTAACGTCATCAATGAAAAATATCTCCCTTATAGTTTTCACATTCACTTCTTTAATTAGGAGTAATTTTGTCTCTTTTTTCATATGTGTGTTCTTTTTTTTTGTGGACAATGTACTTTGCAAATTTTGTTGGATTGTTTGACTTTTTGTTATCTATTAGAATCTTTGCATTAATCCTGTCATAGACCTATCGGAGGCTCGCCAAGCCTGTTTCCTCATCTGAAGATTGAGAACAGTGATGCTAATGGAAATGGTAACTATCGTACCAAGCTCCTGTGTCTGGTACCTCATGTCAGGGCCCTTAGTCCATAAGGCACCTTTGGGCCAATTAGACAAAGGCAGCCCTTCCCTGAGCTGGCACTGCCTGGCCAACTGTTCAGAGCAACGCTGTGTCATCTAATTTTCACAAATAATCCTAGGAAGAAGGTACTATTATCCTTATTTTGGGCCACGTCCCCAAAGCCACACAGCGAGTCAGCAGTGCATCTGGAGCCCGTGATTAATCCCTGTGCTATCTAGCGCCTACCTCCCAGGTTTGTGGTCAGTATTGATCAAGACAGCCTCATAAGCAGTCAGCACAGCACCTGACGAGTGGCAAATAGCTACTAAAATATATGTGGTCTTAGCCTTCAGTCTGTCATGTGTGGCAGATATTGTTTTCCAATTTTGTCATTCAGCATTGAATTTGGCTTGTGGTATTTGCTAACCAACAAGATATGATATGATAGTTCAAGTATGACTTTGGTTATGACTTCTGTTTTGGTTGGCATTATAAAGACAAAATAATTGGGTAAGAGAACCACTCGCGTGTTCGTAAGGGGACAGGCTAACTTAGAGAGAGCCCCCGATACAAGATGGCATTTGCCTTCTCAGCCATGGACCAGTGCTGATGTGGGACCTGGCTCTGCAGCCCGGGCCTCACAGCGGCCCTACCCAGGTGCTTTCCTGACACTTAGAACGTGGGAGAGGGGGTGGAGAGGAACTGGAAAATAAGCCATTTCCCTTAAAGGAAGTGGCCTTCATTTCCACTTAAATCCCATTGGCACTTAGGTGGACACACCTGGCGTGGAAGGAAGCTGGAAAATGTAGTCTCGAGCTGGGTGGCCTGAGCCCTGTCGAAACGAGGGGTGCAGTGGGCAGGGGCATGGCTTTTGTGCTAAAAGCCAGGAGACGGTGCCGGGGTACGAGTGGCTGTCAGTAGCCCACCTCCCCAAACTCTATGGCCTCATAAGGGAAATTCCTCCCTTCCTGAACTGACTTCTGGATAACTTCTGCTCAGCAAAGACTTTCAGTTCTTGTAGATGCAGTTTTTTTTTTTTTTCGTTTTTTTCCAAGCTCTTTTTGTTGGGGATAATTATAAGAAGTAACTCTGAGTTAAGAAAAGAAAAGAGAAATAATACTCCTTGCCTCCTGAGGGTCTTGGCAAATTCTCCTTCCTGGGTCTGGACCACTTTCCAGTCTTTCAGCCCGTTAATTGCTACCTATTCTTCAGATGGCAACTCACAGCCCCATCCTCCGAAAAGGGGCCCTAGCTCCTTCCTCTTCTCTCCCTCACCAAATAGATGAGGGTTTCTTTATAATCGTCTCCTATTACTTTGTATTCATGGCGCTTTCGCAGTTGGTAAGCAGGGTGCGTCAGGGAGACTGTTTGGTTGACATGGCCCCGGTGGCCCCGGGGCTGTGGGTTCGCAGGAGGCAGGGGTCACCTCCAGGAACAGAGCCGAGCACTAGTCACAGAGTAGATGCTCAATACACGTTTGCTGGAAGAATGACTGGACATTGAGAGGAAGGTGGATGAGCTCCGGAAGAAAGGTAGGAGGGCGGCTGAGACAGTGGTAGCTGATACCTTAGCACGTTGGGGGTGGGGGGCTGTCAGAGCGGAGGAGCTGAATCCGGGTGGGGAAGGGTCAGGCAGAGCCAGGAGCGGCTTGACAGACGTCGGAAGCTGTCTATAAGGAGGACTAAGAAGATGAAAGCCTTTGCAGGGCAGAGGGGTGGGGGGTGAGAAATACTCACTCAACTCTGGGGCTGGGGTTTTGGCCTCTGACCCTTTAGAAGAGGCACCCACACTGAAGAGCTGATCGTTGAATTCATGAACTGTTACGTGTTGGAATTTTCCTGCCTTTTCTGTGAAATAAAATTACACGTTCTGCAGCTTCATTTTTCCGGAATGAAGCTCAATCCTCTGTCAGACACTTGTTGAGACAATTTGCGTTTCAATCTGGAAGCGATACTGACACTTAAGGAAAATCTGTATCAGGACTGGTTGTAAAACAAAAGTAACGAGATTTCAGCCTCTCCTCTTGTCGGTGCACTTTTGGATAAAGTTGACGTTGGACAGGTGTCCTCATCAGCAAGGTATATAGCATGTCGACCACCAAGTTAACCTGCAGAGTTCCTGCTTCATCTTGAACAGGTGTGGGTTACATTTTATATATTGCATTCGTCTACCTCTCTTTTCTCGTAACCTAGTTTGCTCAAAGTTTCTGCCTCTTGTAGGAATGGCAAGTCAAATATAAGCACAGACAACAGAAAAAAACACTTTGGAAAGCATACGGAAAAGGCAGTTGACATTGAGTCACTTACAGGATGGAATCTCGGGGAGGTAGCAAAAATGCACCTCCGGTCACCTTTTGCTTTTTTTAATTCTTCATTTGGCTTCATGTCCCAATGCACATGGAAATGACAGCTGCCAAGAAAGGTATGGAGTTGGAGAAGATTCTAGAAGAATCAAAGGGTCCGGGGATGTACTCTGGGAGTTTCTTGGTCCTCTCTTTCTGGTCTCACTGTCATCTGTCACTATCACAAAGGAGGGCGAGTAGCCATGGCAACTGGTGGACATGCCGCCCAGCCTCTTCTTCTTTTGAGTTGCATCTCCCTATTCTTGACCGAAGGAGAATTTTTGCTCTTAATTCCATTTGCAGCATGAAAGCCCTCCACAGTCTTCCTGCTTTGCTGCTTAGGCTTTCTCCTGTCAGATGATTTCAGCTTCAAGGAGGTGAAGGAATAGAAAAGCCAGAATGGATGGGTCAGCAGGTCCTCCAACCCTCCGTTTGTCCCACCACATAATCAAGGCGCCATCGGCTCTTGCAGAAATTATTAGAAGACCAAGATGTGATTCTAACTTTCCCATATGAGCGCATCTGCTAGGTTTTATTGCCTGGAATCAGTTCATTTTTACTGTTGACATTATTTGCGGGGAGTACGTGGAGGAAAGCCACTTGCCAGTGAGACTGGCAACATCATCCTGATTCATCCGAGGACACTTTTGTACCCATCGCGGCGTTGTTAAGTGTCTCACAACATTTGAATTGCAGCTGCTCCGAAAAAGGCAGGGTCCCTCCTCCCAAGCCTGTGAAAATGTATCTCGGTGTCACTATGTTTTCAAGTCTCGTGTGGCAAAAGAGACCTGAAGAAGAGAGAAGTGATTTCAAGTTTAAAGAAAGCGATGGGGCAGAGCAGGAGCACGAGGTCTAAGAGCACCAGGCTCCGGACTGACACACGAAAGCTGTCTTTCCATGGGCAGCTTGATGCATTTCCAGAAGAAACTCACATCAGAGGCTTGGCTGGATCGGTGCCTGTAGACTTCAAGGAAGGGGAGATGAAGTCCCCGCTATGCTCTTCACAAAGCGCAGAAGAACCTGGCGGGAGCCCAACACCTTTGTCAGGTGTGCTTTCTCTATTGTTCCCCAAATGGCGAGGGATTAAGATGAGGGGGTTGGAGTGGCAATTTTTTTATGACTCTTCCTAAGCCAGAAGAGACACTTTTNCAGTGCCCGAAGCAGCAGGCACGGGCGGTCACCTGGCGGGACCCCTTCCCTCCATGATGGTCATGCTACCAGGGCCAGGGCCGCGGCTGCTGTGTCCCCTGCTCCGATGCGGAGCGCCGCGCGCTGACCGCTTGCTAAATGCTGGCTGGTGCGCCTTGTGGTTAATCGGGGGAGAGGGTCCGATGACGCCGCACTGCCTCGAGTGTGTTCATTTAGCTTCCTACAAATCTGCTGCTGGGAAGGGTAAGGTGTGTTTATTTCTAATCTCGAGCTTATCCTTGAAGGAGTCTGTAATTGATGATGGCACTGAAGGTTGCAGTTTGCTTCTATTCTGCTGTTTTCACCTACAAAATATGCAGCGTGGCTTATTGGATGATGGCTCCCGCTGGNGCTGCCTAAAAACGCTTTCCACGTCTCAGAAACAAACCTGGTTCTGTAAGTAGCATGTAAAGGACTAGAATCAGCCCCGCTCCAGAGATAAGGAAAAGAAGAAAGACGACCCCCCTGACTGGTCAGCTCTACTCTCCACCGTGTGCAAAAAAGCCCGGTGCTTGGTTTCCAGTGTTACGTGGGTCAGGCAGCCCTGGCTGGAGTCCCAGGGTGTGCAGTGCCCGAAGCAGCAGGCACGGGCGGTCACCTGGCGGGACCCCTTCCCTCCATGATGGTCATGCTACCAGGGCCAGGGCCGCGGCTGCTGTGTCCCCTGCTCCGATGCGGAGCGCCGCGCNGGGGGTGCCTGGGTGGCTCAGTTAAGTGCTGCCTTTGGCGCAGGTCATGATCCTAGGGTCCTCGGATCGAGTCCTGCATGGGGCTCCCAGCTCAGCGGGCAATCTGCTTCTCCCCTAGCTCATGCTCGCTTGCTCTCTCTCTCTCTCTCTCTAATAAATAAATAAAGTCTTTTATAAAAAGTTAAAAAAAGAGAGAGAAAGAAAAGATAGTCGTGGCGCATCAGTACGGAGCAGTAGTCACTCCCCAACACTTAATAAAGTTGAAACGGCTGAGAACACAGTGACCTGTGTTTAACATAATAATTTCAACTGCCTCCTGGAATATCCTGCCTATCTTCTGTGCTCAGGACCTCTCCAATGCACACGACATTGGTGTGGCTTGGCTATTCTGCCTGAATGAAAGGAGTCCATTCTCCTATGGAACCAGATGGCCCTAGCACCGTCTCATTGTTTGCCCAGTGCATTGCTCCTAAGCCTGTCTTGGTTTGCCAGGAATGAATCAATAAGCTTAAAACCAGTTCTCTTTGTCACGTGTATGCATTGACAGGTCAAGACGTAAACATGGTCTTAATTCAGCCTGTGTCTGACAAACACACAAAGAGGAGCTGGTTTTACAGTGTTAGTGGCTTCATCAGTTTGCTAGACTCCATTACACATAAAATCCTTGTCTAAGCACCGGATATATTGTACTACGTCACTGTACCTCTTCTTACCAAGTTCCACTTGAACTCAGATTCATTCTTCTAATCCCAGTTCCCAGACTTTCTATCCTTGGGCCCTTTGCTTTGTCGCTACATTTTGAGATTGGTGACTGCCTGTCATATAATAAGCACTCTATAGATGGTTTTAGATGGTGATGATGATGATGACGATGTCATGATAACCTTGACCCTATGGCTGCTCTGTGACCCTAGATCTTCTTGGGTCGACCTCACCCAGTTAGGGCAGAGATTGGAAAAGCTGGACTGACCCAATTTTCCAACCTTCCAATGCTTCCAAGTCCTGTGTCAGAGTCACCCAGACAGCTTGAAACGCAGATTCCTTGGCTCTGCCCATGTGGTGTCTGAATCCCTAGGGTGGGCTGCCTGCGGGCCGTATGCTCTTTGATCTCCGCTCCCAGTGATCTTGACATTTGAGCTGGGAGCCTAATTACCTAGCCAAAACTTAAAAAATGAGGAAAAATTCTGCATTGTAGGTACACAAAATGATAAAGAAAGCAATGATTCACAAGTCGGAGAGATCAGCAAGAGGTATCAGAATCAATCAAAGTCTCTTTCAACTAATGGGACTCCTGCCCTTGTCTCATTTGGAGATGACATGGGGAGCCAGGACCAGCCGGTATGTGGCTGTAGCTTCCCTCAGGAGAGGAGAGGAAGAGGGAGAGAGTTGAGAGCCAGGCCAAGGAACGAAGAACATACCAGTTGTGGAAAAATCAAGGAGCACTTCATGTGAACACGTTAAGCTCTATTTTGGGAGGAAAAAAAGGTGGTTTGGGGGGGAAGGGAACTCTTATCTCAAATGGAGAGTTGGGGGATGAAAACGGAGTGAACTTGAATTCAGAGATAACACACCATTGTGGGGTGTTAGTAAGATCTGCCCTTCTAAGGCAGAGCCCCCCACGAACCTCTGACAGAGGACCTCAGAAGCATTTTTGGCAGTAGAGCCATATGATTCAGTTCTCTGATTTCCATGGTCAGAGAGACCTGGGCTCCCGTCTCAGCTTTGCTGTGTATCAAGCTTAGGAAATAGTCCCACAGCGAAATACTACTTGCATCTCTGCATCTTGATTTTTCTCATGTAGGAAATATGGACGGCAGTACCTAAATTGTTTGAAGGATTCCATGTGACAATGTGTGTAAAGCACTTAGCATTCCGTAAATGATAGTTTGTATTTTCTGAATGCCTATCTTTTATTTTCTGAATAGATAAACCTGGGAATGAAGTATACTGTCTTGGATCACAGAGGACTCACGGATCAGAAACACAAGGTAAAGATAAATGGACATTTCCCTGCTTAAAAAAAAAAATTAAAATATGAGATTTCCCCCTGTAGAGCAGTGTTTGGACCAGTCTTATTGTGTGAAAGCATTTGGCAAAAATGGTTGCAAATGAAACATGGACATTTCAGTATATAACATATGAAACGTATTCATTTGGCAAAAAATTAATGAATTGCCAATGATGTGCCAGACCCTGGAGAAAGGAGAAAATTTCTGCCCTCAGGTTGCCCCCAGCTACAGAAAAACAAAAGAGGGAAGTAGTTAGGCTGGAAGGAGTTTCTGTGGGAGTTGTAACAATCTCGTGCTTTAAGATACTAGTAATTTTCTCATCAATTTCTAAGGGGTCCATCTGTTATGGGGAGATTGAGCCCTTTGTCTCTAATATGAGTTAACAATATCCACCCCTGCCCCCGATATTCTCTCTGGACTTTGTTTCAGTGTTTTGTGTTTTTATCATGTGGGTATCATTTTCATACCAGCAAATATTAGTATCTTTTTTAAGAGCTTCTAGATTTTGTGTCATAGCTGTCAGGCCTTCCCCATCCTGAGATTATAAAATAATTCTCCCATGTTCTTTTTTTTTTTTTTTTAAGATTTTATTTATTTGTCAGAGAGAGAGAGAGCATGAGCAGAGGGAGGGGGAGAGGGTGAGGGAGAAGCAGGCTCCCTCTGAGCAAGGAACCTGATGTGGGACTGATCCCAGGACCCTGGGGTCATGACCTGAGTTAAAGGTCACCGACTGAGCCTCCCAGGCTTCCCTCATGTTTTCTACTAGTACTTTTACAATTCCATTTTTTATATTAAAACTTTGATCTGTTGTCATTATCTGGATAACAGATGAATATCCAACTTGATTTTCTCCAGAAGGCCACCTGGATGTCCCAACATGATTTATTGAATAGTCCCCTTAATTTATATGGGTTTGTGGATAATATAAAACAATTTGATGTTGAGTTCTGAGATGAAAGAGTCATCGATATTCAATAATAATGACCCTGACTCCTTGCTGAGCGGGAAGTCTGCTTCTCCCTCTCCCCCTGCCTCTGCTCACGCTTGTGCACTTGCTCTCTCTCTCAAATAAATAAAATCTTAAAATTTATATATATGTATATATTTATAATTTAAAATTTAAATACAATTTATAAACTTAAATATAATTTAAAATTTATATATATATAATTAAATAAAATAATAATTAAAAAAATAATGACCTCAAGTCTTTAACAAACACTTAAATTACGTTGTGTAGTCTTTGTTAAGAGGCAAGGGGAGTGAATGATTGATACGAGATAATTTTTTTTTAAAGATTTTATTTATTTGACAGAGGGAGACAGCCAGCGAGAGAGGGAACACAAGCAGGGGGAGTGAGAGAGGAAGAAACAGGCTCCTAGCGGAGGAGACTGATGTGGGACTCGATCCCAGAGCACCGGGATCACACCCTGAGCCGAAGGCAGACGCTTAACGACTGCGCCATCCAGGCGCCCCGATACGAGATAATTTTAAGCACTCATATTAAGATTTTTTGTTGTTGCTTAAAGGCAATAATTTCAAAAGTTTGCAGCTTATCTCCCACTAGCCAAGATAAATTAGGGGGTAACTAAAATTAAAATAAATATGAAGACCTCAGAGAAAGCCTGTCTGGAGGAACGAGCCAGCAGCTGGCCAGATGTCATGTCTGTCTAGGACCAGCGTGTAAAGCATCATTTTTTGGAAAGTCAATGATTAGTTCTGAAACTCTGGGTCAGAATAAGCCTCATGGGAACGAACAGGCCCATCGGCAGTGTGAGCGAGACTTTCCCCACACCTTTATTCAAGATTCAACATAACCAAAGTTTACTAACGTCATCAATGAAAAATATCTCCCTTATAGTTTTCACATTCACTTCTTTAATTAGGAGTAATTTTGTCTCTTTTTTCATATGTGTGTTCTTTTTTTTTGTGGACAATGTACTTTGCAAATTTTGTTGGATTGTTTGACTTTTTGTTATCTATTAGAATCTTTGCATTAATCCTGTCATAGACCTATCGGAGGCTCGCCAAGCCTGTTTCCTCATCTGAAGATTGAGAACAGTGATGCTAATGGAAATGGTAACTATCGTACCAAGCTCCTGTGTCTGGTACCTCATGTCAGGGCCCTTAGTCCATAAGGCACCTTTGGGCCAATTAGACAAAGGCAGCCCTTCCCTGAGCTGGCACTGCCTGGCCAACTGTTCAGAGCAACGCTGTGTCATCTAATTTTCACAAATAATCCTAGGAAGAAGGTACTATTATCCTTATTTTGGGTCACGTCCCCAAAGCCACACAGCGAGTCAGCAGTGCATCTGGAGCCCGTGATTAATCCCTGTGCTATCTAGCGCCTACCTCCCAGGTTTGTGGTCAGTATTGATCAAGACAGCCTCATAAGCAGTCAGCACAGCACCTGACGAGTGGCAAATAGCTACTAAAATATATGTGGTCTTAGCCTTCAGTCTGTCATGTGTGGCAGATATTGTTTTCCAATTTTGTCATTCAGCATTGAATTTGGCTTGTGGTATTTGCTAACCAACAAGATATGATATGATAGTTCAAGTATGACTTTGGTTATGACTTCTGTTTTGGTTGGCATTATAAAGACAAAATAATTGGGTAAGAGAACCACTCGCGTGTTCGTAAGGGGACAGGCTAACTTAGAGAGAGCCCCCGATACAAGATGGCATTTGCCTTCTCAGCCATGGACCAGTGCTGATGTGGGACCTGGCTCTGCAGCCCGGGCCTCACAGCGGCCCTACCCAGGTGCTTTCCTGACACTTAGAACGTGGGAGAGGGGGTGGAGAGGAACTGGAAAATAAGCCATTTCCCTTAAAGGAAGTGGCCTTCATTTCCACTTAAATCCCATTGGCACTTAGGTGGACACACCTGGCGTGGAAGGAAGCTGGAAAATGTAGTCTCGAGCTGGGTGGCCTGAGCCCTGCCGAAACGAGGGGTGCAGTGGGCAGGGGCATGGCTTTTGTGCTAAAAGCCAGGAGACGGTGCCGGGGTACGAGTGGCTGTCAGTAGCCCACCTCCCCAAACTCTATGGCCTCATAAGGGAAATTCCTCCCTTCCTGAACTGACTTCTGGATAACTTCTGCTCAGCAAAGACTTTCAGTTCTTGTAGATGCAGTTTTTTTTTTTTTTCGTTTTTTTCCAAGCTCTTTTTGTTGGGGATAATTATAAGAAGTAACTCTGAGTTAAGAAAAGAAAAGAGAAATAATACTCCTTGCCTCCTGAGGGTCTTGGCAAATTCTCCTTCCTGGGTCTGGACCACTTTCCAGTCTTTCAGCCCGTTAATTGCTACCTATTCTTCAGATGGCAACTCACAGCCCCATCCTCCGAAAAGGGGCCCTAGCTCCTTCCTCTTCTCTCCCTCACCAAATAGGTGAGGGTTTCTTTATAATCATCTCCTATTACTTTGTATTCATGGCGCTTTTGCAGTTGGTAAGCAGGGTGCGTCAGGGAGACTGTTTGGTTGACATGGCCCTGGTGGCCCGGGGCTGTGGGTTCGCAGGAGGCAGGGGTCACTTCCAGGAACAGAGCCGAGCACTAGTCACAGAGTAGATGCTCAATACACGTTTGCTGGAAGAATGACTGGACGTTGAGAGGAAGGTGGATGAGCTCCGGAAGAAAGGTAGGAGGGCGGCTGAGACAGTGGTAGCTGATACCTTAGCACGTTGGGGGTGGGGGGCTGTCAGAGCGGAGGAGCTGAATCCGGGTGGGGAAGGGTCAGGCAGAGCCAGGAGAGGCTTGACAGACGTCGGAAGCTGTCTATAGGGAGGACTAAGAAGATGAAAGCCTTTGCAGGGCAGAGGGGTGGGGGGTGAGAAATACTCGCTCAACTCTGGGGCTGGGGTTTTGGCCTCTGACCCTTTAGAAGAGGCACCCACACTGAAGAGCTGATCGTTGAATTCATGAACTGTTACGTGTTGGAATTTTCCTGCCTTTTCTGTGAAATAAAATTACACGTTCTGCAGCTTCATTTTTCCGGAATGAAGCTCAATCCTCTGTCAGACACTTGTTGAGACAATTTGCGTTTCAATCTGGAAGCGATACTGACACTTAAGGAAAATCTGTATCAGGACTGGTTGTAAAACAAAAGTAACGAGATTTCAGCCTCTCCTCTTGTCGGTGCACTTTTGGATAAAGTTGACGTTGGACAGGTGTCCTCATCAGCAAGGTATATAGCATGTCGACCACCAAGTTAACCTGCAGAGTTCCTGCTTCATCTTGAACAGGTGTGGGTTACATTTTATATATTGCATTCGTCTACCTCTCTTTTCTCGTAACCTAGTTTGCTCAAAGTTTCTGCCTCTTGTAGGAATGGCAAGTCAAATATAAGCACAGACAACAGAAAAAAACACTTTGGAAAGCATACGGAAAAGGCAGTTGACATTGAGTCACTTACAGGATGGAATCTCGGGGAGGTAGCAAAAATGCACCTCCGGTCACCTTTTGCTTTTTTTAATTCTTCATTTGGCTTCATGTCCCAATGCACATGGAAATGACAGCTGCCAAGAAAGGTATGGAGTTGGAGAAGATTCTAGAAGAATCAAAGGGTCCGGGGATGTACTCTGGGAGTTTCTTGGTCCTCTCTTTCTGGTCTCACTGTCATCTGTCACTATCACAAAGGAGGGCGAGTAGCCATGGCAACTGGTGGACACGCCGCCCAACCTCTTCTCCTTTTGAGTTGCATCTCCCTATTCTTGACCGAAGGAGAATTTTTGCTCTTAATTCCATTTGCAGCATGAAAGCCCTCCACAGTCTTCCTGCTTTGCTGCTTAGGCTTTCTCCTATCAGATGATTTCAGCTTCAAGGAGGTGAAGGAATAGAAAAGCCAGAATGGATGGGTCAGCAGGTCCTCCAACCCTCCGTTCGTCACCACATAATCAAGGCGCCATCGGCTCTTGCAGAAATTATTAGAAGACCAAGATGTGATTCTAACTTTCCCATATGAGCGCATCTGCTAGGTTTTATTGCCTGGAATCAGTTCATTTTTACTGTTGACATTATTTGCGGGGAGTACGTGGAGGAAAGCCACTTGCCAGTGAGACTGGCAACATCATCCTGATTCATCCGAGGACACTTTTGTACCCATCGCGGCGTTGTTAAGTGTCTCACAACATTTGAATTGCAGCTGCTCCGAAAAAGGCAGGGTCCCTCCTCCCAAGCCTGTGAAAATGTATCTCGGTGTCACTATGTTTTCAAGTCTCGTGTGGCAAAAGAGACCTGAAGAAGAGAGAAGTGATTTCAAGTTTAAAGAAAGCGATGGGGCAGAGCAGGAGCACGAGGTCTAAGAGCACCAGGCTCCGGACTGACACACGAAAGCTGTCTTTCCATGGGCAGCTTGATGCATTTCCAGAAGAAACTCACATCAGAGGCTTGGCTGGATCGGTGCCTGTAGACTTCAAGGAAGGGGAGATGAAGTCCCCGCTATGCTCTTCACAAAGCACAGAAGAACCTGGCGGGAGCCCAACACCTTTGTCAGGTGTGCTTTCTCTATTGTTCCCCAAATGGCGAGGGATTAAGATGAGGGGGTTGGAGTGGCAATTTTTTTATGACTCTTCCTAAGCCAGAAGAGACACTTTTCTTAGAGAGCTGTGGGAAGGAATGCAGACTGCTGAGTGCTTTGGGAAGCTTGTTTCCAAACACCTGGAGTGTGTGTGTAATCCATACTTTAAAACAGCTGACTTCTGCTTCCTCAAAGCCACCTCCCCGCCCCTCCCTTCCCTTCCCGCTGCTCTGCCTCCAGCCTCCGAAGCCTTGCTCTCTGAATTTTAGGAATAAAAAGAGCCCCACCGCTCACCACCGCTACCACTCTCCTTTATGCGTGCGAACGGGCAATCTGCCGCCCTCCACCCCAACCGCCCAGGTTCCAAGCAAGAGGAAAAGTTGCATTTTCAAAATGATGTGTGCCTAGCCTCTCCTAGCTGAGATGATCTGCAGTTGAGGCTCTTTATGCAAATGTGGGCCTCAGGCTTCTGCGAAGTTAGGAGACCTCTGGTCTTGGTATGATGATTTATCAGCACCTTTGAGCCCTCAGAGAAAGGGACACTAGAAATACAGAGAACAGAAGCTGGCTTCTCCAGCGGCACCTGGCCACGCTTTCTTGGTAGATTCACTCCCTCAGAGGCCCTGAGAGCCAGAGTAGAGATTACCGTGTTCCACAAGCATCTTTTAAAATTTTTAAATTTCGGGAATTTTCCCCTCTCCGTTGGGGGTCGGTGTGCTAGGCACTCAAATGAATCTCCTGTACAGCTGACTTCTCTCTAAGCCCCAAGAAATCCTAGAGGCCAACAGGGATGCTCCGAGATTGAAAGCTGCCTAAAAACGCTTTCCACGTCTCAGAAACAAACCTGGTTCTGTAAGTAGCATGTAAAGGACTAGAATCAGCCCCGCTCCAGAGATAAGGAAAAGAAGAAAGACGACCCCCCTGACTGGTCAGCTCTACTCTCCACCGTGTGCAAAAAAGCCCGGTGCTTGGTTTCCAGTGTTACGTGGGTCAGGCAGCCCTGGCTGGAGTCCCAGGGTGTGCAGTGCCCGAAGCAGCAGGCACGGGCGGTCACCTGGCGGGACCCCTTCCCTCCATGATGGTCATGCTACCAGGGCCAGGGCCGCGGCTGCTGTGTCCCCTGCTCCGATGCGGAGCGCCGCGCGCTGACCGCTTGCTAAATGCTGGCTGGTGCGCCTTGTGGTTAATCGGGGGAGAGGGTCCGATGACGCCGCACTGCCTCGAGTGTGTTCATTTAGCTTCCTACAAATCTGCTGCTGGGAAGGGTAAGGTGTGTTTATTTCTAATCTCGAGCTTATCCTTGAAGGAGTCTGTAATTGATGATGGCACTGAAGGTTGCAGTTTGCTTCTATTCCGCTGTTTTCACCTACAAAATATGCAGCGTGGCTTATTGGATGATGGCTCCCGCTGCGGCAGGTCGTGGACTTTCTGTAGGAAAGAGGCACGTTCAGATGTGTAGGGAAATTGCATATTCTTGGCCATTTCTACCCTCTTGAGCCTCCCCTCTAAATCCTGCGTCTTTTTGTCGTAAGATTTTGTATAAAATGGGGAAAATTGAAACCATTTTTCTGCCTAGGTCATTCCAGGTTTGCATTTTAAAACAGATTTCTAAATACATATTTTCAATAAAATAAATCAGCCGTACTCAGTTAACTCACTACTTTGTAATATATTCCACTGCATAAATGAGATTAATCCTAGGTAGTAAATTTTAAAATGCATGGGGAAGGGGCATCTGAGTGGTTCAGGCTCAGTCGGTTAAGTGTGGCTCACTCACTTAGGTTAAGTGTGAGACTCTTGATTTTAGCTCAGGTCATGATCTAGGGTCATGAGGTTGACCCCCTGCATCGGGCTCTGCTCTCAGCGTGGAGTCTGCTTGAGATTCTCTCTTTCCCTCCGTCCCTCCCCCCCTCCGCATGCACGCATCTTCTCTCCCTCTCTCTCATATAAATAAACAAGATCTTCAAAAAAATAAAACGTATAGTGAAGAAACAGAGGAGCCCTGAGATCCTAGGAACTGGATGCAATAGGGTTACAGAATTCAAATCTAATTATTAATTGAATCGGAAAAACGACTACTTGGAAGGAGAAAAAGTCATTGCTAGAAAAAATAACGTGATCCCGTGTTTCTCTCTTACCAAACCGATATATTTAGAGTATGGCTGACCCTTGAACAACATGGGTTTGAACTGTGCTGGTTCACTTATATGAAGATTTTTCTCGGTAAATATATTTACTCTTTCATATGATTTCTGTAATAACATTTTCTTTTCTGTAGCTTACTTTATTGTAAGAATACAGTGTATAATACATATAACATACGAAATATGTGTTGAATGACTGTGTATGTTACTGGTGAGGCTAATCAACAGTAGGCTGTTAGTCGTTACGTTTTGGGGGAGTCAAAAGTTATCATGGATTTTGACTGTGCAGGGGGGGACCATTATTCAAGGGTCAACTATATATCTCAACTGATCCAGTATCTCCAGACTACAGAGAAATCTGGGGAGGAGTTCTCACAGGTAACCACCAATTCATTATTTACACAAAGCCTAAGCAAGAGCTCTAACGTGGTCCTGGTGCCTGTACCTGGGCAGTTCCAACAGCACGGAGGGCGGGGAGAGAAAGGGAAGCAGTCCAGCTTGTTCTATACAGTGAGCAGCATTTCTCTAGAGATATCTCAAGAAACAGCCAAGTTAGTGAAGCACCATCTCTACATCACAAAAGGGAAAAAAAAAAAAAGCAAACTGACTAAATTAACAGTGTTAAGACTGGCTAAGGTATGACTCTTTCTCCAGGAGTCTACCTCTGCAGAAAAATGCAAAAGAAAACTCAAAAGTAATGCAGAAACGGTTGTGGGATCAGTCACCCTTCAGTAGAAATGTTCATCTCTTAAAAATGATGGCGGGATGGGGTGCCTGGGTGCTTCAGTCGGTTAAGCGTCCAACTCTTGATCTCAGCTCAGGTCTTGATCTCGGGCTCATGAGTTTGAGCCCTGTGTTGGGTATGGAGCCTACTTAAAAAAAAAAATGCCAATGGGAAAAATAATAAGGGTGAGAAATCTCTTATAGGGGACAGAGGAATACTTTCTCTCTGAGCACAACATGTGGCCAATATTTGAGTTTAGTATTTTTATGGGCTGTGTTAGTAGACTGGGAGCAGACTTGGGTTTGATGTAGGGTATGTCTTTTATTATGAAAATGTATTAATATATTACACCCTGTGTTAATAAAAACAATAGTGAAAAAAAGTAAATAAAACTCCAAGTCCTAAAGGCAAATCCGAAACATGGAAAAATGTAACCGGCAATTCTGGACTAATCACATCTCAAGAGTGAACAACAGAGAATACTGAAACCTAGTTTATTTGCTGCTGCTTTCTTCTTGTGGGAGTTGTGTCAAAATGTGTTGTGGATTTGCTTGAAATGACAGTAATATCTGCGTATCAGTGGTCAGAGCCACCTCCAGGCTGGACTAGCTAAAACATGGCCTGATTCTGTCAGAGCAGTGCGGGCTTCTCCAGCTTGACAAAGTGGGAGCAGTTTAATTAATTTCCAGAAAGCATAGATGCAGGATCTCTGTACAGATGGTTACGGACACTCTGGGGATGAGACCCATCCTCTGTTATCACAAAGCTCTGTTTGGGAAAGCTTGAGTCCGTGGGTTAACATCATATCAACCACAGCATCCACTGCTGTCCCTGTTGCTGCTGCAAACATTTATGTGGGTTTTTACAAAAAAGGAAAATTTCGCTATCCCATTTGCACTTTCAGAAAACTGTTGATGATTGATGACCATTTTAATCTGAAAACACACACACACACACACACACACACACACACACCCCAGTTTAACAGAAAGTTTAGAAAATGAAGTGGAAAGAATTTTCCAGAAACTAGAACAAAAATACAAAATGAAAAATAAGAGAGGATAAGAAAATGAGAGGAGCAAGAAAGAGTCTAAGGTCCAATAATATGAATTCCAGAAATTGTCCAGAAAATGGAAGGAAGGTATAAAGAAATAATACAAGAAAATGTCCCCGTTTTGAAGCCTCAGGGATCTAAATGACAAAGGTCCATTGAGCGGCCAGGACATTGGACAACAAATGGCCCACCAGGGCACACCATCACAGAATTTTAGGGTTACAAATGGAAAGAATTTTCTGAAAGATGCTAGAGTAAAAGTTAGAAGTCACACACAAAGGATTGCATCAGAGTGCCGTAATAACCAGTCAATAGGGGGAGATCCATAGAAGTCTCTTCAAAATTCAGAGGGATAACAAAAAAAGGGGAAGCAAGCCAAGGACCCGTTCACTGATGAATGAATGGATAAAGCAAAGTGATATAGTGATACAAGGGGACCTGTTTTGCAGTAAAAAGGAACGAAACAGTTACGTGTTACAACATAGAGGAGCCTCGCCAGCACGGTGCTCAGGAGCCGGTTACAACGACCGCATATTGTAGGATTCCATTTATGGGGGCGGGGAGATGGGGCGTGACTGCTAATGGATATGAAGTTTCTTTGGGGGGAAATGAAAATGCTTTCCACTGGATTCTCAGGGCTCTTCACTGTTCCAGTTCGATCATTTGATTATTATACTCATTTGATCTACTCATTTGACACTATAACTCGGTGGTTCCGCATGGTTAAATCTCTTCAAGAATCATCAGACTCCATGGCAGTGTCTTTTGGAATGGCCACACTTTATTATTAACTAACCCATCAGTTATCAGTTAATCCCTTATTAGAGTTGAGCTGCCTGGTAGCATGTGAGAACCTTCCAGGCCCAAGCTGGCCAGTCAGGGATGCTTGTACCTACTCACCTGTCCTCCAAAGGCCAACGATGAGTGGTGGGAAGGGAGTCTTTTCAAGTGGCTGAGCAATGAAGTGGAAGCGGGGGCACTCAGCCCTCCCTGCAGTGGAGGCAACAAAGAGGACAATATTTCTTTTATCTGCACTTGCAAAGACATTTGATTCATTTATCTACTCATCATTTTGCTGGCCGCCACCTGGATGCGGCTACTGTGCCGGAGGCAGGAACAGAGAGAGAAGAAGCTATCAGCTGCCCCCAGGGGGCTCTTGATCTCTTGAGAAAAGCAGGGGGAGGCTTGAGACATGATTCCTTGTATTTTTCTTCCTCATATTTTTGCCAGACTTGGTCTGTTCCAATAAGAGCTGATCACCCTTCCTCAACTCTACCCCTCTGGTGTCATTACTTGAAAATGAAGGCAACTTCTCGTTTCATAGTAAAATCCGTGGCATGGGAGGGTTGCATGGCTGTGATGCTGGGCCCCACCGACTGTCTGGAATGACACATCCCAGTAGGCTGGCTGGCTGAGTCTGCATCAGTCAACAAATATTTATCAAGCTGCTTCTGTGGGCCAAGCTCATGGAACAAGACAGACGAGGTCCCTTCCCTTTGGCTGGGGGAGGAGGGAGGTGAAGCGGGGGCTACTTTGGATCGAAGGCACAAGGGCCGGTCTCTCCCAAGGATGAGAATGAGACAGCAGGCTATGAGGTAGAGAACAAGTATTTTCAACCACCCTGCACTGGAGGCCGGCATTATCAGTCCTGCTCCACAGGGGAGGGGGCCAACCCCCAGAACATGAGGAGCTCATCTCAGGTCCTACAGCCTTCGGCTGGCAAAATAGACTTTCAGCCCCACTTTCTCCCCCTCCACCCTAGCCAGTCTCTGTCTCCCACCCCCCCGTCAGCTGGAGGTGAAACAGCAGAGGACCACGAAGTCAGGTTGCAGAGAGACACCCAAGGTGAATGTTAACGGACAAGAAGGAAGTCGAGGTGGCCCAGAGGAACAGAATGGGGCTGGAAGCCGGGGTCTCCTTGCTTCTCTGCTGCTCTCTGGTCATCTTCCCGAAGCACTGCATCTCTCCAAAGAATGGAGACTTATTCTTGCCCCAAGAGAAGTCTTGAATAAAACAGTTTACTGATTTGTGGGCATTTGAGAAGTGTGTGGGAATCTCCCCCACCCAAACCAGCCAGCCAAGAATACTTGTATTTCCTTACCCGTCCTTCAAAGGCCAATGACAGGTGGTGGAAACTAGTCCTTTCAGGTGGCCGAGGAGGGAGGAGAGAGGGGAAACACACACCTCTCTCTGCACAGGAGGTAACAGATAGGATGGGCTCCCATGTTGTGCCTGCAAACACGAACACACATTCATAAAAAGCTGGGCTTTCAGAAAGCATGAGGCCCTCAGTCTGTCATCAGCCAGGCTGGGAAACCGGGATCTCACCTGAGCCATCCTTCTTCTTCTGGACACTTCACCGACCGGGCCTCTGAGAACCATAAATAAAGATCACTGCGAATGGCTTTTCTGTCTGACCCTTTAACCTGAAATAAAAATAAAGCTTGGAGAATGTAATCCTGACTCAAGTCTCCTTCATGGGCTCCTCCTTCCCTTACCTGTTGACAGGTGCCTGCCAGACCTCACAGTTACCTTTGATTTAGCTGTAATGGCATCTCCACACTTAGCCAAGGTCTGCCCTGTAATCCTTTCCAAAGCTTAAGTCAATTTATATGGTAACCTGAGAGCCATTTCTTGCTTCCCGATGATGTCACTGTCTGTTAACACATACTGGAATGATCGCTAAACTCACGCTTAGGGCAACGGAACAGATCACTGTCGAAGCCAGAGCTGGGTTAAAACAAATGTTTGACGAATTTTCAAAATAAAAAAGAAGCTTCGTTCCCATGTGCCTTTTGGTAAACTCCTATGATATAGCAATACTTCTTTTCAGAGAACCGAGTGGTTTTTCTGAGTCGAAAATCTGCACCTGAGAAGTTGACATGTATTTATGAGATAAAGGTGGCAAATTTGAAACTGGAGCAGAGAATCACGGATGTAAAGATTAAAACCTCCAAAGGAATTTTAAACCACTTGTTTTTCTCCATTTGAACCCTGGAATAAGTTTGCATTAATAAAAGCCCCAGCATCTGTTTGAGCACACTTCTGGGTGCAAAAGGGTTTTAAGTTTCCTCGTTCCCAATTCAGTTGGGGTCCTAGAGTGAACAGTGTAACAATTTCTCTGTGTTAAATGGTATGTTAACCACAGCAAAATTAGTACCGTTTTGTTATAGGACGGATGGACTATATCGATTAAGCGGTGGACAGAGATTTGCGTTCGTGTACTTGTGTTCACATTTTGCTTTGTTTTAAATGTCCAAAAATGATTAAAATAAAGTCTTTGGCTTTAAATTTTATGAATACATCCAATTCCAAAATATCAACATTCTCCTTCCCTGCTGTATTATTTTCCTATTGCTGCTGTAGTAAGTTACTACAAACTTAGTGATTTAGAGCAATACAAATTTATTTTATAGTGCAGAGAGTCAGAAATCTGAAATCAAGGTGTCACTAGGGTTGTGTTCCTTCCAGAGTTTTCAGGGGAGAATCTGTTTCCTTGCCTTCCCCAGCTTCTAGAGGTCACCCGCTTTCCTAGGCTTGCGGTCCCTTCCCTCCTCGTTCCAAGCGCATCACTCCATCCTCGCTGCTTTTTTCTGACTCTGACCCTCCACCCGTCCTTCCACGCACCCTTGTGATTCTTTTGGGCCAGCCCAAATAATGCAGGATAATCTCCCATCTCAAGATCCTTAACTCAATCACAACTGCAAAACCCCCTTTACCACGTAAAGCATTATATTCCCAAATCCCGGGGATTAGAACACCAGGCATCTCTGAAGAGGCATTAGCCAGCCTACCAACCCACTTTCCCAAGTATTTCCACACCAGGGAGCTGGAAGTCGAGCTTCCAGAAGGATAGCTGAGATGCAGACGAAGAGCTGTTTACACCCGGGAGCCGCACTCCAGGAGAGAACTTTCCTGTCCGCCCTGGACCCAAAGCCTTCTCTGCGACAGGTCATGGCTGCTCGGCCCCTTGCTGCGGGGTGGCCAAAAGGGCATTGGACTTGGTGGGGCTTTACGCAAGACTGCTTAACCTCTCTGAGTGCAGTTTCCTCACGGGTAAAAAGGAACTAACAATATACACTTCTCATGGCCTCAACAGGAGAAGGAGGCTGGTGCTAAAAGTGCTTCATAAACTGTAAAGACTTTGTAAGCACGTTCTCTAGCAGGACCCACTTTAAGGTATAAATTCTGTGACCAAGAGGTTGTTAGAGGAAGAAGGGATTTGAGATCCGGCGTTCCAAACCCTCACGACAGACGTGACAGCTGGGGCTCATGTGGCTTCATCAGTCACATGGCTCATCCATGGTTGGGTGGTGACTGGTTCTGTGTTCTTTCCATTGCAACGCAATGGAATGGTAATGTGTTCCACTCAGTACACGGTGAGCCCTTTACCTGGCTCCTCTCCCCGGGTCTGTCCTGAGTCCCCCTCTACCCTTACTGCTGACCAGACTTCTGTCCCCACCCCCTGCAGTGTTGATGAAGCCAAACGAACAGCCACATATGGCAGCCCCTGGGTTTCTCTGTTTCTCTCACCTGATGCTCGTGCAATCCTCTCTTCTCCAACACTTACTCCGAGTGTTTTAAACCCTCACTGGTTTCTCGTTTTTCACCATCTTCTAGTTTCTTAAGGTAGAAGCCAAGATCATTGATTCAGATAGGTTGCTTGATGGCATAGAGAGATGCTTGGATAAATTTTAATTTCAGATAAATAATTGTTTTTAGCATAAGCATATCTCAAACATTTCATGGGGCATGTCTATACTAAACAAAATTTCAGTGTTTATCTGAAATTCGAATTCAGCTGGATGTCCTGTATTTTTAGTAACAAATGATAGAAGTGATCCCTGAAAGTCTAGTCTTTATCCTGTATTTTTATTTGCTAAGTCTGGCAAACCTACCTTAAGACCTTTCTTCCTTTCTAACGTAAGTACTTCATGTTATAAATTTCTCTTTAAACTTTATCGGCATCACACAAATTTTGATGTGACCTTTTTATTTTCATTTAGTTTAAAATCCTTTCTAATTTCCCTTTTTATTTCTTCTGGAGTTATTGAAAAGTATGTTATTTAGTTTTCAAAGATTTGGAAATTTACCAGAGGCATTTGATTTGATTTCTATTTTAATTCCATTGTGGTCAGAGTACATGCTGTGCATGGTTTTCATCCTTTTAACATTATTGAAGCTTGTCTATGGCCCAGAACATAGTCCACCATGGTAAATGTTCCATGTGAATTTGACTATTTGTACATTTTGCTGTGGTTGGTTGGAGTGTCCTAAAATGTCAATTTGGTCAAGTTGGTGGATCATATTGTCCAAGTCTTCTTACTGATTTTCAGTCTACTTGTTCTGTTAGATATGGATAGAGGCATATTGAAATCTCCAACTTTAACTGCAGATTCATCTGTTTCTCTTTGTAGTTCTCTTGGGTTTTGTTTCTGTTCTGACGCTCTGAAATTAGATGCATAAAGACCTAGGATTGTCCTGTCTTCTTGATGAATTGACCATTTCATCATTATGACATGACTCTGTCTTCCTTGGAATCTGAAATCTTCATTGTCTGATGTTAATATAACCATACTATTTATTTTTTTTTTTAATTCATTTCTTTATTTTGGAGAAAGAGCAGGGGGAGGGGCAAAGGAAGAGGGGGAGGCAGAGAATCTCAAGCCGACTCTGCACTGAGCACAGAGTCCAACGTGGGGCTTGATCTCATGAACCCTGAGTCCATGACAGGAGCCAAAACCGAGATTCAGATGCTTAATCGACTGCAACACCCAGGCACCCCTCAACTTTCTCTTTTTAGTGTTAGCATGGAATATATTTTCCCATACTTACAATTTATTGTATATTTATACTTAAAGCAGGTTTCTTATAGGCAATGTCTAGTTGCCTTTTATTCAGTCTGATAGTCTTTGACTTTTAATTGTGATGTTTAGGGGTTTTTCTGTATTTCTATGTCAGACATTTAAAGTACTCTTTTGCCTGGAAAGAGGAAATACCAATATACCATATATTGAGCAGAAGGGCTGGCCTTAAGTGCTATAAAAAAAAAAAAAGGAAAATGTTTTTCAGAGCCACATTTCATTCTTGGTGTATTTATTTCCTTGCATTTGTTCTTATACTTAAATCAATGCAAAGACCATCAGGTTTTTAAATTTAGGTTCCTGGGCCCCACTCCCACAGCATCTGATTTGGGTCTGGGCCTGGTCCTGGAGCCTGTGCTTCGTGACCCAAATTGCCCCCCTCTCTCTGCCATCCCCGAGGTGCCATCACCCATGCAGGAAGCTCAGATCGCAGCTGGAGGAATACTGTATGNTGATGTGGGGCTCGATCCCATAACGCCGGGATCACGCCCTGAGCCGAAGGCAGACGCTTAACCGCTGTGCCACCCAGGCGCCCCAAAACCATCAGGTTTTTAAATTTAGGTTCCTGGGCCCCACTCCCACAGCATCTGATTTGGGTCTGGGTCTGGTCCTGGAGCCTGTGCTTCGTGACCCAAACTGCCCCCCTCTCTCTGCCATCCCCGAGGTGCCATCACCCGTGCAGGAAGCTCAGATCGCAGCTGGAGGAATACTGTATGGGAAGCAGCCAGGCTCACTGGATGTACCGTTTTTCTTTTTGGGGGAGTGGTTATCAAAAATAGTGAACAATTGATGATAGGGGTTTGCCTTCCCGTTCCCAGCTGTGGGACAGCATGAGTCAATTTCCTTTTAACTCAAGCCAATTTCCATTGACATAAGTTGACCCCTTCAGGGAAACAAATTTATTCTTCAGGGCTAAATCTCCATCCTTTAGCAGAACCCGTATTACCAAGAAGTGGAAGAGAAGAAGGCAGCCACTCAAATGAAATTTGAGTTATATGAAGACAAAGGTTTTGATGATTTATTTAATTGCTACAATAAGAGCAATATATCAGGGAGATGCATCCTGCATTTGCCAGCCATCTCTTTGGAAACCTTCTGTTGCTGTTGTTATAGTTGTTGTTGTTGCTGGTGGTGGTGACGGTGTTAGAGATTTCTTTGCTCATGCTGATTTTTCCCTCTGGAGTGTTCCTTCCCGCCTCTCCCCTATCATGGCTCACCTGAATCTTGCCCATTCTTCAGGGCCAGCCCAAATAAGTTCTTTCCTACATTTCTGCCTCTCAGACTTACTATAAAGCTAGAGATGATGATGCAGATTGGTAAATTGATTTTCAGCCCCTTGGTTTGCTGGGCTCATGACATTACAACAAACCCACTTTGGAAGCCAGATGTCAAATGAGGAGAAGAAATGACAACCTGGACCCATAAATTAGGGAAAGAAGGTATTGGTTCCCTGGATGCGGGGATGGATGGGAAATCCCACCTGCCAGGGCAGGTGCTGAGAGGGAGCAGCAGGTCCGAGGGGACCGTACCACCGAATGCAGAGCACTGAAGAGTAGAAGACATTTTTTTCCTTGTGCCAGTAAACATGTCTGTCAATAAATTCAATACACTTTTATTTAACATCCTAGCAGCAAAGAATCATTTAGCCTCTCCCATACCAGGAGGTCTCTAATGTAGTCTCCACCAATTTGGCACGGGAGTCAGACACATGAGTGGACCTTGCAGTGAAAATCTGGGGCAATCAGAGGAGGCTTCTGGGGAAGATGGTGTAGGAGCTGGGTGGCTTCTAAAGAAAGAACGGGCATTTCTGATGGGGATTTTTGTGAGGATGGATGGAGGTGCAAAGGTGGGTTGCAAATGCAGATGAGGTTGCAAAGGTGAGAAATTGGGTTGGGACCAGACCAAAAAGGGTCTTAGATGTCAAAAGTGTGAAAGTCATAAGAAGCCAAGGTCTTTCAGGTTGACAGGGGGTCCTCATCAACTCATCCTGGGCCTCGGGGGAACAGTACAGAGACACAAACACAATCTCTTGCATTGTATAGCAATTAAATTTGCATTTGATTTTTGTTGCTGTTGTTTTAATGCTCATCGAGGTTTCTAGGCCGTCTCAACAACGATGGGCAGCGATCCGTGCACAAACCAAGCAGCGCAAGAAGATAGATCACCCAGAGAAGGGGCTCTGTTTATCCACAAACACCTTGACAACTCCCCGTGATGGAAAAGGAGACACAGGCAAAGTGTCAGGTAGAAGAGGCAACAGTCAAATTGGCAAATGCTTCCCTTACCTCTCTCAACTTTGTTCTTTCCCTGGCCGTGTTTCCACAGCCTGTGATGGCTCCGTATTCTACACGAATGATCCCTATGCAGAGATCTTGTCCAAGTACTGCTTTCTGCATGTATTTATGTGCTATCGACTATGATCTAGGCAGTTTCAGATCTAGGCAGGAACAAACACAGGAAGAGAAATAGAGAGATCAGAGTTTCTAAACCGCGTCCCTAACATCTGTGCCTCTCCGTGGCATCGCCCCAGCTGCTGTCTAAAACTACACCTGGGTCCTTCTTCATCCTCATGTAACTCCCGTGTCTTACAAAGAATACAGCTGCTCGGTAGTCAGTAGTAAAGGACATCTCGTGGTGGTGGTTTGAATCTATGCCTGATATTAGGATACTTCTCATGAAAATAGAAAATAAGAAAGACAATGAAAGAGAATACTAGACAGAATGGATGTATGTTTTAAATGTTGCACATTTTAAATATTGCTTGCATGTTTTTAACATTGGTTCAGGTGATGAGTGAATTGTTTTATTATTATTATTATTATTATTATTATTATAAGTAGACTCCACACCCAAGTTGGGGCTCGAACTCATGACCCCGAGATCAAGAGTTGCATGCTCTACCAACTGAGCCAGGCAGGCGCCCCTGAATTGTTGCTTTCAAAATAAAGTTTATAAAATGAAATATTATAAACTAACACAAGTACAGTATAAAAAACTTAGGAAATACTCAAATGTTGAAAGAAAAGAAATAATACATATTTCCACCAATCTAATACATCTGTTGTTAACATTTTGATGATTTCCTTCCAGACTTTTTTTTTTTTAAAGATTTTATTTATTTATTTGACATAGAGACAGCCAGCGAGAGAGGGAACACAAGCAGCCGGAGTGGGAGAGGAAGAAGCAGGCTCATAGCGGAGGAGTCTGATGTGGGGCTCGATCTCAGAACGCCGGGATCACGCCCTGAGCCGAAGGCAGACGCTTAATGACTGCGCTACCCAGGCGCCCCTCAGACTTCTTTTTTACACACAGTTTTGCCATCGTTCTTAAGTAAGAAAATAAGCTTCTGTCAAAAGTGTCAGGGGAGCCCCTGGAATTCCTGAGAATTACTTTTTAAATGAGAGAAACACGCTTAGCCTGATGTCACCCAACTTCTGGATAGGCCAATAAAAACATTTTGATATCCAAAGCCTTAAGACGAAAACGAATTTAGGCTGTTATTTCTTTAGCCAACATTGAGCCCTCTTCTGTGGTCTGCACGGTGTTAGGCGCAAGTAAGTTAAAAACTACTGAATTCTCCAGGCCGCTGGGTGTGAAACACAAGAAGGGGTGCTGAGTCAAAGCTCACGAGCACGGGAATTCAGAGGTGTTCATTAGTCAACGCCGCTTGTTGACAGAGGATTGGAGTGAAGACAGGGCCAATGACTAAATCTGGAGGATAAATGGAAACCATGGAGAGAAAATGAGTATTTTTCTCAATTAAAAAAAAGAAAAACAAAACCCTAGTATGTGGTTAATGCTCAAAGATGTGACAGGATCACATGCTGTAAGGACAGGACCAAGCTGCCCCTTCAGGTAAACGTCCTTCGGCTTCTGGATAAAGTGAGTGGCAGAAGGATGTCTTAGTGGGGAGCAAACTGCCTTCAGAGGAACCCAGCTGCTTCTCGTGAAGAGGGGACAATGCATCCTGATGATGTCATCAACTTTCCTTCTCCTCCCAGCTACCCTGGACACAAATAATATCACTCGCATTTATTAATGACAGCTGAGGTCCAGAGAGGTCTGGGAACGCCTGTGAGCCCACAGCCCAGGAAAGGTTGAAGCCGGGATTCAAAGGGTCCTTTCTACTCTTGAAAAGAAATGCCTTGTCTCTTCGAGTAAAGGGCTTGCCCTGTTGGCCGGGTAGGAGAACGTACCAATCACACTATCAGGTTCCCAAAAAGCCTGTATCTACAAATCAAAGAGCAATATCTCCATGTCTCAGGCAGCTACGTCTACCAGGAGTAGCTAATCAGTGTCCCCTTCAAACCACAAGGGCAGATATTTTATTTCAAGATGGCACAAGATAAGAAACAGGAGCCAGAGTTCTAGGGAGCCAGTGTGTTTGGCTACAGGCACCTGCTTCTGAAGGGTACTAGCGACACCTCTGCTCCTTTCCAGGATGTCTGATGTATGACATTAGGATAAAAGTTCTGTGGGCGTCGCAGAACTGGGGAACAGATTCCTGGCATAGTAGCTCTGGTTCCACAGTGGTTTATCTCTGCTCCGCTAATCACTCTGAAATTAATGGGGCCTCAGGGTCTTGCAGTTGGGGGTGGCATAACGATGCACCAAGAGAGAATTTCAGATTTTACTGCCTTGCCACTGAATGGTATGAAGTCATAGGAGGGAAACACACAAAAAGGGAAGAAAGCTTTAAGACTAGAAAAATCATTGGAGATCTTCAGGAGCCTTTCCTCGGTCAGTCAGATAAAAAGTCCGATAAAAGTTCCGATAAAAAGCCCTCTTTTGCATAACTGTGCTTATCTGTAGGATCTTCAATTTGTGGTAATATTCATAGAGTAAGGGACAAAGGGGCGGGCTGTAATTGAAGGGTTAAGCAAAATGCCCATTCCTTTCAATTATGAGGATGATGATTTTCAGTAGTACGGAGACATTGCATTTAGATTCTGGTACCAAAAGATTGAAGCACATTTAAAAAAAAATCAGAGAAGCCTCCAAAAACCCCCACAGCACGCTTCAAAGCACACAGATCTCAGGATATTTTAGAAAGCTCTGGCTTCATTTTGAGGCCCTTAAAGTCTTGGGAAGAGCAGCTGACAATTGCAGGGCAGGCTCATTAAGGAACACAGAGGGTAGATTTTCAGCAGAGAGGAAGTGAGACGGGATGTCTGGGGAAAAGCAAACACTTCACACTTCAAGGTGGACTGAAATTTCTCTCTTGCCCTATCCCTCTTCTCCCATGACCCTTAAGGTGCTTGATACACCTTAGTTGAAGTACGGATCAAAGGGAGACTGTGACTCTTGACACAAACTGAAACCATCCAGTTGCTTAATTATCTCTTGACGCAAAAGGCCAGGTCTTGCTTTGCTTGTCCGTCAAGGAAGGCAGGTGGTTGTTTAGTACCACGGCATTGATTTTCCTGGTGAGGTTTATGTTACCTAACAGCACAAAAGTGGGCCAATAATAGAAAATCTTGGACTTAATTACACATTTTGAAACAATTGAATTAATGACTTATTTTAGAACCAACAAAATATTTTTAAGCATATGAAATGTAGGCATTACATTAAAAAAAAGATTTTATTTATTTATTTGGCAGAGAGAGAGAACAGCAGGGGGAGTAGCAGGCAGAGGGAGAAGAAGAAGCAGACTCCCTGCTGAGCAGGGAGCCCAATGTGGGGCTCAATCCCAGGACCCTGGGATCATGACCTGAGCTGGAGAACCTGAATAAACATTTTCTAAAGAAGACATGCAGTTGGCCAACAGACACATGAAAAAATGCTCAACATCACTCATCATCAGGGAGATGCAAAGTAAAACCACAATGAGATATCAGAATGGCTAAAATCAAAAACACAATAACAAGTGTTGGCGAGGATGTGGAGAAAAGGGAGTCCTCCTACACTGTTGGTAGGAATGCAAATTGGTGAAGTCGCTGTGGAAAACAGTAAGGAGGTCCCTCAAAAAATTAAAAATAAAATCACCATATGATCCAGTAATTCCACTACTGAGTATTTGCCCAAAGAAAATGAAAACACTAATTCAAAAAGGTATATACGCCCCAAGACTTATTGCAGCATTCTTTACAATAGTCAAGATAGCCAAGATAGGACCGTGTGTCCATCCATAGCTGAGTGGATAAAGAAGAGGTGGTGCATATGTATAATGGAGTATTATGCAGTCATAAAAGGAAAGAAATCTTGCCATTTGCAACAACCTGGATGGATCTCGAGGGTAGAATGCTAAGTGAAATAAGTCAGTCAGAGAAAGACAAATACCATATGATTTCACTTGTGTGGAATTTAAAAAACAAAACAAATAAACAACAACAAAAAAAGAGACAAACAAAAAACCAGACTCTTAAATATAGAGAACCAACTGGTGGTTGCCAGGGAGGAGGGCGGGGGATGGTTGAAAGAGATAAAGGGGATGAAGAGCACACCTACCATAATGAGCACTGAGAAATGTAGAGAATTGTTGAATCATTTTATATTGTGCACCTGAAACTAATATAACACTATGTTAATTATACTTGAATTCAAAAAGTTACTGAGAAAAAATTAAAATCTGTTGCTAACTGTATGTTTAGGCTTAAAAAAAAAAAGGTCTACAATTAAATTGTCAAACTCCTTACTTACTCTAGCATCAAACTAAAGTATTTTCTGCTGGTTCTGCCTGAGCATTCCCTCGCCCTCTGTCAGCTTCAAGTTTTAGGAACATGAGGAGTTTCAGTAAAGCAGCCCTGTTCGAGGATACAGTGAACATTTCCATTTGCAAGAGCAGAGAGAATGCTCTATAAACGTGGGTCCAAGTCCAAATTGAGGCCAAAGAGGCAACGTGATGGCTGAAAAAGAGTGGACAGGCTACTTTCTAGCTGTGTGATCTGGAGTTTCAGTTTCCTTATCTGTAAAATTGATGTTCTGATATATTACGGGATTGTTGGGAGGATTAGTGATAAGATACATGGGGTAGGAAGCACATGATCACTTCCTAAGTGACCTTGGGTAGAGATTATAACAAGGGCATATTAAAGTCGTATCCTACTATACCGTATTATGGTTCACCAGTGAGTACCCTCATTTTAAAATGCAAGTCCAGTAAATTTGGGAATCACAAGAGTTGTGCTTTCACATCAGATTTTGACCCGCCGATGAGATATTATGCTGGAAGTGAAGTGTGTATGAAGCACTTTTAGATCCAAAGTTCCCTGCTAATAGTAACCAGAAGAAATGACTGTTGTCAACCATTTGTATTTCTCTTAGAAGAACAGGTGGACCGCTTTTGTAACCGGGATATAACCCATCCCAGCTGCCCCCTCCAGTGCATCTGGCTTTTACAGCTCTGGGACTGTAGCGATACTGAACGCGTACTGCAGGAAATCTACAAATCAGGTCGAAGGCAAGTTCAGATTGAAAATGAAAGGTCCTCACATCCGCGGCAGCATCAGTTCAGCCAAATGACTCAGTAGCTAAAATTTTGTTTTATGTTTTGTGAGATTGAAGGGTTTGTTATAGTAACATTTGTTTGAAATGCAGAATATACAAAAGGAAAAACTGTCCTGTGATTAAAAAAAAAAAAAGGTGATGGTGCCAGCTCACGAGACAATATACCACGATAAGTGTGGGGAGCGAGAGGGAGAGACAGAACAGATAGCACTACAGCTATAAAATGCAAGTCAGAGGAAGAACACGTGCTTCACAAGGATTCTCCATTTGTAAATCTGAAAAACAACTTATCACTGGAGTCAATGGATGGGCCTCCAGGGCTCTTGGAACTTCTTAAAGGTGCAGGTATGGGTTTTTGCATATAAATATCCACGTTTCTGGAGAAAGTGTCCACGGCTTTCATCTGATTATTTTTAAAAAATAATAATAAAGAAATGTGGAGGGTAGGCAGTAATGGTTGCTTTAAATATTGAAACTTTATTTTATTTTTTTAATTTTTTTAAAGGTTAAAAAAAATTTTTTTTTAAAGTAATCTCTACACCCAACGTGGGGCTTGGACTCACAACCCTGAGATCAAGAGTCACACTCTCTACCAAATGAGCCAGCTAGGTGCCCCTCAATATTGAAATTTTAAAAACATTTCAAGCGAGTTTTGTTACCTATTTATGGGAAATGATAAAACTGACTGTACATAGCCCTCGTATTATGGTTCATCAATGAACACCTTAATTTTAAATGCAAGTCAAGGGAATTTGGGGATCATAAGAGTTGTGATTTCATATCAAATTTGACTCACCCATTGGATATAATGCTGTAAGTAAAAAAGAGAAAAATAACCAAAATAATGTAATAATGGTTTCTCTTACTGCTGAGGATCCGTAAGACGCTATATGTGGAACAAGCACGCTGTTTTCAGACAATGGTACAGCGGAGTGACCAAGACCTAAAGAGCCGAGGTTAAATCCTGCCTCTATGCTGCTGTGTGATTCTGGACAGTGACTTGATCTTGCTAGGATAGGGGCTGCAGCTTCTCCTGGGACAGTGCTGTGAGGATTAAGCAGGCATGCGTACGGATTCTTAGAACAGTTTCTAGAACAGATGTCTGCTGCGGTCCTGTAAAGCATCAGATAGTGAAAAACCTCATGCAGGACAGCTCCCAGAGAAACAACGGGGCATTTTCCTATTAATATCTCCCGTGATCACCCGGGTCCGTGAAGCTGGGCAATATTAGTGGTTGTAGGTTGAACAAATAAAATTCACTCTAAGTGGTATATAAAATATAAATGTCCCTGCTGGAATGGGTACCCCCGTCAGCAGTCTTGGAAATGGGCCTCACAGCTGGGTTACACCGGTTCCCGACCAACCAGCACAGAGCTGCTTATCGGGGCGGGCTAGCAGAACCCCGTAACTGAACTGAATTCCATAGTGGTGTTGGAGGCCGCAAAGCAGAGGGAAGTCAACTGAGTTTGACACTCAGTGTGGCACTTCCTCACCTTTGTAACTTAGGGCAACTTTCTTAACTCTCTGGGCCTCAGTGTCCTCATCTGTAGGATGGGCTTGATAATGGAAGCTCTCCCCCTTAGTGCTGTCATGAGGATGAAAGGAGGTGAGCCTTACAGGGTGTTTTGCACAGTGCCTGGCACCTACTACATAGTAAATATCAAGTTGTGTGATGTAAGAAGTGCTTACTGCCTGGCCCGATGCTGAATTTTTAAATCTGAATTAGCTCTTGTAAAGTATCTCTGAGTTGGGTGCTAGTAATATCCCCATTTTATAGATGAGGAATCTGGGCATAAAGTGTTTGAGAAAGTTGCCTAAGGTCAGGCAGCTAGAGAAGGAGGCAGGCAGATTCGTCTCCAAGGATCCCCACCGTACCCACTGCCCTCTTGGCCTGGTCTTTGTTAGATCAGAAGTCCTCTGTGCCTGCCCCTGGCCTGGAGCTTCCAAGTCCCTCCACACTCGAGGTGTTGGGAAAAGAGAACGAGGAGCAAATCCCTTGGCCCAGAAAAATGTACCAAGATCATTCAGATCCCACAAAATGTACCAGATGGACACAAAACAGTGATGTCTTGGATTTGTCTAGCGTCTTCTATACGTGGGCACATAAAGAAAGATCTGTGCATAAGGTCTTTGCGTGTTGGAGGAACCTGGAGGAAAGCAATGCTTTTAAGCAGCTGGAGGGGGGTGCTGGCGAGCCGGTCACAGCACTCAGAGAAAAAGGATCACCTGCAGCCTTTAGGGGCGGGCCTCACTTCAAGGTATGGTTTGCCTAAGGCAGGGTCTGAAGGAAGTTTTAAAGACGTGCCTCACAATTGCCAGATGACTCCGCACCCTGTTCTGCAGCCACAGAGGCTCTGCTTTGCCGTTTTGGCCCAATCGGTGTCCTCTGAGTTAGCAGTAGGGGGCATGGCCTTTGTGACACTTCACAGCCCAACAATCCTGTCTCTCTGGCTATTAGTGGCAATATCAGCGTAAATGCCTTCCCCCTTTGGAGCCCTTCATTTGGCCACATGGGTGGGCCTTGTCATTTTAATGCGATCGAGGCACTCTGAACTGGAGACAGGCTGTCCCAGGACAGCCAAGTCTGAAACAGCGTTCCATTTTAGCTGATCACCTCTCCTGGTCTTAAGAACTAGAACATGTTCTTCTGCAGAAATAGATGTTTTGCACACCCACTGATGGCTTGAATCATGTTCAAGTTATTTTTCTGGAAAGTACGTATGGAAATAAACTTGGTATTTCAGACTTCACAAGGGGTGAAACGAAGCAAAGGGAATAGCAAGGCGGGAAGGACATCGGTGCAGCAAGAAAGTGGTAACATCTTCAAATATTTATAATATTGAATATAACATTGACATAATGATGTCATGGATGTCTCTCCTTCCAGCCTCAAGGAGGGATTGGCTTTAAAGGATGTGAAGAACTGGCTGTATTCAAAAGCTGTCTAAGGTGTTAGAAGGAACTTTAGAAATTTTTTAATTGGAACCTTCACTTGGACGTGTCATGCCATATCAGACTGACAGTGGCCAATGCATGCTTGGGGAACTAGAAAGAGTCAAGGAGGCAATACACTAAAATCAGGGTATAAAAGAAAAGAAAAGAAATAAAATTAATTAATTAAAAAATAAAATAAAACATAAAATAAAATAATATAAAAAACAAAACAAAACAAAGAAAATATAAAATAAATCAAATCGAATCGAATCAAATCAAGGTATCCGTTTCCTCGGTGGGGACGGATATCCGTGATGAGGCCGAACCTCGGAAGACTGGGTGATTTGCAGGGTTCTAGTTCCTGACCTGGGTAGAGGTTATATACATATGATGTGTTAAAATAATTCATTAAACGGTATGTGTATCTCTTAAGCATTTTACTTTATGTGGACTTTTTTACAATGACCAACAAAGAAGGATGTTACCCACGCAAGCCGAGGCCTCCACCACTCTACCATTTCAGTAACCCTTGGCAGCATCGTTGAAGATCTAAGACCTGAGCATTATTCTTGACTCTCTTTCCTTGCCTTTCCTTGTACGCCTCCATCCACCCCATCAGCAGCCCAGAAAGTTCTCTCCCCCATCCAGGCCTCAGCACCTCCACTGCTCCCACACTGTCCAACCCGCCGAGTCTTGCAAGGAGAGCTGGTCTCTTCTCAGCGGCTCGTCTTCCCCATACGGACTTATAAAAATACCTTCTATTTGCAATGATTATAGATGCACAGGAAGTTGTAAACATAGGAGAGAGGGGTCTCCTCTGCCTCCGGTTGTCCCCAGTGTCAGCATCTTCTGTAACTGCATTGTACCATCTACACCAGGAGGGCCATGTGGGTATAATCCACGGGTTGTTTCTGGACTTTCACCATCTTACTTGCTGTCACCTGCGTGTGGGGTACGCGTGTGTGAGTGGGCAGGTGGGGCTCTGTCTGTGTAACTGGGTCCCGAGCGTAGATTCTTGTAACCATACCCCAATCAAGACACAGAACCCACCCGTCCCCGCAGACCCCTTCCCCACGCTTTCCCCTACGGTCCCGCCCAGGCTTCTCCCCGTCACCTGGGGCCTAAGCCATGGCATCCACGACTCTCTTCTCCATCTGCAGAATGCTGTCATTTTGAGAATGTCGTACACAGGGAATCACACGTTCTGTCACCTTCGAGGTTGGCTTTTCTCTTTCGCTCTGTATCGTGCCCTGGAGAGTCATTCGTGTTGCTGTGTGTATCCGTAGTCGGCTCCTTTTCATCGCTGGGGAGGAGCCCATGATACGTATGTAGAGTAATTTCTTAAAAAACCAAAACCTATGACTTCCGTGTTCAAACGGGGCCTTCCTATTGCGCTGAGGCCGAGTCCACACTCCCTGCCTGGCCTGCCCGCTGCCTTGTCTCTGTCTCCTCTTGCTACCCTGCCCCTGCCTTCCGTCCCGTCCCGTCCCTCCTAAAACCCATCCGGCCTGTTTCTTCATGCCGCCCGCCCCCTCCCCTCCAACCCGCGTGACCTCCCCTACCTCCCTGTCCTCGGGGTCCCTGCTAAATGTCGCCGCCTCGCACAGGCCCTCCCAGCACTACCCTACGTAAATGCTGCTGGCCGCACATTTTCTTGCTTATTTCTTCCTTTGCACTAACTAATGTTACACCTGGTAACATTTTCTTTCCTTGTTTACTTGTCCGGTGTTTGTCACCCTCCCCCTTGCAGAGCGGCCAGTGTGTAACAAACACAAGGGAATGAATTGAATCAAGGAGTTGACTGGTCTCTGAAAGAGAAGGCCTATACTTAGTAATGTGCTTGGCCTCACATCCAAGGGGAGTCCTTACAAGGGATACACCCCGCGCAGAGAAGACAGCCAGGTGCGAACACTAGTGTGAACACTAGGTAGGCAGAGATGGGAGTTACACGGACTAAGGAACGTCAGGGGACACCAGAAGATAGAAGAGTGAAGGAAGGGTTCTCCCCTAGAGCCTTCAGAAGGGGGAGCATGGCCCTGCAGACATCTTGCTTTTGGACTTCTAGCCTCTGGGACTGTGAGTGGACACACTTCTGCGGTGTTAAGGTAGCAAGTTCGTGGCAATTCGCTCTGGTGGGCTTAGGAAACTACAGTACAAGGGACTGCCCCCTGAAGGGAGGTTTAACCGCTCAGGTAGCCGTCGCCATACTGGGAAAGCTGGGTATGGCTGGAGAAATACATTTGACAGAGTGCTCTGAGAGAGTGAGTGGCCTGCTTAGGGGAGGGACAGAGTGTGACAGTACATGTCATGCGTGCACCCATTAATAAGTGAGGCGGGCAGCCTCATTCTGCAAAGCTTGTTGGAGGAAAGTAAAATTTTCTGTGGAAATCAGGTGACATGTGACTAAAACTGGACCCAGTGTTTGTGAGGCAGTAGCCTAAGGTGGGGGTGACGGGGGCCTGAAAGAAGCCCGGCACGGTTCATCCGAGCGGAGGCGGAATGGGATGCCAGGCAGACGAGGGCCCAGGCCAGCGGTGGGACGGCCCCCTCACTGCACGGCTAAGGTTATCGCGGGGTCTGCTGGGAGAAGAGAATGACTGACACGTATTTACTGAGCACCTACTTAGTGCCAGGCCTGGGCCCAGTGTGGACTACTGCGGAGACAAACGCAGTTCTCTCCATCACAGAGCTGATAATGTCTCAGTTAGGAAGATTTCAGTGGCAAATAAGAGAAAACTCAACACACACTGAATGAAGCAATAGAAGAGACTAACTCCAGGAACTAGAATCTAGTCCCGGGATCAGAGGCTTCTGGGCACCGTTCAGCCAGGACTCTACTTCTCTGTGATTCTCCTGGGCCTCCCACTTCTGTGTATCTCTTCCAGCCTGGGGTTGACTTCTCTTCTGTTCAAAAGAGCACAGTCCTGAGTGCCGGGGTGGCTCAGTCGGTGAAGCATCCGACTCTGCATTTCGGCTCAGGTCATGACCTGGGGGTTGTGAGATTGAGCCCCATATTGGCCTGCGTACTGGGCGTGGAGCCTGCTTGGGATTCTCTCTCCCTCTCCTTCTGCCCCTCCCCCTACCTCTGAAAAAAAAAAGAAAAAAAAAAGCGCAGGCTTGCATGACTGCAAGGTAGCTTCCAGTAGTATCTGCAGCCACTGGCCTTACATTCAGGGAGAGTGCGGCTCCCCTGCACACACTGGACCATCATAATCCGTGTGCCCGTCCCCTATCAGTTGTAAGGCAAAGGAAAGAAGATACCCTGATTGGCTTAGACCAGTGCTTCTCTAAGTGTGGTCTTTGGGCCAGAAGCACGAGGATTTGCCCAAAATACAAATCCTTGGGATCAGAATCTGAATGAAGAACTGTGGGGGTGTGGTCTAGCAGTCTACATTGCACAAGCCCTCTAGGTAATCCTGGTGCTGCTGAAGCTTGAGAGCCGTGCTTGGAAGCATCAGATCGTATCTGTGGAGCTGGGGGTGGAGGCCATTGTCCCCAAACTGCATAACTGCTACGCAGTGGCCGAAGGTCAGAATAGATAATGGGGAGGCAACCCTAGTGGCCCCTACCTTTAGTGGTTATGACAACTATCATGATAGCCAGCTTTGACCGAATATTTATTATATGCCAGGTCACCGTGTGGAACACGTTACGTGCGCGATCGCGTTTGATCCTCACACAACCCTGTGAGGTAGGCACTGTTATTATCTGTGACAGTTGAGGACACTGAGCCCCGTGCTGGTGAGTAGCATTATTTAGGGCTTCACAGCTAAGTATCAGGGCTGGAATTTGAGGCTGTGTGCTAGTAAATAGCCAGCTGCCACGATGTGTGGTAAATATCGTGACAGAGGAAGTTCACGTGTGTCAGGAGCACAGTGGAGGCACCTAGCATGCTCTAGTGGGGGTCACAGAGGGCTTCCTGAAGGAAGTGGCAGGCTGGAGAGAAGTTTGCTAGCTGCGTAAAGAGGAGGAGGAAGTGAGCAGAGGCCCGGGGCCCAGAGATGGCTTGCCGTGCCCGAGGGACTGGCTTCAGTGCGATGCTGGAGGTGGGAGGTGGGGGGGGGTGGCGGTGACAGAGAGGTGGGCAGAAGCTACGCCTAGAAGGACCCTGTGGACCAAGTGAAGAGGTTCAGCTTTATCCTAAGGGTAGTGGAGAGCACAGGGAGTTCTAACCCCGGGGGATGAATACTTGGGACAAGGTCTTTAAAACGATGATCCCGTTCACAGGGTAGAGAATTGAGCAAAAGCAGAAAAGCTAATTCGAAACCCTTTGCAGGCAGGGGTCCATCTCTATGAAAACAACAGTGGCTGGAAAAGGGTATGAAGAAAAATTTGAGGACTTGGTGATTAACTGGGTGGCAGTTGATTGTCTGGCTTGGGCTGATGTGTGACCTTCCTCACGAAGATGAGAAAGAGAAGGTTTTGGGGGAGTGGAGCTCAGTTTTTGACCCGATACATTTAATAAGAATTTCAATGATTGTATACGTGGGGTTTTTATTATTACTATTCAGTATGATTAGTATACAGTGTGAGCTTAGTTTCAGGTGCACACTATGACGATTCAACAATTCTGTCCATTTCTCAGTGCTCCTCAAGATCAGTGCACCTTCATCCCCTTCTTTGCTTTCACCCATCCCCCACCCTCCCCCTCTCTGGCAACCACCAGTTTGTTCTCTATATGTAAGAGTCTGGTTTTTTGTCTCATTTTTTTCTTTCTTTCTTCTTTCTTTCTTTGTTTTGTTTTTTAAATTCCACACAAGTGAAATCATATGGTATTTGTCTTTCTCTGACTGACTTATTTCACTTAGCATTCTACCCTCGAGATCCATCCATGTTGTTGCAAATGGCAAGATTTCATTCCTTTTATGACTGCATAATACTCCATTATACATATGCACCATCTCTTCTTTATCCACCCAGCTATGGATGGACACACGGTCCCATCTTGGCGATCATGACTATTGTAAAGAATGCTGCAATAAGTCTTGGGGAGTATATACTTTTTTAAATTAGTGTTTTCACTTTCTTTGGGTAAATACCCAGTAGTGGAATTACTAGATTCATATAGTGATTTTATTTTTAATTTTCTAAGGGATGGACACACTTTTCCACAGCGGCTGCACCAATTTGCATTCCTACCAATAGGGCGAGAGGGTTCCTTTTTCTCCACATCCTCGCCAACACTTTTTCTTTATCATGATTTTGATGTTAGCCATTCTGACAAGTGTAAAGTGACATCTCATCATGGTTTTACTTGGCATCTCCCTGATGACAGTAATGCTGAACATTTTTTCATGTGTCTGTTGGCCACCTGTGTGTCTTCTTTGGGAAAATGGCTATTGAGGTTCTCTGTCCATAGTTAATCAGATTATTTGTCTTTATATATTTTGTATATTCATCTGGTATCAGATATATTCATTTGCAGACATCCTTGGTGAAAAAAATTGAAGATGAAACAAACAAATAGAAAGGTATTCTATGCTCATGGATTGGAAAAACCAATGTTGTTAAAATATCCATACTACCCAAGGCAATCTACAGATTTAATACAGTCTCTATCAAAATGCCAACGACATTTTTTACAGAGCCAGAACAAATAATCTTAACATTTGATGGAACCACAGAAGGTCCTGAATAGCCAAAGCAATCTGGAAAAAGAACAAAGCTGGAGGTATCACAATCCCAGATTTCAGGGTATACTACAAAGCTGGTATTGGCACAAAAATAGACATATAGATCAATGGAATAGAGTAAATAAAGGAGAAATAAACCCAGATTATATGGTCAATCTTCTACAAAGGAGGAAAGAATATGCAATGGGAAAAAGTCTCTTCAAAAAATGCTGTTGGGAAAACTGGACAGCAACATGCAAGAGAATGAGACTAGACCACTTTCTTACACCATACACAAAAATAAACTCAAAAGGGATTAAAGACCTATATGAGGCATGAAGCCATAAAAGTTCTAGAAGAAAACATAGGCAGGAATTTCTTTGATATTGCCGTAGAAACATTTTTCTAGATATGTCTCCTCTGGCAAGAGAAACAAAAGCAAAATATGTAGTTTTGTGTGTTTTTTTAAATTCAATTAGCAAACCTATAGTACACCATTAGTTTCAGATGTAGAGTTCAGTAATTCATCAGTTGTGTATAACACCCAGTGCTCATCACATCCTGCTTTCAGGATTTTCTCTTTATCTCTAAAATTTGCAATCTTCACTATTATATGCCAGGATGTCATAGCTTTAATGATATTGAGGTATGGTCCCTCTCTCCCTATACTGCAGAGAGTTTTAATTAAGAAAGGATGCTGAATTTTGTCAAATGCTTTTTCTGCATCAATTGAGAGGATCATATGGTTCTTGTCCTTTCTATTATTGATGTGATGTGTCACATTGATTGATTCATGAATGTTGAACCACCCTTGCACCCCAGGAATAAATCCCAATTGGTCGTGGTGAATAATCCTTTGAATGTACTGTTGGATCCTATTGGCTAGTGTCTTAATGAGAATTTTGGCATCCATGTTCATCAGGGATATTGGTCTATAATTCTCCTTTTTGGTGGGGTCTTCATCTGGTTTTGGGATCAAGGTAATGCTGGCCTCATAGACTGAGTATGGCAGTTTTCCTTCTCTTTCTATTTTTTGAAACAGCTTCAGAAGAATAGGTGTCAGTTCTTTAAATGTTTGTAGAATTCCCCTGGGAAGCCATCTGACCCTGGACTCTTGTTTGTTGGAAGATTTTTGGTTACTGCCTCAATTTCCTTGCTGGTCATAACCAGCTTAGGTTTTCCATTTCTTCCTGTTTCAGTTTTGGTAGTTTATAAGTTTCCAGGAAGGCATCCATTTCTTCCAGATTGCCTAATTTGTTGGCATATAGTTGCTCACAATATGTTCTTAAAATTGTTTGTATTTCCTTGGTGTTGGTCGTGATCTCTCCTCTTTCATTCATGATTTTATTTATTTGGGTACCTTCTCTTTTTAAAAAAATTTTTTTATAAATCTGGATAAGGGTTTATTGATCTTATTAATTCTTTCAAAGAACCAGATTCTAGTTTCATTGACCTTTTCTACTGTTCTTTTGGTTTCTATTTCATTGGTTTCTGTTGTAATTTTTATTATTTCTCTTCTCCTGCTTGGTTTAGGCCTTATTTGCTGTTCTTTCTCCAGCTCCTTTAGGTGGAAGACCATTGAAAGATATGAATTTAGTGCCATTGAATTACCTGTAAAATCCCTGTTTCTGTAGATTGTCTCTGTTTCTTTCTGGTCTATGTTACTTTTGGGCTCTCTCTTCACTTACAGGATCCCCTTTCATATTTCTTGCAGGGCTGGTCTAGTGATCACACATTCTTTTGGTTTCTGTTTGTCCTGGAAGCTCTTTATCTCTCCTTCCATTCTGAATGACAGCCTTGCTGGGTAAAGTATTCTTGGATGCATGTTTTTCTCAGTTAGTACACTGAATATATCATGCCAGTCCTTTCTGGCCTGCCAGGTCTCTATGGATAGGTCTGCTGCCAGTCTAATATTTCTAACCATTGTAGGCTAAGGAGCTCTTGCCTTGAGCTGCTTTCAGGATTTTCTCTCAGGATATCTCTGATATCTCAGGATATCTCAGGATATCTCTGAAATTTGCAAGCTTCACTATTATATGTCAGGGTGTTCTGCCTCACTTATCCTACCTGTTAGAGCATCCAATTTAGGCTGCATCTCAGTTAAGGCATTTTTAATTTCGGTCTGATTAGATTTTATTTCTGTATTAAGAGTTTCTCTAAAGTCTTTTATGCTTTTTTCAAGCCCAGCCAGTAACTTCATAATCGTTATCCTGAATTCCAGCTCTGATATTTTAGTTATATCCATATTTATTAGATCTGTGGCAGGGAGTATTACCTCTGGTTCTTTCCTTTGTTGTGAATTCCTCCTTCAAGTCATTTTGCCCAGAGAAGAATAGATTGAGAGAACAAAATCAAAAGTATCAACCATGATCCAAGCAAAATATACCTTAGAGAAATCCAAAGAGGTCAAAAACAAAAGACAGAAAAAACACCAAAAAACCCCCAAAAAACAAAAAACAAAAAGAAAAGGAAAGGAAAAGGGGAAAAAAAGAGAATATAATCTCCCAGATAGACAAAACAGGGTGATCCACTTGGTCCTGGGTGTATTTTGGTCTGTTTGTTTGAAGACGCTAAATCTCAAAATTGTAAAGAAACAAAACTTGTATATAAACAAAAATAAAATTGATTACAGTGAAAGGAAGCCACAAATGAAGCATACAATATATCTATAAAATGGAAATGTAAAAATGAAAGTTAAAAAAAGGCTTAAAAGCAAAGAGTGATAAAACAAGAAACCAGTTGAAAAGGAAAAAAGGAAAAAGAAAATTTTAAACAGGAAGATAAAAGAATCATGAGAAAAAAACCCTTGAATTCTATATACTCTTTTCCCCTAGCACTGGAGTTTTGCAGTTCTCGGTGCTCCGTGCTCCGTAAATTTGGTATTCCCCTGATGTTCTAGCCCGTCTTCAGGGGGAGGGGCCTGCTGCACTATTCTCAGGTGTCTTTGCCTGGGTGGAGTTGCACTGCCCCTTAGCAGGGGCCCGGCTCAGTGTAAGCTTCTTCTGGTTGCTGTGTGTGGCTTTTGTTCCCTGAAGGCTTTCCACACCACTTTAGAGGATGAAAATAAAAATGGCCGGGCCCCAATCTCCAGCCTGGGAGCTGAAAGATCGCAGCCCCCTGTCTTCAGTAAACCCTTAGGGATAAGCAGTCTTCTCTTTTCTGTGCACCAGACTCTGCAGACTCCTGCGGTGCGTGCCCGCGCGGATCCTCCCAGGGGAAGGCAGAGGGTTGCTGCATTTCTGCCCTTTGCAGACCCCCACACGGAGAAGGGTCACCCGATTGTGCTGCGGTTCGTAGTTTATGGCAAACTGAGCTGAAAGCCCACTCCAGGCCTTACTAACTGTAGCCAGTTTCACCGCTCCGATGCCTGGGAACTCTGCTGGCTCAGGCATTTCTGTGACCCCAGGGATCCTGAGACCACACTGTCCCACCTAGGACTCTAACCCGCTTCGCCACCTGAGCACCTTTCAGGCAGGGATGCCTCTCACTGGAGCAGACTTCTAAAAGCTCTGATTTTGCACTCCAGGATATATCACTTTCTGGTAGCAACTTACGGAGGCTCCTTCCCCCCCTTCCCTGTTTTTCTTCCCATATATCCCCTCAGATTCATTTCTTCGCGCCTCCTACCTTGCAGAAAGTGGTCACTCTTCTATTTGTAGAATTCCAGCAATTCTTTTCTTACTTTTCAGGTTGCATTCATAGGTGTTCAGAATGAGTTGATAGCTATCTAGCTAAATTCAAGGTACCAGATGAAACGAGGTCTCCTACTCTTCCACCATCTTGCCTCCCTCAAAAATATGTAGTTTTTAAAAAAGATATAGGGTTGGAAGGGGTTTTTTGGGGGGGAGATGGCTATCAGTCATTGTGCTTTTACTGTGTACCAGGTGCCATATATATATATATATATATATAATCTTCTAATGCATTCAACTACTCTATAAGGCAGGCATTCTTTTTAAAAATTTTTTATTAGAATTCAATTTAATTAACATGTAATGTATTATTAGTTTCAGAGGTAGAATTTAGTGATTCATCAGTTGTATGTAACACCCAGTGCTCTTTACATCAAGTGCCCTCCTTAATGCCCATCACCCAGTTCCCCCACCTCCCTTCCAGCAACTCTGTTTGTTTCCTATAGTTAAGAGTCTCTTATGGTTTGTCTTCCTCTCTGTTTTTGTCTTATTTTATTTTTCCTTCCCTTCCCCTATGTTCATCTGTTTTGTTTCTTAAATTCCACATGTAAAGGAAATCATATGGTATTTGTCTTTCTCTGACTGACCTATTTTGCTTAGCATAATACTCTCCAGTTCTATCCATGTCGTTGCAAATGGCAAGATTTCATTATTTTTGATGGCTCAGTAATACTCCATTGTCTATATATACCACATCTTCTTCATCCATTCATCTGTCGATGGACATCCAGGCTCTTTCCATAGTTTGGCTACTGTGGACATTGCTGCTATAAACATTGGGGGGTGTGTGCCCCTTGGAATCACTATGTTTGTATCCTTTGGGTAAGTACCTAGTAGTGCAATTGCTGGGTCGTAGCATAGCTCTATTTTTTAACTTTCTGAGGAACCTCCATACTGTTTTCCGGAGAGGCTGCCCAGGAAGGCAGACATTCTTATCTGCGTTTTCTGTAAGAGGATGCAGAGCTGAATAGGCTGCCCAGGAATCAGTCTCAGAAACGGTGGGGCAGCTGAGCTGAACCTAAATCAGCATCCCATGCAGGGAGTCATGCTGCTTCCCCAGACCGCAACCGTCACTAGGGCCTTCTCTGGATCAAGGGTGTTCATGAGTTATTTCTCATCATTTCTGTACTTATACTTCTGTGATTAGTTATGCCTATAAAACCCACCCCAGAAAGTAGAAAGTGTAGGGAATGCCCTTTATTCACTAATACATGCCCAATGCCAGGCATACATCAGGTGCTCAATAAATATTTGTAGAAAGGAAAGAATGAAGAGAGGGAGGAAATGGTGAAGGTTCCAGGTGTTGTTACACATAGATGGTTAATCGGTTTTAACCAGTGGAACGATCACATTCAAGGTTTTGGTAGAAAGAGTAGGGAAAAACAAAATCCTACCTCTATGTACTACATGTTACAAATGAATACAAATAGAAGACTTCTCGGAACTGAAGACAGGTTCTTTTTTTTTTTTTTTTTTAACCAAGCTTTAAAATTTATTTATTTATTTAACAAATTCTTGTGTATAGCTCTGAGCTGTTTGATGTTTGCTCATTAAGTGAATCAGTAAAGAGCATCTAACTACACAATATGCCCTGAAGTCTTCTTATTTCTTGTCCTAATGTTGGTGGTGGTGGTATTATGTGTGATACTGTTGGAATTTCACCGAGGTGCCCAGTTAAATCAAGGTTCATTTATTTTTAATTATTCTCTACACCAGGGGAATAGAATAGATATAGGGTCACTTGACTGCTTACAAAAATGCTTCACACAAAGATATAACCGGTCATATAATGGGATCCTGAAAGACCTGTCTATGGGCAAAATATCACTAAGATCTTCCTCAATTGTCCCCAAACTTCAGGACACAAAAGAATTCCCTGCGAGTGAGTTTAGCATGCTGATTCCCATGCTTCACTCCAGTTCCCCATCAAATTCTGATTTGGAAGATATGCAGTGACTTCTTGAGACTGTGTTCTTAGCAATCACTTCAGGAGGTCCAAGGACCACACTTTAAGATCCACTAACTTATCTAGAAAGTGTTTGTAACCAGAAAAGTCTTTCTCAACCTCCCACTGCCAGGTTGCATTATGAGGTGTGAAGGCGCTGACCTCAAATTGACTGGCCAATCTGTCAGCGAGATTCCTAGGAAAGATGCTCCTCTCGGCACTTCATTCCGATGTGATGGCATGAAGGGAGATCCCCCCGCAGATTACACTGCCAGTGCCAGGTCAGGCAGGGAGGGACAGAGGTGTGACTTACTGGTCACCTTGCCCTTTCAACATCTAAATGGCCCGACCCACCACTGACCCCAGACTCATGGCCCAAAAGGCATTTGAAAGAACTTAGGAAAGTTGACAGAGGTCCAAGGAGACAAAATAAGGGTTGCTAATATGTTGCTGTAATTGCTGGCAGAGTAAGGCCTCTAAAGGACAATATTCTTCTTCTAATTCTTTTGGGCAGAGAATCTTCCCCATTCCCATCTTCATCGTCATCATCACCATCAATAATCACAATAACCAATGGTTACCGAGTACCCATAGAATGCATCTTAGATTTATGATGGGCAAGAGACCCTGGAGGTTATACATTTCCACTCCATTTCCAGGCCTTTGGGCAAAAGCCTTCTATCCAGCTATCTCCTAGGGTAACAAATCCTTCTTTAGTATCTTCACAGAAATGGTTTCTCCTTCTCACGAACTGGACATCCTTCCATCTCAGTTCATCTGAAGATCTACCGGTTTTTCTTTAAAGACATACTAGTATTTCATAGTGTGGGTGGACCCATATCAATTCAATCAGTTCCTGCTGATACAAATTCAGCTCGTTGCAGGTATTTGTTATTTCCAGCAATGCCATCACGAACATATCATGCCTATCTTTGCACATGTGAGCGATCATCGATGTAAGGGCAACGTCTAAAAGCATAATTGCCAAGGGTCGAAAGGTACAGCCATTTACATTTTTGGCAGTTCCCTCCAATTGCCTTCAAAAAGATTATGGCAGCTTATACTCATAACACAGTATATGAGGAAGCGCCTGTTTTCCTCACACCAGGACTGGAGATTATATTTAAAACTTTTTTTGGCACTCTGATGGATGGAAAATTGCCTCTGTGTGTTTGCGTTCCTTCTGATTTGATTCCAATGATCTGTTTATTGGTCATTTGTGTATTTTAATTCTGAGAAGTGACTGATCTTCTACTAAACATGAAAATTTTTAAAATTATTAAATAAGTTAATTTTTTTGAAATATGTCATTTAAGAAATAGTAAGCGCCATTTATTGAGAAAACATATGATCTGAGGCCGCTGAGCACGTCCTCCCTCACCTGTATCACGTATTTTGCGCTTTACGGTAATAGAATAGAGAGAAGCTGATAATCTGGATGGATTTTTTTTAAAAATGTTTTTGGGCATGACTGAAATAACAATGAACTAAAACAAATGAAGAATTGTAGTTTGGGCTCTCTCCGCCACTCACCAGGCCAGACATGGCCTCTGTTTTACTACCGACTCTTCTTAACAATTCCTTGGTGTTGATAAGATTCTCATCCTCACTTCAGGAGATAATTCATCCCCCCGTTTATGGGAGAGATTAGAGAAACCCGAAAACGAAGCAGCCAAAGTTGAGGACAGGGACCCTTTTCAGGGGCCCCGGCTGAGGCACAGCCTGACCAAGATTTGGCTTCTGACTGGGAGAGGCTGCCTGGGAAAACGGCTTGCGTGCTGACACCTTGGGATTTCCAGAGAGACGACAATGACTTCCGTCCAGAGACCATTAGGAATCTGCAGGGACTTGAACAAGTTGGGGTTCTGTCCAGTTGCAAAGAGGGAGGACACACACAACGGGAAGCTGTTAGAAGAATAAGGTGTCCAAAAGCCTTTATTTCTAGGGTATTTAGAATGACTTGATGTTATCTAGTTGTGTTCAAGGGACAAGAGCAGCCTAGGGTCCTCCCACCACACCGCCATCTTTCCCGTATGCTTTCAAAAATGATTTATTATAGGATCTGGGTTTGTACTAGGTGATTTGAGGGTGGGTTCAAGGAAGCAGGGCTTTGCTCTGGACATTTTCAGGAAGCGGATGACTCTGTAACGGGTATCTTACGAATTCCCGTCCATCAGGCAGGAGGATAAGTTCAGGCTTCAGAAGTCCCGGAGGCTTGTTAGCTGGGATAGGGCAGTGTCTGGTCATTTTTGGATCTAGGACAATGCTCCTGGTTTGTGTGTGTTCAAACATAATTACCCAGTTGCCTTGTTTTTGTCATGATCCATCGTGATCACAGGGGTCTTGGCCGACATGGGTATTGTGTGAAATTGTCATGTGCAACCGGAGAACACCACGGCGTCAGTATGGGGGCCAGCCTCCGCATCAGGGCCCGCTTTGCACTGTCTTAGGGAATTCAGGACATTGTTTGATAATAAAAACTATCCCCCAAATTCCGGCATGTTTCTTGCCCTCTTTAGAACCCCATCCTATGTCTCTCCGGGGCTGCAGGGGCCATATGGCCCAGTGATTGAAAACATGAACTCTGGCCGCAGGCCACTGGGGCTGAAATCCTGCCTCTGTCACTTAATACCTGTGTGGAACCCCAAGCAAGTCACTAATCCTTTCTGTGCCTCCTTTACCAAATGAGGAGGGTAAGGAGGACCTGTATGGTAGGGTTACAGTGAAGCTGTCGGGGGGAGCAGAAGCCAGCACAGAGGATGCGCTCTGTTACTAACACCATCACCCGAAGTCCAGTCCGCTCTCAAGTGCCTGGTCGGTAGTAGAAGCCTCCAGCGGTTGTCATTTGTTCCGTGCCCTCCTCCTCCCCGACTGTGTGGTGCACCTCCCCCACACTGGTCTTCTTTAAAAAGTCCCTTTCGTCCTGTCCTGTTGAGCGACAGGCTTCACACACTCTTGTTTATTGAGCGCGTGCTAGGGGCCAGGCGTAGTTAGGGCTGAGCAGGGAATTTACAGCCTTGTAGTCCCTTCTGCCAGGTAGGTGTTTTAATCCCCATTTTACCATTTAAGAAGGAAACGGAGAAGATAATACTTATGCAAGTGGTTTGTAAGTGGCAGAGCTGGGTTCAAATGCAAAATCACCAGACTCTCCAACTCTTTGCTGCGTATACTCGGAAAGCCCATGCTCCTCAGCCCTGCATGGAAGGCGTTTGCTGCGCAGCCCCCGCCTGACCTTTAGAAAGCCCCCAAAGGACCAAAGAACACTGTTGGAGGGTCTAGCATTTGTCAACCCAAGCTGGCAGGCTCAGGAGAGGCCTAAGGCAGGAAGTGAAAAATGCATACTTGAATAAAGACATGGAAATGGCATCAATTAAGTGACAAATCTCTGCTGGGGTGTTATAAACGTTCAGAGAGAAGGGATGTGGGTGAGCGTGAGCAGGCAGGAAATGGTTCCCACCGTAGGTCGAGAGTTGCCGGAACCTTCAGAGATGGGCCAGATGTGGACAAAAGGAGGCTCTCCATTTAAGACTTGATGTGGTCACATCATCTCTGCCCCGTATGTAGTTAGTTCCCTCTTATACCAGATGGTCCTCACTTCCGGACCCCCTTCCTGCGCTTGCTCAGTCTCCCTTCGGGCACTTCCCTCCTCCCCCACCCCCCACCCTCCTGCCCAGCTTGTCAAGTCTGCCCCCTTCCTGCTTCTACCCCCAGCATCGGACACACGCCTTGCTCACCTAAGGCCACCAACAGTCGCATGTTGAACCAATAAAGCAGAAGACCGTAAGTTCTTATCCCAGTTTAACAATTCAACAGGCTTTTTGGTACAGTTCTCGTGTACTGTGCGTGCTGCCCAGGCCGGGACCTGATTGGCTCCCTGAACTGGTACAAGTCCCTGGAAGACTCTGGTCCTCATTTCCCTCCTCTGCAGAGAGCTAGGGGTGGCCTGGCCCTAACTGCCTTGTAGGTGAGTATCATGAGAATCTCCAGGGAAGCTTATTAAAAGGTAGATTCTGGGCTTGGCTCCTTCTCCCAGAATTTCTGACACAGAAGGTAGCAGCAGAAATCTGGGTTTTAATATGTATCCAGGGGACTCCGAAGCAGGTGGTCCCTGGGCTGCACGAGGCGACCCAGCTATGGCTATGAATGGAAAACGTTGGCAGACCCCGAGTTTGGGGCTGATGAAGGCATCTGTGTGAGGACAGACCTCTCTGAAGGACAAACACGTCTTAATTTTCAGAGGTGTCCCCTTGAAAGCCCGGTTGTGTGAGTCCCCAGGGGAAATCTGGAAGAGCGAGACAATGTAGCGTCCGGTCCCCTCTCCAAGATGTGGTACTTCCGCGGGGCCCTCTTGCCGCCCCGAGCTGTAAGGCAGGGGCTGATTCTGATTAACTCCACGGATCCGTTTTTGTTTGTTTGTTTGTCCCCCCCCCCCCCGTGAAGGGGTGTCCATTTATTCGGAGGGCCCTCCCAGCTAAGGCACCCTGTTTGGGAATGGGGGCGTTGGCTAAGCCCTTTGGAGGCTCCTGGCTCCTGGAGAGGGATCGGTATCCCCATGTGCTGGGAGGAGGCCTTTGTAGTGTCGACTTGCTGTTTGTGTTTCAGGCTCTAAGGGAAGGTTTGCTCCTAATTAAAGGCGTAAATGCTTTAATCCCTGGCCTGAGGGCTTCCCATAGCGCATTAGCCGTATTAGGAAGGAAATGGATTGTAATCCCTTTAATATAAGCCTGGAGGAACTCGAGGGCTTCTGGTTTGGGAAAAGAATTTCCTCCTGTGATTTAACAATATTAACATGCTGAATTTGCATAGACAGAAACTTGGGGCCCAGCTTTCCCTCCAGAAAGAGCCAAGCCAATTCTCTCTCAGATGAATGAATGTTACAATAATTAAGCTCCTACAGCATACCAGACCTGACGCCAAGGCATTGTACATTATTTTTCTCCTTTCGTTTTGTCATCCAACCCTGTCCATATGTATTTTGTCAATAAGGAAATGAAGATAGGTCAATATTCCCACCGGAGGAAGGGGACGAGGATCTCGGTGAGAGCTGTTGGTGTGCCCTGCTTTGTGTGTATACTGCTTACGGATCGCTGTCCACATAATGTGTTTCGTGTGTGCTTTTAAACATTTACTTCACCCTCACCCGGCTTTTAGAAATACACTCCTATCAGTTTCTGTTGTGCAATTGCGTTGTCTTACCCTACGCAGTTTGAACCCAACGCTTTTATTTAGGCTTAAAAAACAAAACAAAACAAAAAAAAACAAACAGGATTTGCTTTCTGGTTATTTTTTATCCCTGATAAATGTTGAAAAGACCCCCCCCTGCGTGCTGCTGAAGGAGATAGCAAGAACCATGAGAAAATTAGCTGTGTTGCTTCAGAAAAAGAACATGGATCACACCACAAAAGCTTAAACGTTGGCACACGGTGATTTTGCCATACTTCAGGGCGAGCTTACAAAAGTTCCTAACTATGCTGTGGATGCAGGAAGTCTCGGCCTTTCAGCTCTCAATGAGGAAACGAGGGCACTGAGGCTCTCGGAGTGGACCTGCCCACGACGTGAGGCCACGGGTGGCCCCGCTTAGGCCCCGCCCGGCTCCTGCAGGCTGTCACACGGACGCTGCCGCGTTAGCTCTGAAGCCCCGAGATTGTGCAGAAACCTGATGGCGGTGAAATCAACAAACCCCGGAAACCAAAAAGAAGAACAAGGACGTGAACCCCTTCACCTTTTCCCTCCTGTGGCCTGATTTCCTTCCTGCTGCCCTCGAACACCCTTTTAGGGAGGCAGCAGAAAGTTCTTCAGGGCAGCCTAGCACTGCAGGGCTGTGTGGGAGGGAGGCTATGCTCCCCCCAATACGGCAAACCCTCTCTGTTAGCTTCAAATACCGCCTCTATCACCCGCAATTCCAGAGTGTCTGGGGCTTTCTTCCTGAGGCCATAGATTCTCCTACCCAGCTGTGTACCGGCTTCTCCACCTGGAAGCCACGCAGGGGCCACAAATGCAACGTGGTGGTCTTGATCCCCAAGCTGGCTCCTCCACCTGCATTTCCTCCCTCAGCAAAGGGCAACCAGCCCCCAGCGGCTCATTCCAAAAATCTGGGCCTCATCTTTGATACCTCTCTCTGTCTTGCCTCTGCCTGTCTTGCCCTTGCTGATTCCTGATAATGATTAAATTCTGTAGAGTTTACTTCCAAAGTGCCTCTTGAATCCACCCATGCGTCTCGGTATCACCGCCATCTCCTCCAACCTGTCCCAGCCACCATCATCAGCCAGTGGCCTGATGGCCGGGATCCTGTCTCGTCCTCCCACCAGGCCGTTGTCCACTAGTGATCCTTGTGATATGTTGCTTCACCCTTTTGCTTCAACTCCCCAGTACTTCCCATTATTTTCAGGATAAAACCCACCGATGCTCCCGTAGCCCGCTGGAGGAAACACCCCCACCCCCAGCCTCACCTGGAGCCACACTGTCCCTCTTATTCTGGGCTAGCGGAGTGGCCTCTGTCTTCCACACAAGACCAGGCTCCCTTTAGCCCTACAGCAGTCACACAGGCCAGAGCATCCTCCCTCCTCCCCAGGATTGAGGTATAATGTCACTACTCGATGCAAGTCTTCCCTCCAAGACCGGATCAGGTCCCTGCACCCCATCTCTCTTCCATGGCATTGTCACAGCTGTAATTAAAGACTCACTCGTATGAGATATTTATCTGTCATCACACTGTAACTTCGTGAAGGCAGAGGCCACTTCCTGTTTACCTCCCTGCTCCGAGTACAGGCCCTGTACCATGTTGGGCAGAGAGCAGAAACTCCGGAAATGGGGGTGAACCCTGGCTTGAAGAAAACCAACAACCATCACAGACGCACTCATTTGACTTTCTACATTCATTTCGGGTGGATATTCCATACCCATTTTACAGACGGTCACACTGATTTCCATTGAACTTACATGATTTACCCAAGGGCATGTAGATCGCTGGTATCAGGATTGAAAGTAAAGACTCCATCTACTTGGTAATATTTCCCTGAAACTATATCCTTAAGGCACAGAAATCACTTGTTATGGCCCAGGTATCCTCTCCACCTTCATCTCTGCAGGCCTGCCGTTCTGTTCTTCACCCCGTTCTTTGCCATTTCCTTGAGGCTTATTATATTCACAAGTACTTCTTAAATCCCTACTGTAAGTGACAAGGCCCTGAGGGAGAAAAAGGTGACTAAGACCACGTTCCTTACCTGAAAGGACACCACAGTTTGTTAGGAGAAATAACTACTTTAGCTCTCCAACCCTGAAGTTGTTAGAACTGCTTTAGCTGTAAGTTATGTAAACTCAACCAAAACTGCCTTCAGCCGGAAAAGGAATATACTGACTCACATAAACTGCAAAGTCGGGATGTAGTTCAGCTTCAGGCATGGTTGTATCCAGGGGCCGAGCTAGTGTCCTCATGATGCAGTCACCCTCTGTCTTCATCTCTTGGGTCTTCTTTTCTCTGCTGATTTTATTCGCAGCCAGGCTCTCCCCACTTGGTGGCAAAGATGGCTTCGGACAGTGTCAGGATCCCACAGTTCTCAGTGCCTACTATCTCAGAAAGAGAGAGACTCTGCCAGGAGCTAAGGGGGATGCTTATCAGTCCACCTTGGGTCATGAGCCTCTCCTTGCATCAATCACGGTGGCCTGGGGGATGGACTATTCTAGGGACAACACACCCGTTTAGAGCTGGGGTAGGGTCAGTACCCCCACAAACCACATGATCCCTATATGGAGGAGAGATTGTTCTCCAAAGGGAAACTGGCATGCCATTACAGAAAGGCGAAAGTCAGAGATTCACAGCACCCTTGCTCTTGGCCTCTTGGCCTCACCCACTCCTTTCCTGGGCCCCCCTCATTCCACCTGGTTCCTCCCTTACAGGCCTTGCACTTGCTGACCTGTGCTGAGAAGCCCTATCTTCCAGATCTTTCCATGACTGGTTCTTACACTTCAGATCTCCACTCTAACGCCACCCTTTCTGAAAGGCCTTCTTGGACCCCCCGAAGAGCCACTCAGTCATTCTCTCAGACTTCACTTTGTTTATTTGCTGGATCTAATGGAGCAGTTGAGCAATTATTACTTTGTTTACCCTGTGTTTTGCTCTCATCAGAATGTAAACTCTGTGCAATCAGGGGGATCCCATCTATTTTGTTCACTTGTTGAATCTGGCACAGTTCAGAACAGCACCCAACATGAAACAGTGCTCAAGAAATATTGGTTGGATAAATAAAAGGAATCTATGATGGCATCTAGTGAGAGACCAAGGAGAGCTTCATGGAAGAGGTGGACCTTAAAGAAAGTGAATAGTTTTTATTGTGGTAAATATATGTAACATAAAATTTCACCATTTTAACCACTCAAAGTGTGCAATTTAGTGGTCTAAATACATTTGCAATGTTGTGCAATCATCATCACCCCTATCCTCTTCCAGAAAGTGCCTATCTTCTTAAAACTCTGTATCCATTCCTCCCAGTCCCCTGGCAACCCCCACTCTACTTTCTGTCTCTATGAACTTGATGAGCCTAGGTACCTCGTATAAGTGGAATCGTACAATCTTTGTCCTTCATGGTCTTGCTTATTTCACTCAGCATGTTTTCAAGGTTCATTCATGTTGTAGCATGTATTACAATTCCTTTTTAAAACTGTATAGTATTTGGGGCGCCTGGGTGGCACAGCAGTTAAGCGTCTGCCTTCGGCTCAGGGCGTGATCCCGGCGTTATGGGATCGGAGCCCCACATCAGGCTCTTCTGCTATGAGCCTGCTTCTTCCTCTCCCACTCCCCCTGCTTGTGTTCTCTCTCTCGCTGGCTGTCTCTCTGTTGAATAAATAAAAATAAAATCTTTAAAAAAAAAACTGTATAGTATTTGAACAAAGAAAAAAAGACAAACCAAAAAAACAGACTTGTAACAATAGAGAACAAACTGCTGGTTACCAGAGGGGAGGCAGGTGGGGGGATGGGGGACCTAGGTTTGGGGATCAGGGAGTGTACTTGCCAGTAATGAGCACTGAGGAATGTGTAGAATTGTTGAATGACTATATTGTCCACCTGAAACTCATGTAACACAGTATGTTAACCATACAGGAATGAGAAATTTCGTAAACTTTTTAAAAAACAGAGTAGTATTCCATCATATGTGTATATCACATTTTGTGTGTTCACTCACCTGTTGATGGATATTGGGGTCGTTCCATCTCTTGGCCACTGTGAATACCGCTGCTATGAACGTGGTCGCACGAGCGTGAGTCCATGCTCTTAGTTCCCCAGGGCACACGCTCAGAATCGCAGGGCGATTCTGTGTTGGTGTGTAAGTTTTGGAGGAACCACAGTACCGTCTCCCGCAGCGGCTGCACCGTTTATATTCCCACGGGCAGCACATGAGGGCTCCAATTTCTCCATATCCTCATTACCACTTACTTTATTTTTCATTTTTGGATCGCAGTCAGCTCAACGGTGTGAAAGAGGGTGAAATTCTGATGGACAGAGGAGGGACAGGCCAGCTTTTCAGGCAACAGAGGCCAGGAGGGGCTGTGGTGTGCAGTGGATCCAGTGGCCCACCACAGTCTGATGTCAAAATCCATGTGGGGTTCTGTTTACCTTCCTCTCCTGGAAACGACCGACTCTGCAGAGTATTGGCAAGCCCCCACCTCCCCGGTACCTTCCAGTGCTGCTGCCGGAGTTCATGTTGGCTCAGGTGTTGTAGAACGCCAGCGGCTTGCCGTGAGCAGGTGAGCCAGGGACCGGGGGACTGCCACACAGGAGGTGAGCCAGTCACCCATCACAATGACCAGGGACTGTGACCAAAGCAGCCTGTATTAGTAGGTGAGGGCTCATCTCAAGGACAGGTGTGGCAGTGGGACACTGGTGGGACTCTTCATGCAGCAGGGGCACCTGGAGTGGGGAGGACAGGAGCACAGTCATCCTCTTGGTAGAGGACGGGTAGGTGCTGTTTGCCCTGAAGCTGGCCCCCAGCCCCAGGAGGAGAGCTGTCCATGCACAAAAAGGAGGGGACATAGGACTGTTTTAGGTCTGGCCACCACCATGCTGGGCCACAGCCCACTGAATGGAGTAAGGCTCAGGGCAGTGTTCCGTGGGAATGAAGTGGAGGACCAGACAAGAGCGGGGACCTCAGGTTGCTCCCCAGTGCCCAGCTGTAAGGCTCCCCACTAGGACTTCAGGGCTGGGCAGTGAGGGGCAGGACTGGACCTATCTGCTGCTATTGTTCAACGGGGAACGCAGAGCCTCACAACTTTCTTCAGCCTGGATACCCCCAACCCTACTAGAAGACATGGTTTGTGCTCCTGAATCAGGGCGCCTCTAAGTCCTAGGCCTGCAGTCGGCTTCCTCAGGGCGACTCAGAGCCCTGGTTCGGTGGGACCCGGGTGTTGCAGTCAGCTCAGCCTGGTTCCGGGAGCCCATTCCACGTACATCTTTGCAAGTCGGCATTAGCGGCATTATGCTGATGGCCTGAGATGGGCCTCGGTGGGAGCATTACACAGAAATTGGTAAATGTTAACAACCACTGCTTATTTATTTGCCTCCAAAAGGTGGTTGTTAAAGATTTACCAGCACACTCCCTGCCCTGCTTGAAAGGTGAATCTGATGTTCTCATCAGCTTGGATTCCTTCTGGGACCTGCTCCTGCCCCTTTGCCCCAGGACCCCTGTCCACCTGTCCATTGATCCTTGTTGCTGCCCTCAAGCCCTGGATGATTGAGTTACGTGCCGGGGAGGGCTAGGAGGTCTGGGGCAGTTTGCTTACTTGGCACAGCTTTGGGGACAACGGCTGTTTCCCCCGGCCTATGGCAGAATTAAGGCTAACCAACTTGTCTGTGTCTAGGTTGGCTGCTATGGCAGGTGTGGTGTACCCCGGACAGGTGAGTGTTGTGGGTTTCTGTGGCCTGTGACCACCTCAAGGTTGATCAGCTTTAGGAAACAGGCCCAGGCGCCTTGGGGCTTCCTCTGGTCGTCATTCTGGAATGGGGAGTGTGTGTGTGTGTGTGTGTGTGTGTGTGTGTGTGTGTGTGTTTAAAAGGCGGAGGAAAGTAAGGATATACAATTTTCTGGGGGTTCATTTATTTATTGAGCATGCATTTATTAGGCACCCTTGGTGTGTCAGGCTCTGTGCTGGGCTTCAAGGCTGCAGAGATGCGAAAGATTAGGTCCTAATCTAGTATATTTCGTTAAATCAATTACAATCACCCTGGTAAGTGCTGTAACGAGGGATGTAAAATGTGCTATGAAAGCAGAGGAGAAAGAGTTTAATTTGGGGGAGATGAGGACTAAAAGAGTGGGATAGCTGTTTGGGGGGAGAAATTTAACCTGGGTTTTGGAGCATGCGTAGGAGTTTGTCCCACTAGTGTTTCCAGCAGGAGATAAGGGAAAAGTGGAGTGTAGTGAGGCTGGGGTGCAGAAGGCAAGGAGGGGAGCCAAGAGGGGCGAGATGGCAAAGGTCAATAAAAGCCAGATCAGGAGGGGCTCCAAATGCCAGGCCCAAAATTTGGTCTTGGTTCTACGGACAATGAGAAGCCGCCGAATGCTTCTAGGTGGAAGAATGGCAAGATGAGATCTCTTGTTTTGTCATCTCCCTTGCCCTTCAGGCCCCTGTGGATTTAGACATATACAAAAGTTCCTACATGGTTGACTATCAACACTACGGGAAGCACGAATCCTCCAGAGTCACACCACAAGAGGTAAGAAGCTACTCAGTCTTGTCTTCTGTTCAATGGCCCACCGAAATCATGTCTACCTCATTTTATTATGCGTGGTATTCGGGGCACTTGTTGAGAACAGAATCTGATGCCGGGCGAGCTAAAATCTTTTACACGTGTGCTTTGTGTGTATGTTTTAAAATGTACATCAACCCTAAGTCATGCACACGAGAGTGTAAATGATATACATTCACGGTTTAAATAACATTAACAAAACAAACACCAGTGTACCTGGCATCAGCCAGCTGAATGAAAACATAGCACATTAGAAGTACCCTAGAGCCCCCAGGGGGCTCCTCCTGCTCCCAGCCCTCCTCCCACCTTCAGAGGTAGCCGCTACTCTGAGTTCTGGGTTAATCATTCCCTTGTGTGTCTTATAGAAAATAGTTTCACTGTGTATGTATGTATCCCGCTAAACAAGCTGTTGAGGTTTGCCTTTTGGAGCTCTGTTATACATTGGACCATGTTATTCATACTCTTCTGTGACTTTTACTTTTTGCTGAATATTATGCTGTTTATAATATATTATTCACTTTCTTCTGTGTCGTATTACATTGTATGAATGTGCCATCATATATTTGTCCCCTCTCCTGTTGGTCATCTAGGTTTTTACTTTTCTGGCACTCCTCCCAGAGCCCCATGCTGCAATGTGGATTACACAGCCTAAGGCGCAGGGTCCGCTGCCGTGGGAGGGAAATTGCTTGCCCTGGGGAACATCACTATTTGCAAAGTGGCCGTGTCACCGGAGCGGGGGACCGTGTGTTCTGTGGCTCTCCAACCTTGCCATCAACTTGGTATTGAAAGACTTTCCGATTTTGGCTAGTTCGGTGGCTGTGAAATAATATCTTCTTGTGCTTATAATTTTCATTTCACTGTTTTTTAATGAGGTTCAGCATCTTTTCCTATGTTCATGGATATTTATTACCCTGTGAGATGTCTGTCGCATCTTTTGGCTGTGTTTTTGTGGGGATGCTTGTCTTTTTCTTCTTAATTTGTAGGAGTTCTGTAAATATCCTAGACGGGTTTCATTTGTCAGTAACAGAAATGGCAACACTTCACAGGCTGTGGTTTGTCTTTTCCCTCCCTTTCAGTGACTAGAAATTCTTACTTTAACATAGTCGGATGTACCAGTCTTTCCCTTTATCATTTGCCCTTTTAAAATCTTGTTCAAGAAATCCTTTCCTGTCTCCAGGTAACTCCACTAAAAATAAGAAGAAATTCTGTACAAAGAAGGAACAATTTCTGGGATATAGTACTTAGTGGGAGAAAAATGCAGAGTGGGATTATAATGGGCATCAGTTGCGTACAAGCCAGGGGGTGTAACACTTCATTATATGTTTATACAAACATAAACTATATCTAGAAAGATAGAAAAAACACTTCAGCGGGTGCCTCTGGACATGGGAACCAAGGGAGGAGGAGGGATGGGAAAGAGACTGACTTTTCACTAGAAACCCTTTTCTATTATTTCAGTATTTCCCTGGGTCGGATATATCACCATTCAAAAACCAATTTAAATTTTTCTAACTAAAGAGAGACACGTGCTCTGTCTTGGATAAGGCCCAGGAAGCGCCGCCTTTCACCTCTCTCAGCCGTCCCTTCCTGTGTGACTTATTTCCACAGCAAGCGAAGCTGGATGCCCAACTCCGGGACAAAGAGTTTTATAGGGTCGTCCCCAGCTCCAAGCCCAAGCTGGAGGACGGATACCCCGCCTTCAGAAAACTCCACGTGACAGCCAAAGACCTGGGACAGCCCGGCTTCTTCCCCCCACAGGACCAGGACCGTGTGGCCGCAGCGGAGGACGAATGCAGGTTCACCAGTATCTGCCATTCCGTGTACCCCGTTTCCCACGCCCTGAACCTGGCCCAGGGTGTCCCCAACCGGGTCCGCCAGAGTGCCGGCTTCCCGTGCCTCCTGGAGCCCGAGCTGCAGCCCACGCCCGAGGAGGGCAAGGGCTACTTTCTACTGCCTGGCTGCCTCTGCCCGCATCACCATGAAGTCAAGTTCCCCATCGTGAACCGATGGGGGCCCTTGATGCCATTTTACCACTAGGAAGGGTGAGAGCGCCTTCAGGGGGCTGTGCACGTCCTCCCTCTTGCAAGGAGTACCCGCAGGCACTTGGAGAACGGACAGGAGGACGGAAAATAAAACCCTGGAAAGACGTTCCTGCAGCACTGGGGCTGCTTGTTCGACCTTGTTCCCTATCCTGTCCCTATCCTGTCCCTTGTTCCCTATCCTATCCTCGCGGACGCGAGGGGGGAGCGAGGGAAACTCGTGTGTGCGGAGGCTGGAATGTGTGTGATGTCTCATGACAAGGAAGAATCCTGCTGGCAAGATTCTTGTTGTTTTAGGCATTTACTTACAAAATGGGAACAATCTCGTTTCCCATAGTTGTCCGACGTTGAGTGTGACTGTAAAATGCTGTTGGGTAACGTTCCCGCGGTGCGCTTAGTTTGCTCACCACGTCCACCCCGTAGCCCATTTCGAGGGCATCATTTTATACTCTCCTTCTTGCTCAGTGGAGCTTTTGTAAACATATGCAGGCATGAATCGGTTAGGAAGCCGTAGAGCTGCCGAACAAGAAACCCAAGAGCAGTGACTTGAACAACATCCTAGTTTCTCCCCCGTCTAACGCCCAGGGGGTGGGGCGTCCCTTCTGTGGCTCCCGTCTCTGCGTCCACGGTGGCTGCCATAGACTAAATCTCAATTCATAGGTTGAAGTTCTAACCTCCAATGTGACTGCATTTGGAGACGGGGCCTTTGGGAGGTAATTAAGGTCCAATAAGGTCATAAGGGTGGGACCCTGTTCTGATAGGATTGGTGGCCTTCTAAATAAAGGAAGAAAGGGAGCTCATTCTCTCCCTCTCTCTCCACACACACACACACACACACACACACACACACACACGGGAAAGCCATGTGAGCACACAGTGGGGAAGGCAGCCATCTGCAAGCCAGGACAAGAAGCTTCACCAGAGACCAAACTGTGCCGGACCTTGATCGTGGACATCCAGCCTCCAGAACTGTGAGAAAATAAATTTCAGTTGTTGAAGCCCGCCGGCCGTGGTATTTTGTCATGGTAGTACAAGCTAAGACAGTGACTCCTTCAGTTATTAACATTTTCCTGTGAGCAGAAAGCAAGAAAACGCCCAGAGTAATACAGGTGTATTCCCTTCTAGGGGCACAAGATAGAAGTGATGTTCTTCACTTTCAGTCCTGTCCTCTTGGCCAGAGCTCAGCACATGGTCCCAACAAACTGCAAGGAAGGCTGGGAAATTCACCTTTATCCTGGGTGGCCATGTGCCCAGCCAAAAAATGAGAAGTTAGTAGGATAGAAGGAGAGGATTATTTGGATGGCTGACTACCCATTTTTGCCACAATACATGAGAAGGCTTTCCCGTTAGAATCCCCCTGCACACCAGTGCTTCCCTAGGGGATCTTGTTAAAAAGCAGATTCTGAGTCAGCCGGTCTAGCGTGGGGGCAAGATTCTGCATTTCCGACAAGAGCCCAGGGGCGCGGTGCTGCCCGACGGGAGACCCTACACAATACTCTGAGTCTTCCTTTCCTCTTCGCAAGTTATTGCTTATAGAGCTAATTATTTTTAATGGCTGCTTAATACTCCATTGAACTGGTGGATCTTGGTTTATGAAACTGTTTCCTTATTGGGGGGCAGTTGTGCTTTCCCAATATCCTTCCTACAAATTATGCAGCAATAACACGTCATGAACATATATCCTTACAAATGATGCTTTTATTTCTGTAAGACGAGAGTCTTACAAGTGCTGGGTTTGTGCTGGGTCAAGGGGGTAGGTGCTTGGTGCTAACAGATAGCACCAAAACAGCCCCTTCCTCCTTCCCATCGCCTCACCAGCGCGTGGATATGATCAATCTTTTTGATTTTTGCCAATTTCATGAATAGAAAATGGTATCTCACCGTGGCTTTAATTTTCAGTTACTTGGCCACTTAGTGAGATACAGAATCTGTTTTATATCATTAGCCATTGGGTTTCTGAGTCACATCTTTTGCCCTGAATTATCTTTTTTTCTTACTAATTTATAGGAGTCTTTTTTTTCACATGGTCAGGTTAGCTCCTTATCTAGCACGTGTGTCAAACATGTTCTGTCTTAACTTTTAAATATACAATTTAAAATATGTACTCCGAACATACTTTGTTCTAACATAAAATGAATACCTTCAGTAGAAAATGCTGCGAAGCGAAGAAGGGTGTGACGAAGAAAAAGAAATCACCTCTAATCCCACCGCTCAGTCAGTGATGACTACTGTTAACATTTTGATGCCCAGGGTTCCAGATAACGGTCAGATCCTTGAGCTGTTGCACCAGACAAATCTGGGGTTCCGTCCATGCCTGAGTTTGCATCTTAGCAGCTGAGGGGTATTCTAGAAAGTTATTTCATGTCTCTGAACAGTGATGTCCTCATTAGTAGAAGCACTAAGGACGCCCTACCTTTTGAGTGAACACCGTTTGCTCGGCATCTGAGATACAGCCCGTGTTCAGGGAGACCTTTTACAGGCATTTTTACAGATCTCACACTGAATATGTAATTTCAAATCCTGCTTGGTCTTTGTGGCATTAACTATAAGCATTGCGACTCAACCTCAAAACTTTATACGTATCCTTGCGCGAACACACCGTAATTACTATTGTTAGACAGTCAAGTTGTTTCCAATTAATGTATTTTTCTCTTACACATTAGGCTACGGAATAAACTTTTTTCTATAATTAGGTGGAAAAAGAAGCAAAGTTACTGTGTCAAAGTGTATGGATATTTTCTCATTGAGTCTTACCAACCTGCTTTCTAAGCAGGCGTTGTCTTTAATGTTAAGGAAACATTTCTTAGGTGTGATGATGGCATTTTGGTTATGTTAGCTCTCTAACATAAGATCCTTCATTTTGAAATATTTACAGGAGAGATGATGTCTGAAATTTACTTTAAAATGCTGTAGCAAGGGGCTTAGTCAGTTAAGCATCTGCCTTCAGCTCAGGTTATGATCCCAGGGTCCTGAGATCAAGTCCTGCATAGGGCTCCCTGCTCAGCAGGGCTCCCTCTGCCTGCTGCTCCCCCTGCTTGTGGTCTCTCTCTCTCTCTGTCAAATGAATAAATAAAATCTTTAATAACTAACTAAATAAATAAAATCCTGTAGCAAAATAGTGTTGTTAGAACAAAGGAATAAGTAAAGCAAGATCAGTGACAAAATTAAAGCTGGTGATGGGCACACCGAAGTCCATTATCCTACTCTCTCCACTTCTGTGTGTGATTGAAATTTCCCATCACAGACATTAAAACAGGAAGGAAAGGAGGAAGAGAGGAGGGAAAGGAACGAAGGAAAAGAGGAAAAAAAGAAAGATACACACCCCTTTAGACTACTGCTAGCCATTTATTAGCTTGTCTAATTCATACCATCCTTGTCATTCTTGCTACTCTCAATAAGAAAGAAAAAGAGGAAGGAGGGAGGGAGGGAAGGAAGGAAGGAAGGAAGGAAGGAAGGAAGGAAAGAAGGAAAGGGAGGGAGGGAGGAAGGAAAGAAGAGAAGGGAGAGAGGGAAGAAGGAAGGAAGGATGGAAAGAGGAAGGGAGGGAGGAGGAAGGAGGGAGCGAGGGAGGAGGGAAGGAGAAAAGGAAGGTTGGAGGAAGGTAGGAAGAAGGGGAGGGGGAGGGAAGGATTAAAAGAGGAAGGGAGAGAGGGAGGGAGGGTTGGGAGGTAGGGAGGGAGGAAGGGAAGAAGGGAAGGGAGAGAGGGAAGGAGGAAGGAAGGAGGGAAGGAGGGAGGGAAGAGGGAAGGAGGAAAAGTGGAAGGGAGGGAGGGAAGGATTGAAAGAGGAAGGGAAGGAGGAAGAGTAGGGAGGGAGGAAGGAGGGAAGGGAGGGAGGGAGGAAGGAGAGAGAGCAAGTCCGCTAGTTGGATAGTATAGCCCCCGGTCCCTGGTGAGGCTGAATAATTTCACAGATGACCCTTATCTCTTCATCGCTTGTAAAGTGCTTTCTCACTACTGCGGTCCCTTCTCCCTTACCTGCTACAGTCCTTAGTGAACCTGTTTTATCCATAATGCCTTCTAAGATGTCTGTAAAAGAGTGTCTATGAGCGAAAGGTCACTACTTTTCGGTGCTTGTTGATAAATAACAGTTTTTCCAGGGCTGGGTCATGTGGATCAGCGGACGGTTTTAACACCGTGATTTCCATAGAGTGATTTAGTTGAGGTGAAAACATCCCTAACAATAGCCACCCTTTACGGAGCACTCCCCCTACACCAGGCTCTGTGCTGCGCACATCACACAGGGTTTTGGCCTCCCATACTGATGAAGAAACCGAGGTTCAGGGAAGTTAAGTGCCCGCCCAAAGCCACACATGGCAAAGCCGGAACTTGAATCCAGATTTATCTGATTCTAACCCCAATGATTCAGTCATTTTTAGAATGTCGCATGCCATTTTTATTCCACGTCAACGATGGAAAACCCTTTAATATGATAGCCGTCTTGCTCCCTAATGTCCAAGTTTCCTGGATTAACCCCCCCTCGGGGGAACAATCGCCCAACCAAGAAGATGGGCCGGTTCAGAGCTCCCTCTGGATTCTTAATCCCAGGTGTTCAGGAGGTCACAGCCCCCACCACAGACTTAGGAGGGCTGAGACTGGCCCTGCTTCAGATCTGGAGGGGATCACAGAGACAGGTCTGGACGGGAGGGACGCAGCAGGAAGGCTGGCTGGGGTCTGGCCCAGGGAGGGACTGGCTCCAGCCACCAGATTGAGTGGAGACCCCAACACGCTGCACTTGAGACGCTGGCCACACAGTCCCACAGAGAGGCCTCAACATGACCCTGAGCTGAGTCTGGCCTGGAGCCACTGAAGTCCCTAGGGCCCTCCTGGGAAATCCCTCTCATCAGCCCCCGCCGCCCCAGATGCCTCGGCCGGCATCCAGGAGCGCCCCCTGAGGTCCTCCCCATATCACACCCTCCCCCCGCCCCGCCCCAGGACTCGGGACGACGTGTGGCCATGCCTCAGCTCCGGCAGAAGCAGGCTCGGTGGCCCCCACGTGCGCACGACCCTTCCACCCCCGGTTCCGCGCCTTCCCCACGCGCGGACCCATTGCCCACCTCTGCGCCCGTGCCCTTGCTGTTTCTTAACGTCTGCTAGAAAACCCTGTCTTCTGCTTTCCCCCAGCGGAATTCCTGTCTCCTTGGAAAAGCCTGTCTGGACCATCCCCTGGCCCTAAACTCGCCATTCCTGCGGGTTCCCAAGTCCTGTCATTCCTACATCTCTCAGAGGGGTGCTGGAAGGATTAAGGGACCCAACACCTCACCTTGGGCCTGGCAAAGAAGCTGAGTACTTGCTAGAACTTTTTCGTTTTGATTTTTATTGTCTTATTTCTCTCGGAGAGAGTTTTGTCTTTGTTGCTCCTGGAACCTGGCATACAGTAGAGGCTCAATAAATATTGAAAGAATGAAGGGGTAGGCGGGAGGAAGGGCTTTCCAAGGGGAAGCACAGCATCGAGGTGGCCCCAGGCCTGACCTCCAGGTATTTTCTGTAGCAGGTCTCCTGGCTCTTACCTCCAGCAGCTTCCAGCTCCCTGCAGGGTTGTGTGTCCACCTGGGGAAGCTCTCTGTACCCGGTACCCAGTGATGTCAGGTGAAGTTACCTGAGTGACATTCCTGACGATGGCCCACAGCTTTGCCCACTGAATTCTACGCTTAACCAAATGGAATCCTCTTTGGGAAGACTGCTGGTCTATGGGAACCAACTGGGTTTGGGCCACCCCCTGTACGTTCCTAGTCCCAACTCCGGCCTAGTGCAATAACTGTGTTTATCTATTTAAATGTATTTTTAAAAGATTTTATTTATTTATCTGAGAGAGAGGAGAGAGAGAGAGAGAGAGCACAAGCAGGAGGAGGCAGGCAGAGGGAGAAGCAGGCTCCCTGCTGAGCAGAGATCCCATTGCGGGACTCCATCCCAGGACTCCGGGATCATGACCTGAGCTGAAGGCAGATGCTTAACCGACAGAGCCACCCAGGCGCCTCAATAACTGTGTTTAATTGATGGATTCAGGAGAAGCCTGCTGTGGTCAGTGGACATTGTGATATTCTTGGAAGAAGCTTCCTAGCTACTTGTCCCGTTTATTCCTGGGGTGGAACATGGCTGCCTGCCAGCAGCCACCCCATCTATCTTCATTCCTCTTGCATTTTTTAGGGCCCCCTGAAGCACCTCGACATGAGGGAGAAAGCACAGTTTGGAGCAAGTGCTGTGGAGTGGACCCAGGGTGCCACCTGGGTGCCAGCCCACGTCAGCTCAGCACAGACCTTACCTTATTAAAAACCCACCATAAACATGGAGTTAATACAGCTGCCAACCCCATTTTATAGCTGAGGAAACTGAGGGCTCAGGTGATTGGGCCAAATGTCACACAATTTGGAGCTAGGCTTCTTCCTTCCATGGAATCTCAGTTCCATAAAAACCTTCAGTTTTATCATCTGTAAAAAGAGTTAGGTAATTATGCTCATCTCACAAGGTACAAACAAAAGTGTGCATAAGTGAACTTAACAAAAATTTTTTTAAGGTTAATAAAGTGCACCTTTCAATTATTAACATAAAAGACAAGGAGTTGACACCTGTTTTGCTGCGCTTGCCTGTAGCGGTGCCCCTGGCCGGGCCCGCGCGCCCCACCCCAGCGTGAAGTCAGCCTGAAGGGATGTTTTTGTCATTCCTTGGCCTGGGGAGGAGCCCTGATTCGGACGCTGCAGAACCAGGATTGGGAGGCTCCAAGATAACGCCATAGCCGCCCTTACGTGTGTATATTCATCAGAGTTTACAAAACACAGCCATAGATGGTATCTCCCTTCGACCTCATTTCATCTCGTGACACAGGAAACCTTATCCCCATTTCACAGAGGGGACAAGTAGCAAGGCTGAGTGGGGATGCAGACCCCAGGCTTGCACTGCAGGGTGCCTTTCCAGATCAAGCAGCCATTCACCATTGATCAGTAGCTCTGAAAGAGGGCCTGGCATCTGAGCACCGCGGTTACAGGCTGATTCCTCAGCTCCACCAGGTCTGGATAGAAGGTCACTAGGCGTGGAGCAAACTGCAAAAATCTGTATTTTTATCCAGTCCATGTAGACGTTGGGTCTCTGGTGTTCTGTGGATCACACTTTGAGAAGCGGTACAAGAGGATGTGGAATTCTTGGAAGTCTCCGGGCAGACACCAGTAAATCGCTGACGGCGGTAGACAGAACTGGGAGTGGGCGTGGGAGGGGTGGGTGTGCGGGCTGGGGGTGGATCGGAGCAGGTGCACATGCTGAAGTATCTCAAGAATGTCTGGGCCAAGTTCCAGGCCGGAATGTGTTCGTTCATTTCCAAACATTAGAGCGACTACGTATATTTCACTTCTGTGAAGCACCTAAAGGAGTCAGGCCCACAGAGGGAGAGTAGAAGGTGGTGCCCATGGCTGGAGAGGGGATGGGAGGCACAACAGAGAGAATGTACTTACTGCCACTGAACTATACACTTAAAAATGGGTGGAATAAGGATGCCTGGTGGCTCAGTCGGTTAAACATCTGCCTTCAGCTCAGGGCATGATCCCAGGGTTCTGGGATTGACTCCTGCATCCGGCACCCTGCTCAGCGGGAAGCCTGTTTCTCCCTCTGCCTGCTGCTCCCCCTGCTTGTGCTCTGTCTCTCTCCCTTCCTCTCTCTGTCAAATAAATACGTAAAATCTTTTTTAAAAATGGGTGAAAAAATAAATTTTATGTTACGTGTCTATTTTACCACAGTAAATAAATAAATAAATAAATACACGTCTGAAAGGGAGCTTCTCTAAGTATGACCTAAAACCCAAAAACTATAAATTTAAAAAAAATAATGTGTTGCCTACATAATAATCAAAATTTCTGCATGGAAAAATTACCATACACAAAATCAAAAGGCAAAGAACAAACTGGGAAAATATTTGCAATACAAATGACGAAAGCATCTGAGTCCCTTGTCTATCAAGAAGAAAAAGACCAACAGTGCAGGGGAAAAAAAATACTTTTTAATTCAATCATTTGCTCTTTTAGCAAATATCTGTTTAACACATATGGGCCTGACACAATTCTAAGTGCTGGGAACGTAGCAAATAAATAAATAAATAAACAAACAAATGTAACATTAAGATGAGGAGATTCAATACCAGTTGGGGGAAATGACAATAAACTAGACCAGGAAAGTATAGAATATGTTGGAAAGTAACGAGTGATCATGGAGGAAAGGAGAGCGGGCGAGGACAGGACAGCTGTGCCGAGAGGCACAGGTTAAGTGGGTGTCCGAGCAGGTTTCCCTGGGAAGGTGATATTTGAGCAAAGCCCTGAGGGGGAGAGAGATCTTCTCACGGTGATGAGTGGGGCCAAATGACCAGGAAAGACCCCAAAGGGTCAGGCCTGGGAGGCCGTTGGGGCAGCAGAATGAGGTCAGGGAAGTCACAGGGTCCCGCATGCAAAGGCTTTTAGTCTTCTTTCACTTGAGATGGGAGCCGCTGGCGGGTAATGAGCAAAGGGATGACATAACCCAATTTTTAGTGTTTTTTTTTTTTAGATTTTTATTTATTCATTTGAGAGAGAGTGAACGAGCGAGAGAGAACGAGAGAGGAGCAGGGAGGTTCAGAGGGAGCCGGAGAAACAGACTCCCCGCTGAGCAAGGAGCCAAACATGGGGCTCAATCCCAGGACCCTGGGATCACGACCTGAGCTGAAGGCAGATGCTTAACCAACTGAGCCACCCAGGCGCCCCCCCCACCCCAGTTTTTAGGTTTAAAGAAAGACTTTGGTCACTGGATTATGCAAAGACTGAGAGGGACAAAGGCAGAGGCAAGAGAAGTGGATTAGATAACCCAGGCAGGAGGTGCTGGTCCTGGGGACCAGGGCATCAGCCGGGAGGTAGTAAGTGGTTGACTTTGGGATGCCTTTGAAGGGACAGCCAGTGGAATTTATTAACAGATTGGCTGGGGGGCACATGAGAGAAAGAAAGGCCGTCAAGATGACTCCCTGTCTTGGGCTTATGCAAAGTGGAAAGGTGAGCTGTTTTTCTTTGAATTGGAGATGATGATAGTTGAAACGGGTTTTGGGGGAAGAACAGTTTGGATCTGGCAACCTTAAATTAGAAATGCCTCTAGGACATCCAAGTGCAGATTTGAGGAGGCGGTTGGCTACAGGGGAGAGGTCAGGACCAGCTGGTGATAGAAACTTGGCAGGTAAGAGCCTATGGGTGGTATCTAAAACCAGGAGACCTGACGCCATTGCCAGGGTGTGGAAGTGGTCCAAGGACTGAGGTCTGGGCCAGGTCTAGGTTGAGAAGTCAGGGAGATGAGGAAGAGCTGAGAGGTGGGAGGAAAACCAGGGGAATGTGGTGTTCTGGAAACCAGGTGAAGAGAGGTATCAGGGAGGAGGGAGCCATCATAGGCTTGGTGAGGTCAGCTGCTGCTTTGGGGCCAGGAAGTGAGAACTCTGAGGATTCCTGCTGGATCCAGCCAGGGTATTGATGACCTGGCAAGGAGCCTGGGGTGGGGGAAGAAGGCTGGCAAGAAAGAATGAGACAGAAGAAATGGAAGCAGTGAGTATAGAGAACTGTTGAAAAGCTTTGCAGTAAAGGGCAGTGGGGGGAGGGGAGCAGAAAAATGGGCAAGGACATGGAAAGTTCACAGAAAAGAAATACACGTGGCTTCTAAACATATGGAAAGTGCTGCACTTCATAATCAAGTAAACCACAGAGATGTCATTTTATACCTATTAAATTAGGAGAAGTTAAAAAATTAATACTATAGTATTGGAAGGGCAGAGAAGCCAACCATCATCCTTTGTTTTAGGATTTTATTTTTTTAATTTTTAAAAGATTTTGTTTATTCATTTGAGACAGACAGAAACACAGAGAGAGAGCATGAGCAGCAAAAGAGGCAGAGGCAGAGGGAGAAGCAGACTCCCCGCTGAGCCAGGAGCCAGATGTGGGGCTCGATCCCAGGGCCCTGGGATCATGACCTGAGCTGAAGGCAGACACTTAACCATCTGAGCCACCCAGGCATCCCTAGGACTTTAAATTAGCACAGCCTTTCTGGTTGGCAAAAACGTACTTATGCTTCCACCTGGTAATTCTACTCCTTGGAATGTTCCAATGCCTAAAGTCACAAAGATATTCAGTCACTATGTACAAGTATATTCACATCATTATTTATCACATTTATGATAAAACCGTAGAAGAAATCCAGATGTCCATCCACTAGCCCCACAGTGCAGCCATTAATGGAACACAAGCAACTATATGTAGATTCGACAAGATTGTTCTGGACCAGTAAACAAGGAAAGCAAGGGTATATGATCTCTCATTTGTGACGAGAGGGGATACCTACATACGTGCCTGTTCAAGTCTGAGAGACTTCTAGGAACACACACAAGAAAGCAGGGGTGAGCCTGGAAGGGTAGACTAGGGTTCAAAGGTAGAGACATATTTTCCTTCCTATCCTTTTGCTCTGTTGGAAATTTCACCCATGGACATGTACTGTGTTAAATTCACTTTTAAATAAAAGCTTCTACAGTGGGGTCATATCATGGAGAGTCGGAAGGGACTTTCAGGTGGTCTAACCCAGTGGTTGCCATAGCCCAAGTCCATGGCTGGGCTGTGAAGACACAGGGCTGATGTGCACAGTCGCATCTTGTGGCCCTGTCTGGTGACGTGGATAAAATCTCCCAAGGCCATTCTGCAGCACAGGCAGAAGAATGCGGTGGGCACTGTGCTCCCCACAGCGTATAATTCCCCAGAGACACTGAGGGCCTTACAAGTGTCAGACGCTGCTCTGGGGGCTGTTTACCCCACAGGGAGCAGTCAGGCAAGAAGATCCCGGGGACCGTCTCTATCAATAAGAAGAGACCGTTGACAAAACAATATAACAGCTTGGATTCACTATTTTACAGAGGATAACTAAAGCCCTTGACAATCCTCGGAGGGCAGACACTATTCCTATCCCCATTTTATAGATGAGAAAACAGAGGCACAGAAAAGTCACAAGCTAGTGAGTGGCTGAGCTAGGATTTGAGCCCCAGCAGTCTAGCTCTTAAGATTATAAACATGATGAATAGAAAAAAGAAAAGGATTCAGACAGAGTGGAAGAGCACGTCTGTGGTCCGAGCAGACCTCCCTGCAACACCAAAGACAGGACAAGCTCTGCGGGCTAGGAGACTCGTGTCAAACAGGATGCCACTGATGGGGAAGATGGCCAGGTGCACTCACGGGACAGGAAGAAGGCCAGTGTGACTGGCTGTGCCCATTGACAAGGACAGACTAAGGGAATATCTCATCACCTTTAAGCATCATTTCTCTCCTGGTGCGATTACTTCTTTAGGTGGCAGTCCTGTCCTTCAGGAAATTCTTCCTCGGGCTGAGCTTTCCTGATTTCCCCCAATAGCCATTTTCTCTTCTGTATTAAGAGAACCCCTAAGTTTTTTAGCCTGGCATGGCCCCCTAGACTAAAGACTACATCTCCCAGCTTCCCTTGCATAAAATGAGGCCATCTAAGTTTCAGCCAAGGGGCCATAAGCACAAGTGAAGTGTGCAACTTCCCCTTCTCCATCCTGTAGCTTAGACAGATTGTGAGCCAGATGAACCTCGTGGGTGGGAAGAGAAGAGAGAAGGAGGCTGGATGCCTGAGTGGTACACAGCAGTCCTATCAGCTCTGGAATGTCTCATGGAGAAAAACAAAGGACCAATGGTTCTCAAACTTGACTGAACAGTAGACTCACTGGGAGGAGCTTAAAAAAATATTTATGGCTGTCCCCTCCTCCTCAAACTCTGATTTAATTGGTCTGAAGTGTACCTTGAGCATTCAATATTTTAAAAGTTCCCAGTCACAGTGGAGAACGATGGTTTATGGCACTGTTGATTTCGGTGTGTTTTATACACACCAACACCTGTATCCTCACGAGTCCTAGCTTGGATGGGTTTTGGCTCTTAAAAAGCTGTGCCCAGGGAGCAGTCACATTGCTCTTGCTGGACGGTTCTTCAAGTCGAAGTCAGGTGACACGTTCCTCCTACTGACATCTTGTTCCCGCCCTTCATTGGGCTGAGGGCTGATCAGAAGAGAGTCAGAGACTGCAATCCTGAGATCTCATCTAGGAAGCAAGGGTTTTGGAGGACGGGAGGGTTCGTGTGCACAGAGGGAGGAGAGAAGAGGTGACAAGCAGAGAAGCTGAGGAGCTAGGCACCTTGAGGGAAGGCCAGGGGGTTTGGTCATTATTCCCAAGCAGGGTGAGCCCAGGGTGTTTATTCAGAGTTGGGGTCATGGTCAGCTGGTGGAGGGCCTCGTACGCCAAGCTCGTGAATTTGACTTTTAAACTAAGGATGACCAGGAGCCTTCAGAGGAGAGTAAGCAGGGGATAAATTGCATGGCCAGATTTGTGCTATAAAACATTCTGTCCTACTGGTGCGAAAATCGGAGGTGGGGAGCAGTTTTGAGGTGCGGTAAAGGCCAGGTATAGACCAATGAAGGCAACCTACTTGAGTCTGAAGTTTCACTAGATAGAAGTTTAGATTAGAAGTTTCACTAAATAGACGTTGTCGATTTACTTTAGGCTTTAATCACCCTGGAGCTCCGACTGAACGCACTTGCACCGCTTCCAGCCTGGTTCTCCCCCCACCTGCGCTGGTCCGGATTTTAGGGATCGGGAGGAGGGTTACAGCTCCCTCTAGAACAGCCCGTTCCCTTCAGGAGTTGCTCGGGAGATACTAGCAGAACGACTCAGGGCCCTACCGCTTTTTGTCTTGTTGGTGCAGCCCAGAGTTCCAGCATGTTCTTGCAGCGGTCGTAGGCTACAGGAGGAAAGTTGAAGCATATCTAAAACCTCGCACACACTCTATGGCAAATACTAATGTGCATATAGATCACTTGGGGCTCCTGTTGAAACGTGGATTCTGGGTGGCTCAGTTGTTAAGCGTCTGCCTTCAGCTCAGGGCGTGATCCCGGCATTCTGGGATCAAGCCCCACATCGGGCTCCTCTGCTGGGAGCCTGCTTCTTCCTCTCCCCACTCCCCCTGCTTCTGTTCCCTCTCTCGCTGGCTGTCTCTATCTCTGTCGAATAAATAAATAAAATCTTTAAAAAAAAAAAAAAGAAAAGAAAAGAAATGTGGATTCTGACCCAGCAGGTCTGGGGTGGAACCTGAGATTCTGCATTTCTGCTGATGTTCCCAGCCCAGCAGCCACACGCCTGCTCTTCTCAGCCTTGACTGCAGCCGGGAATCACCTGTGAGCTTTAACGACTCCCAGTACCTGGGCCCCACACCCAGTGGTCATGAGTTATAGGTCTGGAGTGTAGCTTGGCTATTGGCATTTTTTTTTAGAGGACCCAGTTTTTTAAAAACTGCTGTCAAGATCGAGGAGAGGTGCTTTAGAATCACCTAGGGAGCTTTTATGAAACGCAGGTTCTAGGGCAACCATTTTATTTTAGTAAGCGCTCCTGGAGAGACTGCTGCAGGTGAATGGTACTGACACTTGGAAGCTTTCCCCGAGAATGGGGGGGGGGTGCTGATTCTCAGAATTAGCGAGTGCCCATTGGACACCAGGCTCCTACAGCAGCAACAAGGAGTAAATCACATTTAAAGAAATAATCTCTTTACTCGCCTTTCCCAAAGGTTAATATATCGGTGTGATTATTTCTGTAGAACAGATCCCAGAAGTAAAATTGCTGCATGAAGAAGAATTAGCTTTCAGATTAAGACAGATACCGACCAAAACGTCATTGAAATGCGTCCCAGGTAAATCTTTCTGTCATCTAGTATTGGAGAAATGAGATCCCGATGTGGCTTTCATTTGTATTTCCCTGAAGAGTAGCGAGATTGAGTTCTTTTCATTCATTCATTTAAACGTATTTAGGACTCACCTCTGATTTGCCTGATTATACTCATCAGGGGTAAATCGTTAGACTTGGTAACCCCCAGTTTCCTCCTCTATAAAATGGGGGAGGGGTCACATCTCCCAAGGTCGTTGAGAGGCTTAGGTGCGATTTCATGAACGTGCAATGTCCGCTCCAGGACGGGCTATGAAGCAGGCGGCCCATGAAGCCGGCGGCCCAGAACTGTGTACCTCGGAAAGCCACCAGGGGGCCAGTCCTCCCGCCGCGCCGCGGGCCAGAGCCCCGGGCGCAGCCGCTCAGCTGGGGGGCGGCGGCGGGCAGCGGTCACCGACCGGCCGAGGCCCCGCGGCTCCCGCCACCGCCCCCCCGCCCCGGCTCCGTGCAGCCTCTCCCCCGCTGCACACCTCCCCTCCCCACCGCGCTCATGCAGCCGCCCCACGGACGGACCCCAAACCCCGAGCCTTCGCGGGGGGACGGGGAAACCCCAGCCTTCCCTCGGTGTCTTGTCGCCCCCACGTGGCCAGTGTGAGCGCCTCCTCCTCCCGGGGCCGCTTCCGCGCCGACCTTTGCTGGCGCCGCTCCCGGCTGCGCGCGAGCCAGACGCCCGGCCCCAGCCGCGAGAACCCCGGGCGCGTCCGCACGTCTTTGATCTCCAAACCCTCTGGCCACACTGCGCCCCGGCTCCCCGCGGAGGCAATCCGGGGTAGACTCGCAGGCTGCCCTGTTGACCGGCCGCTTGGGGGTCAAAGTTCTGGAAGAAAGCAGGAATTCGCAAACACTAGCCCCTCGCCCGGCCCCAGAGGCAGCTCCAAACCCCTCAGGATAACAAAGGACGCTCCTTGGTTGCTTTAATAATAACCATACTGTCATATCTGCATAACGTTATCCCCACGTGATCAAATGCCAGCCTCTCTAGTCCTTGTCACATGCATTTTCACTATCTACATTTCTGTGCAAGGGTTTATCTTTCCTTCTTCACCTCCTGTTTCCCTCCTTTCTGCTCCTTGAGCACCCCACAATAATAGCCAGCGGTTCTTTCTGGATCTTCCCCTCCGGTCTTATAATCATAGAATTACATATATGCACGTATTTGTGTGACTCTGGCCCATACTTCTGTCATTTGGTCCTCGCAGTAAGTCTTGTCCAATTATGTCCATTTTGGAGTTCAGGAAACTGAGGTCATGATTTCATTTATCTATTTACTGAGTGGTTACTACTTACCAGGTTCTGTGCTAAACATCAGACCTCTTACCTGAATCTTCACCACCTGTTATTTGCAGTGGAGGAAACACAGAGCGCAAGGAAAATTGTAAACAAGTTAATAGTCATGTGGCCGCCACTGATGCCAAAGCCAGGTGAGGTCTTGTCACCTGTCACCCCTCCAAATGCCCTCTGGATTGAAGGGAATTCAGCGAGGTGGGATTGTTGTGCTAAGAAGGTGGCCGGATGATGAGGGCATTATTACAAGCTCCCTGCTGAGTTACTCTAGTTATTTTGATAATTGCGTTCCTTCCTCACATGCAAAACAGCAGTGAAAAGCTCTGAGTTGCAGAGGTCCCAGAAGAATTAAAACAGACCATGTTAAGGTCTTCTAAACTATAGAGCGGGAAACAAAGATGAGATCAATGAACATACCGTAAATGCTGTTTATTGTTTTCCTTTTTCTTGTTTTGTTAGTTTGAGATTATTAATCCCGAAAGTAGTGCATCCGTTGGAAGAAACGATAGTGAGGTGAAGTTAACTGAAGTGTGTAATCTCCCCCTCTTCCCGTTCCCCCCACTCCAGCGTCCTGAGGTTAACCAGTGCGGCATGGTGGGGGGCAGATACTTCTAAACTTCATGCCTATGGAAGTATTTCATTTAGACAGATGTTGCATTTGGTAGCAGTTGTTTTATTGACACTTCTCTGCCACTTACAGATTTGTCATTTATCTGCTTAATAGACAGTTTATAATTCCCCGTGTGCTGCTGACTCGTCTGCATAATATGAATGTATCCTTATGTAGCCATGATCCTGAGTCTTTCTTCAAATGGAGACAGAACATCCTTTCCCCTGCATTACTTCTCAGTATCGGACCCTCTCCTTGCCTCCGGGCAGGTCTGTGACCTTTCTGGAGAGTGAACATTTTCCCAGGTCCTCAGGTCCTCCCGGACGCCGCCAAGCTCTGTGCCAGCAAACGACACTGTTTTTTTCTCCTCTTCCCACCCACATTCTTGCTGCTAGCAGGACAGGAACCGATCCCAAAGTTGCATCATCCTGACAATGCTCCCTGGGTGCTCTTTCAAAGCTCGTGTCATTTCACATGGAGGCAGATAGAGAGCCATGCACCGAGGCGCCCCGTTTGGAGCAATCCTTCAGGATGCAACATTACCGAGCAGGGCCAGAGGACCCTCCCCTGGGCTGTGGGGGCGGGGGGGGGCAGCACCGCAGTAACGGCTGGACAAAGGATGTCTTTCAGCTCCCACCAACCTGGCCTGGGGCCTCTTCCTCTCACAGGATAAAGGCCTCCTGCCTGGTTCTCTGTCTCCAGCTAATTCTCCCGCCAGCCAGCCCTCTTCCTCACTTGCTACGGTGATATTGCTGATCTTCGAATATCATGATGTCCTTTATCATCTCAGCAACTTTCGATGGCTTCCCATTTCCTCCAGAATAAAGCCCCAACTTTCTACCACAGAGTCCCGGGAAACTCATCATTTTTCAAAGGGCATCTCTGTCCCCAAACCACATCCTTGTTCTTCTGGATTCTATCCAAGTCTGGCACCTGAAATTGGGGAGCCACTTTCTCCTTCACCTATGTTAATTCCAGGGTCCTGGCCTTTCAGCCTCAAAAATAATCCTCAAATTCATCTATTCTCTCCACTCCCACTACTGAGAGCTCTCTTCCTCATTCCTCCCCTTCCCCACAAGCCTTCCCCTGGGTCCGTCCTGCTGCCTTCCCCTGCCTTCCCCTGTCTTTTCTCAGTGCCCCCCATGCAGAGGAAGCAGAGCAGGAAACCACTCTGCTGCTCCGAAGAGTGGGGGCGCCTGGGTGGCTCAGTCGTTAAGCGTCTGCCTTTGGCTCAGGGCCTGATCCCAGGGTCCTGGGATTGAGCCTGCTTCTTCCTCTTCCACTCCCCCTGCGTGTGTTCCCTCTCTCCCTGGCTGTCTCTGTCAGATAAATAAATAAAATCTTAAAAAAAAAAAAAAGGGGGTGTGCTTAGGGAGGGATTAGGGGTGCCAAGATTGTTGGAAGCAGTCAGGCACATACTGCCCCGTTTATTGTTTTAAGTCACTCCACTTAAATTAAAAAGCAGCTTATGGCAAGAGCATTATGAGACGTAATGTGGTTGAATTTTATCATATTTGGTATGTTTTTGTCAGTCACATGTGGATACACATTCTGTTGTTCTCATAATGTGTTGTCTGTTTGGAGGAGGGGAATACTTTACAGGTGAAAGAATGTTTTTTTCAATCCCAGATCTCGACTATTTCTTGGGGGGGAAGGGTGAAAACGGGCCCCCTGGTGGCAGCTACCGGGGTTGCATGGCTAGAATCCGGAGAGGGAGGTCTCCTTAAGCATCAATCCAGCTATGGAAAGAGCAAATGTCCCCAGAGGTGGACCAGCACACACCCAGCGTTTCTGCTTAGCCCTTGACTTCTCCAGGAGTAGGGACCCAGTCACTCTGTGGCCCGTGGTTAGGTTGGAAACTTGTTCTGTCCCCACTTCCTTGTAGAAATAGAATTGCTTTTGGTGCAAACGCATCCAGAGAAAAGTTACCTGTGAGAAACAATATGGAAAAAAAAAACCCACCCCCAACATCATAAATGTCTGCTTCTCAGTCCGCCACTGGGAGGCAGCGGGCAGAGTAGGGAGCTCGTTTTCAACGTTCTCACGGTCCTCTTGACCTTGGGACCAGCACTCACTTCAGTACTGTCGCCTTCTGAGAAGGTGGAGCCTGAGACCTGGAAGATGTGCACGTGCTTCCTTCTGGCACCACGTCAGCAGGCGCGTGTGGCTCTCCCACCACCATCCGTCCCCTGCAGGCCCAACTGGAGCTGATGGGTGCCACGCCCTCCAGGGACCCCTGAGAGAGCTCAAGGGGGCAGCATCAGGCAGAGCCCCATGGTGCCAAGTGTCCCAGCCTACTGCTCCTCTCATTTAAATGAAAGCATAAGGCTCCCTTCCTTTAGGAAACCTCCAGGATTTGAGACTTCAGTTTTTCACATTAGGATTGCTCAACCAGCTTTTCCCCATTTTTGCCAAATCTCTATTGCAGTGACGGGTCCATTTCCTCATTTGGCCACTTCCCGAGGGCTGCAGCTGGGCCAGCCACACTGTATGTTCTCCGAATTCAAGTCCACAGCTTTGTCATCAAGCCCCAAGCTTTAGGCTAGATGCTGTTGAGATGACGAGAAGGTGCGCCCCTGCCCTCCGGGGCCTTGGCTATTAAGAAGGCTGATCTGGGACTGGCTCATCTGCGGCCTGACCATGATGAGTGTTACTAAGCACAAAGCGCTTGAGGGAGAGGCAAGTGTGGAGGCAGGGGCCTCGGAAAGTGCCAGAAAATCAACGACTTAAAGGGAGAGGTAGGGTGTGGAGTCAGGGGAAAGGGCTCTGGGTGAGAATGCAGGAGACTCTGTCCTGGCTACACTGAGGACATGCTGGGCCCCGCTGGCCCCACCCCTACACTTCCCACTCCGGGCGTTCCTGCGAGTAGCCAGCCAAGGCACACGTGGAGGTAAAATGAAAGGCCCCAGGGCACCTGGGTGGCTCAGTCGGTAAAGGTTAAGCGGCTGACTCAGTTGCAGCTCAGGTGACCTCAGGGGTCGTGGGATCCAGTCCCGCATTGGGCTCCAGGCTCAGCAGGGAGTCTGCTTGAGATTCTTTCTCTCTCTCTCCCTCTGCTCCTCCCCTGGCTCAGTTCTCTCTCTCTCTCTCTAAAGTAAATAAATAAATCTTAAAAAAAAAAAAAAGGCCTGATTCTGTCATAAAAGAAATCTGCAAATCCTTAGACAGCTTCATACAGGGAGTAGGCAAAACCCTGACTGGGAACTGGAATACCGGGGTTTGGGATCCGGTTCCGCTCTGGCTTGGTGGTCCTGGGTACACCGTAGCATCCTTTCTGGGACCCGAGCTTCACCAGGATAATAATGACGCCTGCCATGGCCAGCCTGCAGGGTTGTGAGGGAAAGGGTCTGTGGCTGCGACTGAGTGGCGTGCTGGGAAGAGATCAAGAGGATCCCTTCCCCGGGTGAAGAGGAGAGGGGTAATGGGACCATGAGGATGACCAAGAGATGAAGAAGAGAGAGGGAGATGGACTGGCTGGGAGCCAAGCGGAACCCCGGAAGGAAGACCCCGCCCGTCCAAGCTGCACAATGACGGAGTCGGAGCAGAGCTCACAAACACGTGACGTGCTTTCCAGCTTCTGCATTGCTCATGACTTCTGGGGGCAGACATCACCTGTGGGTAAAATGGAAGTCATCATGCATTTTCGCCCCTAAAGGTTGTGTCCAGCTGGTGAGTGCCTCGCCCCCTAGCAGGCCACGCCTCTACACAGGGGACATGCCAGACACACGTGACGCCAGCGCAGCCGGCATTGCCCCAGCCCTGGTCTCTGCAAGCTCTCCCTGCAGGGCGGGTCCTGCTTCTGTCTCCAGTCCCTGGCACAGAGCAGGCACAGAGCAGGCACCGAGCAGACGTCTCCTGGTTATGAGTCCAGTGGCTTCTGAATAAAGACTTGGTTTTATCAAGTCTTTGGGAAAAGAACATAGAAGACACACCTGCTTGGAATAGGTTAGGAAGTTTTCTCGAAAGTAGGGTTATGACCCTTTCTAGACCCGTGATCCCACTTTATAAATTTGGAAAACTACCTTTTGGGGCTAATTCCCCAAAATAAGAGTCAACTATAAATATTTTTTTAAAGTTTTATTAAATCATTTAGACTTGAAAGAAGTCACAATACTTAACACACTTAAGTGCGTTCTGTACACCACCAACCCAAATGGATTGAGTTCAGAATTTTTATAAATAAAAAATAAACATATTTACAGTGAAAAATAAAAACATGTTAGCAAGTTAGATGATGAAACTGTTATCTATAATCACTTTTGGAAAATACCAACCTACAGGATTACACATAAAACAGTGATTTCATTAGGTTTAAAAGGTCCATAATTCAAGAAGTTAGTTGTAATATATGATTCATGTCTTACTACGGCTTTTTACTTCCCCAAACCAGAACTTTTGGCCAATTTACACAAAAAGCTTCATTTTCCCTTTATTGGAGGTAAAAGTACAAAAAAGCTCTTAAACTGTCCCTAGAATCATCTAAGGAATAAAGCTATTTAATGCTACAAATATCACTATAAAACTAGCTATGGACATAAACCATCACACAATTTGTGCTACTCGTCCTCCAAAATAGTGCGGATTCTTTCTCCATTTACACACCAGGATAAAAATGGAGTCAGCTTTTTTGGAAATTAGTTTCAAAATCATCATCTTGTCTCTAGAAAGCATATTTCTAGAACAATATAGTTACCACATGTAGGAACTCTCTTCTGTACTATAAAAATATTTCCTTTTGAATTCTCTCTTTATATTTTAGGGATTGTTTCTACCTCCCCAGGCAAAGGTGAGGGCTATCAAGCTTGGCCAGCCAGTTTCAAGAGACCACTGAAGAAAAAGGAGCACACGTGATTTACGGATTGCCCTCTCCTGGAGTTCAGCAGTACAGCATTGGCTCAAATTAGGTTATGCCCCCAAATCCAGTTTAAACATGACTTAGAAAAGTAGTCCAAAATAAAATTGAGCAAAGAACAAAATTTTCAAGTTCACAATTCTGGAGAGCCACATTCCTCCGAGGCTGTTCTGTGTCACCTGTTTGGGACGCGAGCGTAAGTTAAGGCTAATTGCTTGGCAAAGGGCTCCGGGAGTTGCTGGACTGTCTTGAATGTTTTGTTCCCGATGAACTCAGGGAGCGAGACCTCTGTCTGAGTACTGTTTTTCCTGGAAGCTCCAGGTCTTCAAATACAGCATTTTCAATGATGGTGGTAGCTTCTGGGCGTTCCATGGGGGATGGAGAGAGCATGTCTTGAACCATCACATACTGAAACATAATAATCGTTTTGTAATGAAGGGCCGGGTTTAGACCATGAAACAGTTCGCTAAATCAGGAGTCAGAAAAGTTTTTCTGTAAATACGTTAAGTTTGCGGGCCAGTTTCTGATGCAACTTCTCAACTGCGCCATTAAAATACAAAAGCAGCCATAGACAATAAGTAAACAAATGAGTACGGCTGTGTCCCAATAAAACTTTATCACAAAATTAGACAGCAAGCTGCATTTGGCCTGTGGGACATAGTTTGCCAACCCCTGCTCCAAATAAACATAGACCATTTTGTGGTAATTATTGTTTTCTAACATATAATAGAGGGTCTTAAATCATATCCTTGAAACACAGACATAATCGGACTTTAAAAATAATTCCATCTTATAACTGCATGTGAATGTACAATTATCTCAATAAAAATTTCAATTAAAAATAATCATGCCAGAGCTCAGTACCTAACCCCTTTTCCTGATTTTTTTTTTGGGGGGGGCCCTTCTTAATGTAACATATATTCTTATAAGCAACCCTGGAAATTGATTCATCAGTTTTGCAAAATTTATAACAAAGTAATTTTTAGTAAAACAGAATTCATCTTAGCTTAGTGTATCTATTATAAAGTACTCTTTAAAAAATTTTTTTACTTCATTTTAAGTAGGCTCCACACCCAATGTGGGGCTTGAACTCACAACCCTGAGATCAAGAGTCGCACACACTACCAACTGAGCCAGCCAGGAGCCCCTGCAAAGTTCATTTTTCTAATGCAATCCTTCATTAACAGACAGTCTAACTTACTACAATTTAATTATTTAAGAAAATTCAAGAGGTATTCACGTGTAAATTATAAAATGATGTATTTGTGGACAAAACATATTATGGAATAAAAATGACAAAAGTAACAAAAACAAACTTCAAAGGCTCATTACACACAATTTTCACCCTCAAGACCAGTTTAATTTTTCCTTCCTACTCTTCTGAGCCACTTTACTGTGTCACTCTGAGTGCTTTAACTCCAATCAGTGGAAATTAGTGACACCTCCTCCTTTTTAAAGAAAGAAGCCAGCTTTTAAGATCCCTCCCAAATTCACTAAAATAAAGAAATCAGTGGCACAGCCCCAGCAGCAGCTCTATTCCCCAGAATGTGCTAGGAGTTCAGCCTTACTGGAGCGAAAGGATGCTACCATGTACACACAGGAAATCACTCAGTGGGGATCACAGAACACCTGGCCAAGGACCTGGCCAAGGACGCTGGGGCCCGAGTTCCCATCTGTGATTCTAACAAGTTTAACAAGTTGTGTGCTCAGGTCCCATTTCCTCTCTACACCGCTGGCTTCCTCATCTGTAAAATGGGAAACTGATGAACTAACTGGTAAGGACCCTTTAAGTTTTAAATTTGATTCTCAAGAAAATAAAAGATTAGAATTATACAAACCTCACGGGGATATTTCTGAGTAAACAGTGGTGGAAATTTGAGATTTCTTACATCCGTTAAGACCTAAAAAGAAAGAAAAGTGTTACTTGCTTTTAAATGTTTTGATACACGGATCTATTTATTTAAACGTATTTTTTGATACGCTAATGGAGTGACGAAGAAAGGCTGAATATTAAACAGATGGAAAACTTATCAGCAGCTTTTCCTGACCTGATAATCTACACATAGTGCTTCCTAAGCACAGATCTACGTGCCATCAAATCACCAAAATTGAGAAAACAATTCAGATATAATTATGCTTGAATTGTACATTAATTATACTGACACCTGGATTTTAACTGAGAATGGACTGATTTGTATAAAAAATAACTCATTCATAATATACAATTTGTGCCCTTAAGTGGGTAACTTTTTCTGTTAGTATCTAGCGTCTCTGTATTTGATATGAAAGAGTATATTCTTTCTTCCTCTTTCTCTCTTTTTTAAAAGTAATCTCTATGTCCAATATGGGGCTCAAACTCATGATCCCAAGATCAAGAGTCACAAGCTCTTCTGACTGAACCAGCCAGGCGCTCCTCCTCTTCTTTTTTGAGTGGAAAAAAAAAAACCAAAAACCAAAAACCGAAAAACAAGAACAAAAAAACCAAAACACAAAAAAACCCCAACTCAAGTCCATTGTGCTAATTACTGAGTACAAAACTAAGCTTTGAAAGTTCATTAGGAAATTTTCATACATATTATCGCTCTCTTTATGTTCCAGAAGAAACAGACAATACTTAAAGCATATAAATACACGTAACTGAGGTTCTCAGAGATGAGACAAAATACTGAATCCATGTAAAAAGAATGAAGTGTAATAAAAAGGAACAATCTTGGACATTAAAAAGTCGATTGTCAAAATACAAAATTAGGAAATTGGAATAACAAATTAAGAAATTCTTGCAAAGAACAGTACACAAAGAAACAAACAGATGGGAAGTAGGAGGAAAAAAGATTAGGCATTTATAGGATTAAGTCAGGAGTTCCAGAAAAAGAAAAGAGAAAAAATGGAGAAGGATTAATCAAAAACTAACACAAGAAATTTACTAGAACTAAGAGTCACACCTTCTAACTGAAAGGACCTACCAGTTTAAGTACAATAAATGAGGGGGAAAAAGGATCAATGAAAGGACTAAAGGTCATAGCAGCGCTGATAGCGGGAGAGCACTAACAGCTTCCAGAAAGAAAAACAAAACAGTTCCCAAGATCTCATGTCAAAGAAGGAGGCACCAGCTCTTCAGCAGCGTGAGCAGGGGGGAGGGGCGGAGGGAGAGGCAGACTCCCCGCTGAGCACGAGGCACTCAATTCCAGGACCCTGAGATCATGACCTCAGCCAAAGGCAGAGGCTTCACAGACTCAGTCACCCAGGCGCCCCTCTATGTTTGATGTTCTGAGTAACAGTCGAACTGTTTCCACAGCGGCTGCACCATTTTACGTTTCTACCAGCAATGTGCAGGGCTTCCAATTTTCTACATCCTTGCCAACACTTGTTATTTTCTGTTTTGTTTTGTTTATTACAGCTGTCCTAAACGCTGTGAAGTGGTATCTCATTGTGGTTTTGATTGGCATTTCCCTAATGAATAATGATGTTGTGCTTACTGGCCACTTGCGTCTCTTCTTTGGAGAAATGTCTATTCAACTCCTTTGCTCATTTTTTAATTGGGTTGCTTGTCTTTTTGTTGAGTCATCACAGTTCTCTGTATGTTCTGGATTACTAGAGCTATATCAGATATGTGGTTCACGAATATTTTCTCCCATTCTGTACGCTGTATTTTTACTTTCTTGATAGGGTTCTTTGATGCACTTGTAACTACATAAATTTTGATGCCATATATTCTGATTCTTTACGTATATTGGACCTGTTTCATATCCTTCTAGAAGCTTTCAGAATGTTCTGATATTTAGTCATTCTGGTTTTTAAATTTTCTTCTTTTTTTCCCCATTTATTGTACAGAGTGCTTGGTAGGTCCTTCTGGTTAGAACGTCCGAGCCCTTTGGTTCTACGTGAGAACTACGTCCTCTTCTACTATGGAGAGGAGTCAACAGGTAAGAAGTAAAATTGATACAGAAACTGTGATAAGGGCATAAACTTTGGAAATACCTCCGTATTTGTCCTAGGTACAATGGTTAGAAATGTGGAGGTAGACCACCTATGAACAATGGGGGAAAATGTGCCTGCTTCCTTTTGAAAGACTTTCAGTAGTCTTCCTTAAAAGCCATGGTCATGGTTTATTTTGAGAGGAAAAAAACACTAATTATGCTTCATTTGCCAGTTTTTAAGTGTATGGTCACTTGCCCTCCAGAAAATTCTTTTCTGACCAACGACCACCGCGTCGCTCGCTCTCCAGCCCTATCACCCTGCGGTTCCCCTCGCTTTGTACTTACTACAAATTTACTGAGTGCAGGATATTGTTATGACAAACTGAAGCAACAACAAGGAACACACTAGCAATTTTTGAAGACTGAGCTTGAAACAGAAGCAAATAGTCTACAAATCCTCCCTATAATCCTCGTGTGAACTTTCCCACCTGCAGTGAACTGCTCTGCTGGCATCAAGGATAACTTATTCTTCTTTTAAATGGTTTCCTTCGTAAATTTAAGAGTATTTTTTTTTTCCACTTTTTTTGAGTGGGGGGGAACTTACCCTGACTCTCTCCATCTGAGTGCCGAATGGGTATAGCAATTCAAACAGAATGAGGCCTAAAGAAAAGATGTCCACTTTATGAGAGTAGTTGTTTCCATGAATCTGAAATACCATATAAAGAAGAAATAATAGAAAAAAATTAACAGAGATCATACAACTGGTAATATGGCATTAGTGAATCCCAAAGTTGACCTGGTCACTTCCCGGTTTAGATGTACGTTAGCAAAGAGTTAATGATCCCTGCAGCCTCTTTTCTTGAACTCACTACAGCAAGAGTAATTAAACTACTCAGCATTACAGAAGGAAAGCCCAGGTATGGCTCGGAGATATGCATCAGTAAAATAGGCCCCGCAGAAACCTGGAGCCTTGCAATGCTAAAAAAGTTTGTGGGAGCCAGTAAAAGGGGCTCAACTACCCCCGAGGTGAAGATTTTCAAAGCCAGCACTATCTAAAGCAGATCTCTCATTTCTAATCATCTTAGACCTCACCCATTTTTATGAGAAAATCTTCATTATTCCAAACCACTAATCAACTGCGGTTAGCCCTCATTAACACACTTAATTATGGACTACTTTGCATTCTTAGTCTTATTTTACATCTATCTATTTCTTATTGTTCGCAGCTAGATTATAAAGTCCTGGAGGGAAGGAACTGCCTCTTTTGTGTTCCCATCATCCGGCACTGGGCTAAGTATAGAGAAGGCCCTCAATAAAAACTTATTTGTTAAAATGAACAGATGAATTACAGCCCAACTACTCTATTAAACAAAGCCTCATTCAAATTAAAAGTGACCTCCTGGGACTTAGAAGAACCCTTTTATTTGTGAAAATTACCCTAGGCACAGAACTTCATACGTGGCAAACGTTAGAGAGGGCGTCACTTTGAAACCGCTCCATCGAGGCATTTCTTAATGGCGGGACTGCAAGGCCCCACCACCTCCTGTCTAAACTGCAGTTGACACCCGTCTCCCTGGCCCCTTCCACCAGCCAGCCTACCTCTGTGCGCACAGAGTATCCGATCGAAAGTTTCAATGACCACCACATCAGCGGCATTCCCTTCCCCTCCTTCCCCTACCTGTTATCCTTGGGGTTTGGGAAAGATTCCAAGAAAACACGCTCAAAAAGAGAGCTTACAGAGGTATGGTGAAAAGGACCCCCTCATACACTGTTTGGAACATCTAGACTAGCACACCTTCATGAAAAGCAGCTTGGCAATAAACACTGACTTCCATTTAATAGTCCTGTATAGGGTGGGGGAATGGGATAGACTAGTGATGGGTAGTAAGGAGGGCACGTATTGCATGGTGCACTGGGTGTTATACGCAACTAATTAATCATCGAACTTTACATCAGAAACCAGGGATGTACTGTATGGTGACTAACATAATATAATAAAAAAACATTAAAAAAAATAGTCCTATATAATCATCTGCCCAAAGGTGGTGGAAAGTGGACAGAGATGAGTACACAGGGATAGATATTTTGGTGACAGTCCTAACAGCAAAATTTGCAGGTCACTAAAATGTCCCAAACAAATGTTGAACAAATGGCTTAACAGAGAGAATATCACATACCCAAAACCGTTTTCTAAAAACATTTAATAATGTAGGAAATGCTTGATTTTAATATTTTATCCAAAATTTTATGGACTAGAATCCCAATTTTGTTTTCCAAAATAAGGTACGTATAAATACATGTTGTAAGATGGGTATACATACACATAGAAGGATATAATAACCATTGTTCATGCTTTAGAGATTTTTTAAAGTAAGTGATTTTTATTTTTTCCTTACACATTCCTATATTCCCTAAACAGGGAATAGAATATACTGAGAGGAAAAAAATTATTATTAAATACATTTAAAAAAACAAATGTAGCCTCATGAACACATACAAAGTGGTCTTTACAAAATATCTAAAAAATTAGGAATTAAGTATAAGATCTCAAGGGGGTAGAATATAATATATCCTTTGAGAGTTTAAGTTGATTGTTTTATCACTGAGTAATGCTAGAATGAACTGTATTTCTTGGTAATTACAACCAAGAAAAAAGTAGCTGGTCTCTGCTCATTTTCTCCAAGAAGGGTAAGAAAATTAAGAACTTTGATAAAATATATTTTAAAACAATGTCGTAGTACAGCTTCTGAAGCTTGGATAAGACAATTCATACAAAGTATTCTGAGAGACTTTTATAGGGACATTTTATAAAGTGACAATTTCTATATTAAGAATGTAGAAGAATACAGAAGAATAACAAGGAAATTATTAAGAGAATTATGGCTGTCCATTTCTAACTACCATATTTTCACTACTGTGCTCTGTGTACCCATCTTTACTTCCTCTGTTCTCACCATCTTCATTTCCGGATCTTTGTTAATTTAATACGGGACAGACCCAGCTTATTATGATGACTATATTTAAAATTATAAAGCTTTTACTAAGGACATATTTTACATTTTACATTCAATTTCAATATGGTATCCGTATTCACAAGGCATTGACACATATACTTAACTGATTTTGATGTCCATTGCCAATATCTTTGTTTCCCTTCTTAAATTCACTTTTTTTTTTTTTTTTGGGAGAGAGAGAGAGAGAGCACGTGAGTGGGAGAGGGAGAGAATCTTTTTTTTTTTTTTTTTAAAGATTTTATTTATTTATTCGACAGAGATAGAGACAGCCAGCGAGAGAGGGAACACAAGCAAGGGGAGTGGGAGAGGAAGAAGCAGGCTCACAGCGGAGGAGCCTGATGCGGGGCTCGATCCCACAACACCGGGATCACGCCCTGAGCCGAAGGCAGACGCACAACCGCTGTGCCACCCAGGCGCCCCAGAGGGAGAGAATCTTAAGCAGAATCTCATGTGGGGCTCGATCTTAACGACCTTGAGATCACGACCTGAGCTGAAATCAGGAGTTGGACGCTTAACCAAGGGCCACCCAAGTGCCCCTTAAATTCACTTTCAATAGTTAACACATTCACATGGTTCAAAAAGAGCATATAATTTTCCCTCCCACCTGTGCCTCATTCACCCAGACCCTGCCCCCACCAGTCACCTCCCCTCTGCCCAGCTGCCCACATAACCATGTTACTTGCACATCCTTCCAGAGTTCCTTTATATAAACATAAATAAACACACATTTATCTTTCCTTCCTTTACACAAAAGGTTGCACACTATGCACATATTTTTGAACCTGCTTTTTTTACTTAGAAGATTCTTTTTAACTCCTATCTATTTAATAATGCTTGGTTTCTTTGTACATGAGTAGCTTTGTGGCCAGATACAAGATTCATGCATGAATTTTTTCTTCAAAATTGTACGCGTTGCTTTATTGTCTTCTAGCATTGAGCTGTAAAGCTTTTTTTCCTACCTCAATACTTACATCATTTATCCTTTATCTTTGAAATTCAAGATGTCTAACTATAGGGGTCTTTACATTTTTTTGTTTTTATATTTTAATAGTAAATCTATCACAAAAGAACCTCATTTTGCATGTAAAGACTCTTGATGTATGAGCAATATCCATTTATTATTAATTTCGAAATCTCCACTACAAGCTCTATTTTTCAAAGAACACATTTATAAATAGAACTTTCCGTTTTGAAAATGTGCTCTCGTAAACATTATGTTTTGAGTCTCACAAACCTAATGATACTTGCATCTAAATTTTTTTTAATTAAAATAAATTAAACACAAAGAATAAACATTTGGATATGTAAAAAACTCAAACAGTACAAAAGGACATTGTATAATAGTAAAATAAAGTCCTCCTTTTCAAAGGCAATGCCTATGACTGGTCTCTGACAGAACCTTCCAAAGAAAATCTAACCCACAGATTCTCAAAGTTTGGTCAATGGATCCCTGAGGATCCCAACATCCTTTTGGGAGGTCTGCAAGGTCAAGACTACTTCCATAATAATACAAAGTAGGATGTGTCTTTTCTGCGTGCTGACATGTGTGTTCCTGGAACCTTAGCAGGAAGCAAGGCAGCAATGCCAAGCTGCCAAGCTCGACTGTTGGTAAGGATATTCTTCAGTGTAACAACAAAGATGACAGTTTCACTTAAAATGTCTTTGCTGAAGCAGTAAAAATCCTTACTCTTACTACACCTTGACCCTTAGGTACACATCTTTATACGATCCTGCATGACAAAATGGCAGGCGTTCATAAAGCGTTTCTTCTGCTCCATATCCAAGCACAGTGGTTGTCTCAAGAGAAAGCAACTGTGCAATTGCTGGAATTACAATATAAACCAGTTGCTTTTTTCATTTTTTTCACCATTTGGACTTGGAGACAAACTATGGTTATTCTGACTTGGATACCTGGCAGACATTTTCTTAGAGGTGAACAAAGTGAGAACGGCATTTCAAGGAAAACTGAACAGTATTTGTAGTCAATGATAAAAATTGAGCTTTGACATGAAATCAGAATTTTGGAAAATTCATATTCACCATGGGGAACCTGACTGCTTCTTAAGACCTAAAGCCTTTTCTGGTGAGTCTGATGTGTTTGTTTGTTTGTTTTTTTTTTTAAATATCGTATAATGAATTTGTGACAACTCTTGGAAAAGTTGCATAACTTAGGGAACTAATAGTTTCCAAGTTACCAATGCACAATGTTACAAAATCGTGCAAGGGTGAGAGATCCTTTCAAAGCACAGAAAGGATCAAAGATGTTAAAGTAACAGAATACAAACATTTAGTGATAGGGTTTTAGACTCCACATGGTAAATAACTATTTTTTAAAAAGATTTTATTTATTTATTTGATAGTGAAAGAGAACAGAAACAGGGGGGTGGGGTGGCAGGCAGAGGGAGAGGGAGAAGTAGGTTTCCCACTGAGCAGGGAGCCCGATGTGGAGCTCGATCCCAGAACCCTGGGATCATGACCCAAGTTGAAGGCAGATGCTTAACTGACTGAGCCACCCAGGAGCCCCGGGGGCAAATAACTTTAAAGAAACTATCCCTTACTGAGTTTTGATGCACTATCAAAGACAAATACCCAGAACTACCTGAAGATGCTATTAAATATTCCTCCCTTTCCAATTATCTATCTGTATGAGGTCAGATTTTCTTCATTTACTTTAATCAAAATAACAGACCAACAGATTAAATGGAAAAGCAGATATGAGAATCTAGCTCTTTTTGTTCTTGTTGTTTTAAGTAGGCCCCATGCCCAACACAGAGCCCAATGCGGGGCCTGAACTCATGACCCTGAGATCAAGACCTGAGCTGAGATCAGAGTTAGATGCTTAACCAACTAAGCCACCTAGGCCTCCAGAGAACATAGCTCTTTTAAGTCAGATATTAAAGAGATCTGCAAAAATGTAAACAAATGTCACTCTTCTTGCTAATTTGCTTTTATTTTGCAGAATATTTATTTTTCATAAAAATACCTTTAAGATGTGATAGGTTTAATATTGACATTTTTAACAAATAAAATTTTTATAAATTTCTCAATTTTATCCTCTAATACAGCAAATATTGACAGATAAAAATCCCATATGAAAAGCTCTTGAGGGGCGCCTGGGTGGTGCAGTCATTAAGCGTCTGCCTTTGGCTCAGGGCGTGATCCTGGCGTTCCAGGATCGAGCCCCACATCAGGCTCCTCCACTAGGAGCCTGCTTCTTCCTCTCCCACTCCCCCTGCTTGTGTTCCCTCTCTCGCTGTCTCTGTCTAATAAATAAATAAATCTTTAAAAAAAAAAAAAAAGAAAAGCTCTTGGGTTCTCAATCATGTTTACAAGTATAAACAGGTATTGAGACCAAAAAGTTTGAGAACTGCTGATGTGGAAGCATATATAAGCTTGTATCATTAGCTGGGCTGGACTTGCTTCTCTGATGCTCCCAGGATACCCTGCTCCCACCACTCTTCCAGGCTCTGTCCTGTTCACAGCGCTTTTCCTTTGGAGACTAAGCATCCCCACAAGGCAACATATCCCAGCCCATCTACCTCTAATTGCTTGTGAATTACTGGAGAGAGTGGGACCTCTGGCTCTAGCTGGCTCTGAAACAAGTTTCTACATAGTGTGCATAAGAAGGACTGGAGTTAAATTTGGAAGAGAGGCAAAGTCTTTTTCTAAATTTCTGGTTGCTGTCAGGTTCCGGTTCAGGGGTGAGCACATGTTGTACGTACTGTGTTTTTCTTAATCCATTTCCAATTCACACTGTAGAAGTTGCACCCTAGTGTGCTGCCCGTGAACACTACTACCAGTTTTCATAACTTTCAGATTTTATCTTACTGGGTATTTTAAGAAGAATGTGGATGGAGATTCATGGGGCTTATCTGGCTTGTAGCCATGCTAATTAAAAATCCATTGTTAATTCAGAAGGAAAAGAAAAAACTTGCCTGCTCTGGGCTCATATACAGTTTGGTCCCCACTTGTCCTGTGTGTCTGGCATAGGCTGGCATCGGGGTCAGAACCATCTCCTCTTCCTCATCCTGGTCCATTTCGGTCACTAATCCAAAGTCTCCAACCTTGACCACATCGTCCACTGTAAAGAATATGTTGGAAGGCTGGAAAAAGACAGACAAAAGCATGATAGGTGTGCATGGAGAAGGAGAGAAAGTGAAGAGAGTAACTTAAATAACTACAGAAGAGAAATACAAGAAACTAGATATTCTCAAGCATTAAACAGACTAATATGAAAATAAAGGAATCCTTCAATGCCAAGCAAGTACTGTTACAGTAAGGAAAAGGGAAGGGAAGCAAAGGGAGTGAGCATTTATTGAACATTTATTTAAACTCTTAGAGATTCACATTCTCTAGGGCCCAGTCATCAATCTCAGTATTCTATATACTCTCCTTTGGCAAGCTTTTTATGTTTATGACTGAAGCCCTGATAATAATAGTAGTAATAATAGCAAATGCATACAGAGCACTGGCGATGCGCCAGGAGCTGTTCTAAGCAGTTTACTACTATTAACTCATGTAATACTTACAACCCTATTAGGTTTTACAGATGTGAAAACTGAGGCCCAGAGAAGTTAAGTGCCCAAGGGTATTTATTTACCTAGCAAGTGGCAGAGCAGGATTCAAACCCAAGTGGTCTGGCTCCATAAGAAAAAGACTTCTGGTTCACTGACACAGGACCAGCACTGACGAATGAATGAAACAGACTGGCCTTTCGCTTGTGTCTGGCGGGCGGGGGTGGGGGGGCAGGCTACCAAGGAGAGCAAGAGCGCCTTACTACAAACTCGTGCTGACTCTTCTAATACCCGTATGCTCCTGTACACTCCCAGACCTCTGTCCGGAGTTCTAAGCTCTCATATGTAACTGTTTATAGGACAGATCCAAACAGATTTCTTATGAGATGAAATACATCAGCTTTCCTTCAGCACCCACCGTGGCTAACATAACCACCATTCAGAGCCCTTAAAATAAGGAAAAAGGAAGCCATTTAGCTCATGAAACTGAATTTCATCAGGCTTCAAATACTGCCAGACAAAAAGCATCTTATTCCCGAACTCCAAAATACAATTCTACAATGTTGACTTTGAAGCAATCAAGTTATTGCGTATAACCAAAGTCTAGAGTGATAACCTTCCGCTCTCCCACAGATGACATGCGAGAGACAACACACACTGCAATGCCTTAAATTTCACATCTCCTCCTCTCCCCTACTTTCTGGTGTCACTTGTTATTTACTAAGCAACATAATAGACTTTTTGGGGTCAGGGGGTTTTCTACCATCTACCCTCTGTTTCCATCAGAAATACCCTGACTTGGCTTTGGGAACTCCCTTTTTCCCAACGGTGCAGCCATCCCGTAGTTCAGGTGGACGTGGTCCCAGTTACAGCCAGAGGTTGCAGAAGTCCATCAGCATGATTCCAGCCCCCTGGACAGGAGACTGATCTAGGGATGGATATGTGTCCTTGGCTTAGCAATTAGAAGAAAACCCAGGACTCCCGCTCAATCCTGGGGGAAAGAGATACTTTTCTCCCATGCCCTTTTCTCTCCATGCCTATCTCTCCAGCCACCTCTAAAGACTTATAACATGTAGCCCTGAGAATTGCTGGCAGCTATCCTGGGATAATAAAGGGAGAGCATGCCTGAAAATGGAAACAAGAAATGGTGATGGGGCAAGGGACGGGTTCTGGCTACATCACCTGATCCTAGATAAAGTTTTCCCTGAATCTAGGACAGTTCAGTTACATGGGCCAATAAATTTCCTTTTGGCTGCAAACAAAAGACTATTCAAAATAAAATGACATGAGCATATAGAATGTGTCAGGCATTTTGCTAAGTCTATAACAGGTGAACAAAACAGACACAGAAACCAAGGATAAATAATACAAGTGTGATGAGAATTTAAATGAGAAATACCAGGCTCTATGAGGACCCAATGTATTTGAGGACCTGTGAAAAGCCCAGCATGAAGCCCAGCTAGAGGGAAGAGACTGGAAGTAAGTCTGGAGAACTGGGGGGCTAGAGAGTGCCAATGACAAAGGCTGAGCAAGGAACAAAAGTGGGAGAGGGCCAGAAGGTTTAACAAGGAGTTCAGAAACTTGGGTCAGAATGAACAGAACGCAGAGCTGTTTAAACTGGGAATAGAAATCTTGGAGGTAATTTTTCTGGCAACCTAGAAATCTTTAAAAACAATGTATCTTTACAAAGGAATAAACTTTTTTGTTTTGTTTTGTTTTTTAAAGATTTTATTGATTTATTTGACAGAGAGAGAGACAGCCAGCGAGAGAGGGAACACAAGCAGGGGGAGTGGGAGAGAAAGAAGCAGGTTTCCCACTGAGTGGGGAGCCCAATGGGGGGCTTGATCCCAGGTTCCTGAGATCAGGCCCTGAACCGAAGGCAGACGCTTAACGACTGAGCCACCCAGGCGTCCCTAAACTTCTTGATTTCTAGGAAAACTATGGGGAAATTAATTTTCTTCCTGGAATTATTTTGGTGCGTAGACAAACACAGAAAAAAATCTTTAGACAGCAGTGTAGCATTTAACAAATATTCCCTAATATCTCATTAGCATTATAAAATCAGCAGAAGGATACTCATTATTAGTGAAAACATAATTACAATGCCTTTCAACTTGGCATTTTGGGTGTATAGTAAGGGCTAAAAGCAAAAAGAATATGTATATCAGTTAGTTGTTTCTCACCAAATGATAAGTGTTTACGATATTCAAACAGCCAGCACCCTCTCAAGTTAGTATCTGGCTTCCTGGAAGTTAGTTGTCTTCTCCTTTCCAACCAAAAGAAATCATCTCTGAACTTTTCCTTCAGTGCAGAATAATTCCTGTCAGTTTGGGCCCACATCAGAATCATTGAAGCACAGTGATTATATATAATTCAATAACAATTACTCTGGAAAATAGGAATGAATTCTAATTCTGGTCCCCCTTATTCCAAACTCTTAAAAATATATTCAAGGATTAAAACATGTACTGCTGATATGAGAAGAAAAGAACTTGTGCAAGTAGCTACGTTGGTGTCTGAAACAGAAGTTTTTGGTTACACAAAACAAAACTGAAACTACTTCAAATCAATAATTTAAGCTACTTCCATCAGAAAAGCACTTACATGCTCACTACATATTTACTGACGATCGGCATTAGCACATGAAATACGGAAGAAATTAGTCAAGTAAGAGTTCCATATGATTATTTCAGAAACACATACCTAGGAAGTACTGAGTATTCTAGTAATACATATATGCTATATATATATTATAATTTAGCATATCACATTGCCACAATATTCAATATTGTATATACTGAAAATAGAATCAAAGGCTTTAGTGCCACAAACAATAACCTGGCTAACTATTTGCTTTCTTTCTCCATCTAGCTTCTCACGCCCTTCCCCAGAGCTAAATAGTTCGGGAATAGGGGCAAAAAGCCTGGAGATTTGCCCCAATTCAGAGCTGGCTAATGAAGGAAACTATGTCTCTCCTTCCACTTGGGTGCCTGTCACCACACTACCTTGGGGCCCTCGGGAACTTAGGTCAGGGTTACCCAAAGCCATAGGAAAAACAGGGTGTATCTGCTCACAGTGGATCTGTCTTTTTTAGCCAGAGGAACGGGAATACTTTGCGGTAAAATGAACATAAACACATCGCAGAAGAGAAGACATGCTCTGCCTCAAGTTTTCAGACCACGAGCCTTCTTTCTGCAGCAGGCTCCTCGGGCTCCTTCCCCAGGCCTCTGCGCCCCTCTCTGACACCTTTCCTGTCCCTCGCTCTTCAGGGCACTTCGGTTAAAAACTGACCAATACCGAAAGTACTGCTCTCTAGCACAGAAGGTCAGGTCGAAACCCTTGGGAGCTGTCCCACGAATACAGACCTTGAGGTCCCTGTGCATGAGGCCTTTACTGTGCAGAAACTCAACGGCCTCTGCGATCTGCAGGAAGATGTGCAGACACACGCTCCTCTCTCTCTCCGCTATGGTGCAGCGGCTGTTCATCCAGTCTTTGAGGTTTTCCTTTCTGCACAGCTGCATCTGAATGTAAAGATACACCTTCGGGGAGCTGGGCTGGAGTTTCTCTGCAGTGTTTTTGGTGAGATCTAGACTTAAAGTGGTCGGTCTTGGAGGAGAGACAGAGATACTTGGTTCGGAAGAAGACTCGCTACTGGAATGCTTGAAAGCACTTAGTTTATTCGCACAATGGTTGCCCATATGCAGTCGCTTCGTTTTGAGCTCTTCTTTACTGGACGCGTTATCACAGCCAGAATCTTCAAATACTATAGAAGAGGATGTTCTCTCCCTTGACCTTTCGTAAGGAGAAGCTCCAGAAGGACTAAGTTCAAAGGAGTGTCCCTCGTCATTGCCATCCATAGTACCATCTTCCACATCGCAGTCCGTGAGGCAGCTATCCCGGAGGTTGCACGCTGCATCCACGGACTCACTGGTATCTGCATGGTCTGTTCCCGAAAATTCCAGCGGAGAGAACTGGCTCTCAGATGAACTCGTCTGGCCACAGGAAATCCCTACTGAAAAAGACCTCCTTTGTGAAGAAGGAGCTATGATTTCAATATGTTCCTTTGTAGAGAAAGGATCCATTCTGCGTATTTTAACTGACGGTGCATCCATGGGACTAGGAGAGCTGAGCGGCCAATCTGTGCTAAAAGTGGGACAGGTACAAAGGGAAGAGAGGCAATATGTGCCGATTAAATGGTTGGAACCACAGTCTTTATTCTAAAAGCTTCATCTATAAGAAAGCCAGTACTAAATGTCAAACAACACACAGATGAAATGAAAACATGCTCTATGAGAGAAAGCATTATATTCCATCCATTTCTTCTAAAAGATTTCAATTGGAAAGCTTAATTGTAGACTTGAAACAGTTACCTGGGACTGTCATGCCAGAGCAGCCAGGGCCTTTATGCAAAACACAAAGCACTGAGGGACCACCAAGGACAGGACTCCTCAGTGGCCATGGTTCAGAAGCCCTTGTCTGAATTAGGGCAGAAGCCCGCAGGGCCCTGAGCCATGGGGCCACTTCACTTGGTCTTTCCGTGGTCTGGCTATTGACCGCATTTATAAGTGTCATCTTAACAAGTTACCGCATGTGGATCTAGGGCTGTGTTTAGTACTTTCAGGCAGGAATTTTACTCTCAATTATTTAGTAAATTGTCTATATGCAGCCTGTTTCCTCTCTGTTCTCATTCACTCCTTTTTAAAAGAGCCTTCCTTCCTACAGCAGAGCGTACTTAATATGAGAATTATCTTCAGGTTACCCAAGTTTAAGTATTTTTAACTGCAAATAGCTTTAAATTAGTTTGATAGTTTTAAAGGAGTTGTTAACTGTTAACTACTGAGAAACTGAAAATCTAAAATAAAAAAGTGGTGACAAAAGCAGACAAAACCTCTTAAAGAGAAAAGCCACTGTAAATCCCTTAGTGATTTATAATTCATACAGCCCTATCTACAAATAATTTTTAAAATTCATGTTCTAAAAAATAAACTTTTCATTTTTTTTTAAATAAATTTTTCAATTAACAAGTGGCTAGATAACGTTCTAAAACATCACAAAGAGAACAGCATTTTTTCCCCTAAAACAAATAAGCAAAACTTAATCTCTAGTTATAGAAATGATATTTTATTCACATAAGCAAAAAAACTAGCCCTAAAAGAAGGTACTAGCTTTTAAGTCTACGTCTAACCAAGTTACCTTTCATCTTTCAGCCAAATTTCATCCATTTTTTCTTGCCACTTCTCTGGTGGTGCTTCTAACCACGCATTGAAATATCTAACAATCCCTGGATGGTCAAGCTTGGCTAAGGCTTTAACTTCTCGCATTACCTTTTCCCGAGCCAACTCCCTGAAATACAGAGAAAAAGACAACACTGAAGATTGCTCTTATCTGAAAAAGTAATCATATCTCTAGTGAGAAATAAGAAAATAAAATTCTCTCTTGAATCTAAAATTAGAAACAGACGAGTTAGCCCTAGTGGCACAATTTTAAAAAAGCCACACAGTAGAGTTTGCAGTTTAAAAAAATACATGTATTTTAGGGTTTTTTTCCTTCTAGAAATAAGTGCTACGAACACATTGCCTCATTCAAACAAAGCTTTCTTGGATGACTAAAAATGAATGACTACAGACCATTGAAGATATAAAGACCACTTAATATTTGTTAATTCAACAGGAGGATGAACAGGTGTAAGAGAAGTATTTAGGAAAGAGAGCTCAGGACGGCAGCTCAGGAGGCTGGAGAACGACCGTACTGGTACCTATGTAATTGGCACGTATTACCATCCAAAAAACCTGCACTAGCATGTTTGTTTGCTTAAACCAAGCCTCAAATACAGAATATCACAGGCAATGAAGTTTAATTAGAAAAGGATCCAGATTTGATTTTCTGCTTTGACAGCTTTTCTGGTGGGTCTATCTCCCATTTCTAGGGATCCCACTAACTGTTCTATCACCTCCAAGTGCTTTTCCTCGAGCCTTTGTCAGGCCATTTTGTGTAGCTGGCCATCCTTCCCTACACATCTGTCTACTGAGTGACAGGCTACTCTTGAATACCCAGCACAAATGTCACCACCTCCAAAAAGCTTGCCTTCCTTGATTTCAGTTATATCTGCACTTTTTCATGAGAAACTATTCACTAATCGAAGACACCAGGTCACAACCTTCCTTGCATTATAGTTACTTGAATATATATGCAAAAGCCTCAAAGAGTTATTGGTTCTTGGGGGCAGAAGATTTGCTTAACTTCATATCCGACATGGTGCCTTGCACAAATGAATATTTAAACTACTCAAAAATTACATACCAAGGAAAAGAACTAGGCCCAAGGAAAAGAATTAGTACACAAATCCATCCCAGTCCTGTGTCCCTAACTGTTGGACAGAATGTTTAACTACCAGTTACAAGGACAACAGAGCAATTAGTGCACATTTAATTAAGAATCAATAAGAGCTTACAGGCACCTGGGTGGCTCAGTCAAGCGTCTGCCTTCGGCTCAGGTCATGATCAGGGTCCTGAGACCGAGTCCTGCATCGGGCTCCCTGCTTAGTGGGGAGTCTGCCTCTCTCTCTCCCCCTGCTCCTGCTCTCGCTCTCTCAAATAAATAAGAAATCTTAAAAAAAAAATCAATAGGAGCTTTCTAAAATAGACGGAAAAGAAGGCATTACTCAAAGCCCATCATCTTAAGCATGACACTGTTCTGAGTTAGAAATGCTACTTCTAGGAATCTATCCTATGGAAACAGACGTGGTCAAAAATTTATATAAAAGATGGACACTGTGAAGTTGTTTTTAACTGCAACAAATCTGAAACCCAACTAACAATAAGAAACAGTTAAACAAAATATTTCACATGTATCAACTGGACTATTATCCAACCATAAAATACTTTCAGTTTATTTTAACGTTTTAATAAAATCCTCCTAATAACATGGAAAATGCCAAGGATACAATAAAGGAAGCAACAGATTAAACTGTACTGTATTGGTAACTATGCTACTAACTAGGTAAATTTATGACCAGAAAAAAAATTAAAGAAATACCAAAAAACGGTAATAGTGAGCACTACTGGGAAGAGGAGACACAGATGATTTTTGTTTTAATACGTTCCCCTACTTTCCACAATATGTAGATTATTTTAAAATGGTGCTATGTAGTAAATATGATAGTCATCATAATTCACTGTGGAAAAGTTCTGAGTATTTAAGAATCAAAAACAAGGGCAGATTTTTTTTAAGTCTAGGCAAAGCAATCTAAATAGATCACCCCTTTTTCGACGGCTGGTTACCTGGTGGCACTTACAAGCTAAAATTCAGAAGGTCAGAAACTATGTTTTCTATCGGATGTACGGAGTACAGCAAGAAGGACGTATTACCTGTGAGATGAGCAATATGGCGCTAGCTGCAAGCCCACTAACAACGCCCTCCCTTACCTGTTGGGGAGGCGTATTCTCTTGATAGCATAATTGCAGTCATCTACTTTGTTTCTGGCTTCAAAGACGACTCCAAACCCACCACGACCCATGCACTGAACTGGTTCAAAGTCTGTTAGATAGCTTAAAAAAAAAAAAAAAAGGGAAATTTAATAAGGCAGTAGTTCAATTTTACTTTATGATACATAAAAAGTACATAAACTCAGTAAGTCTCGTAGAACTTATTTTAATAGAGATTGTAGTTTAAATCTGACTACTAGTATTCTTTGTTCTTCTGTTTATGTAAATGGAGCAAACCCATTCTAATTTTTTCCTAGGAAATTTATAAAAAACAAAAACCCTTCTTGGGTTTTTTGGGAATCACTTGTTAATCACTTGCTCTTACAGCAACTGTACTGATCTAACCTGTCCAATACTTTCCATCACCTACCAAAATATTCTACCCTTCATTGTCTAAACTTCTGCCTCCTGTGGCATTCTGCACTCAATTAGAAAAACACAGCTTAGGGGCATCTGGGTGGCTCAGTCGGTTAAGTGTCCTGCTCTTGGTTTCAGCTCAGGGCCTGATCAGGGTCCTGGGATCAAGCCCACGACAGGCTCCGCACTAAGGCGGGAGTCTGCTTGAGGATTCTTTCTCTCCCTCTCCCTCTGTCCGGCCCCCACCCCCGCGCCCCCACTCCTTGCCACATGCACTCTCTTTCTTTCTCAAATACATAAATAAATCTTAAAAAAAAAAAGAAAAGAAAAAAACATAGCTTAATCTTATGTCAGTGCCTGTAAATTTTATGGAAAAAATATAATCAGTCCTGTTAAGTTTTTTTGGTTCTTCTTTTAGCTAGAAATCTTTCTAGGAACCAAAGCTGTGTGAAATTGGCTAGGTTGCCTCATGAGTCAGTATGCTCATCACCAGAGGAATTCAGACAGAAGCTGACTCCGTATCTGTGACTTACAGGCTGACCTGCACACTGTAGCCTCGTCTCCCTTTTGTGCCTGACTCTTTGCTCTGTGCTCTACATTCCAACGGACTTTCACCAGGCTCTCTCGAAACTTTGGGGCTTTTGCTTCTCCTATTTGCTCTACTGAGATGGCCTACTTCTTTGCACTTAATGAAACTCTGTTTTCCCTTCATCCTGCTCATCTCGCCACCACTGTGGAACCTTCCCAGACCCCGTCCTAAGGTTCTCATAGCACTTTGCATGTAGTTTTTTGAACTATTTAAACATAATCTCAATATTTTGCAGTTATTTGTATGCAGCTCACTCTCCCCACAGCAACTGCATTGTGGGGGCCTTGATTGTAGGAAAGCACTCTTGCTTCTTTTTGTACTTCCAGAGCTTAGGCTTACCTGGCAAATGGAAGGTCTAACAAATCTCCATCAAATAATATATGAAAAAAATAAATGAATGCATGCATGCTATGGAAGTTGTTCTTCCAGCCATATGGGGGAGTGTTGAATTCGATTATCTTTACTGTCTCTCATAAGGCTACGTTTATGACTTTATGATTTGCACACTCATATTAATTTAGTAGTTGGCTCAGCTGGTTAGAGCACGGAATTGAGGAGAGGCAATCGATCCCAATCCTCCATGGGCCAATTACCTTCACAGAGAATGAAGAACGATAATTTGTATACCTAAAAATAGCTAGTCAAGGCACTTCGGTACCGATCCATCTCCCCAGCTACAAAGCTCGTGAAATTCACACCCTACTCCTGCAGGGCCAATTGCATTATTGTCCTATGTTAGAGAAATATCTTATATATGATTATAGACTCTGCAAAATGTAAGTATCATCTTGCCCAAGGTCCCAACTGATGTTGATGGACCCAACATCAGGTATTATTATAGAGCCTCTTGGATTTGAAAAACAGTCAGCTGTACTTGCCATATTGAATAAAGTGAAAGGAAAATTAAATCTAATTCAATTTCAGAGTACATTATTCCAGTTCTCTTCACAACAGCCTTATAGATGTATGTTGATTCACTCTACCCTACCCTTCCCTGTCTTTACCTAACTCTTCCTTACTCACAATTTAAGGTTCACTGAAAATGTGACCTCATTTATGATGCCCTCTTGAATCATCACAACCAGTCACTGCGTTACTTATAGTTCATGGCTTTTTACTTAGCTGTTTGTTTTGCCTGGTATTATCTTCCCTCATAGACTTTAAGCCCCTCCAGGATAGGCCCGGTCTTTTTATTTCTCCCAAAGCCAGAAATACTGTCCTGCACTCAGTTGTTCACAGTAAATGTTGAATGAACCATGAATGGCTTCAGTGGTGGATTACCTTGTGAGAGCTGTCAGGTCCCTAGTTCTCTCCCTCTCTCTGCCTTGTCAGGTCCCTAGTTCTCTCCCTCTCTCTGCCTGCTGCTGTTGCCGGCCACTGACATAGTAGTCAGCATCTTTATCAGAAGGGTACTAAAATCTTTGCCATTTCTTAGTCACCTAGTAAATTCTGCTTTGGGAAACTTGTAGCTAAAACAAATTGAATACAGGCAATTCTCAGCTTGTGATAATACAGTATGAACGCAGCTTAGATAAATTAGGTCTATACATCACTCGAGTATCACACATTTTCGCTGTAATTTTCAATCTTTTCTATCATAAAACCATTACCCTAGATATTAAACAATAAGGTTCTGTATCTCTTCCTGTCCCCATATCGCCAAGTGCTAAGTATAACATCAAAACAAAGGGAAAATGCAGGAAGAAATCAGGTAATATGAAAAATGAACCACAGTACCACTTCCTGTGCCACAAAGTGTAACAACCCGTATGCCTGACAGATGATAACAGATTCTCTACTTTTATTTTACCTTCAAATTATTTGAAGTGCCTACTTTTTAGGTGACTCACCTCCCTCTTCTACTTTTAAAATGACCTATTGGTGTATTCCCCCTATTTTTCTACTTCTTATTCTAGACAGAATAAAGATGAAATAAATAATTGAAGAATAAGTAACATATAGAGATTTCTATCATACTCTAATAACACAATAATAGTTTGGTACTGTTAATGCCACGCCCAGTACAGGGTAGACCCTCGATAACGAAGCGATCTGAATAAGAACTTAATTTTGGACTTCTGTAATATGATTTTTATACCCCTTAGGGTACATACCACTTGGAATAAATTTAAGTTACTTGAGGGTTAAGTCTATGTTTTATTTCCCTGGATATTGACACATTAAAGAAAAAGTTAAACAAGATTTTAGTTTAGAGGTCATTTCCTCCTTGATTCAAACAGTTGCTACCAGAAGCTGAGCACATATACACTTTATATATGATGAGACTCTTACCGTGATACATATCCAGAATTTTTTATGTCATTCCAGCTATTGTCCTTAGCTTCTCCACTGACAGAATCATATTTAGTTTCAGTTTGACACTGAGTTTCAGATTCCTTCCTTTGCTGATAAGGTGGGGGAAAAATCATTATTAAAGCTGAATTGAAGTTAGCTAACAATCTTAAGCTATAAGATAACATTTAAAAAAATAATATGGACAAACAGAAAAGTATTCTAAGAACACGGAATACAGCATTTCCCTTGTCCACGGGAAGTGAAATGGGAGGGGTGAAGGCCAGATGAGGAGGGAAGGGATGATAAGTCAGGAGACACGAGAGGATGGGCAACAATGAGTTCATGGCGAAACTTAAGCAAATGTCCCCCTAGCCCCCACCACACACACACTTTCTCCCAACACACACACTTAGCATTAGATTCTAAAAAATGTCTTACTCTGTGAGGATGAGGATGGAAAAGTCTACGCACAATAAAAGTTGTGGCTATGATACAAAACAAAATAGTTCCAACTATTTCTTTCCACCAGTGTAAGAGGAGAACAGGATCCTTTTTCCGAATGTTCTTGCTGTAATTTGGGTTATCGAGAAATCGGACTGTGATCTGTGTGCTCCGTTTGCTCCTCTCCCTCTTGTAGTATGGTAGATAATAACCATTATCTTCCAAAACAAACATTAAAAGATTATTTTTAAAAAGACAAACCAATACAGAGCCACCTTTAATTGTTAAACATTATCTATTTTCTTATCACTTCTGTTACTAATTCCTTTTGTTAAAGTTTCATCTCTTCTTTAATGCTTTTCAATAGCCTCATTACCCTACTTTTTCTTTTTTCCTACACAAACATATTTTCCTTTATTCCATAAGCATCATAGATTTTCTTTGTACTGAATAATAAGACCAGAAAAAAACCTTAAGGGCTACCTTCTTTGTTATTTCATTAATAATCCAATTCTTTAAATGCAAGAAAGAATCAGTACTCAAATCTTCCTTCAGGGTTTTTAAGCTTAACTCTCATTTGCCATCAATAAAATACAAATTTTATCATAAATTATTCTTTGCAAACTCAGAAGAAAACATCTCCAACAGTCTCCTTGGTTCATTTCAAGCTGTTAAAATCAGGCTGTCCTGGAAAGCAGCCTGCCTGTTTGGCTTCTACTTTGTACCACGTGGACAGACTACACAATTCTCTCTTACCTTGTATTTTGATCAGCATCAGATAAAGACTGTTGCTTCTAGGTCAGAGCCCTCTGTTTTTGTCAATTTAAATTTTACAATAACTTCCCAGTGCTAGCATCTAGGGTGAATGATGAGGAATCTGTTTTTGTTTAATGCAGATCTGACAATTTTTTTTATATCTAACTATTCAATGTCCTTTCACATCTGAATACATCCTAACTTTAAACACCCAGGAATGTATTTCCTATCAAGTTTCACCTACTCTTAACTTAATTTCCCTTGTTGGAGGACAAAATTAAAATCCCCTCATTTTATAGCATTTTCATATAGCACTATGGAAAATACCCATTTTCTTTATTATGCCAGCTGATATTATATAGATTATATTAAATAGGCTGATAACTAAATGAAAGCTAATCACAAGAATTAATGCTTACTGAATACGGCACAGTGCTAGCTAAGACTCTATGTGTATTACCTCATTTAGACCTTGTAACAATCTAAGAAATAAATATCAGGCTTACTATCCTTGGTTTACAGATGAACCAAGATGCAGTTAAGTTAGGTGTGCCCAACCTAGTATGTGGCAAAACTGGGATCTGAACCCTGGCAATCTAACTTGGGAACTTGCATCTTTGGCCACCATTCATACTATTCCTCCGAAGATATTTTCTACCTTCCAAATAACTACCTTTCATTTGAATCCTACTAATTAATCTCAAATTAATAAATAAACTAAAAGGAAAAGTAAAGTGGAATTTTCAGTGCGAGCTTCACCACACTTACCATATGGGTATTGCAAGATTGAAAGCGCGCCATTACTGTACTCTTCATGAGAAAACTTATCGTTACTGAGACATTTGTCAAATTCATCAGACCCCACCAAGACAGGAGTTCTGGAAGGAGAATCTAAAAGAAAATGGTAAAATCTTAAGTGTTAAGACTTCCAGGAAAACGCATGTACCTCATTCAGTCAAAAAACAGATATTCAACCACTGCTCTGTTCAAATATGTTAAGTAAATGACTCAACGTTCTTTCCCCTTGAAAAGTAGTCTTGTAGGGAAGATGACTCATTTAAACAAGTAATTAAAAGAGGATGTGATATATGTGATAAAAAACATATACAAGCTATGGAAAGATAAGGAAGTAGGTGGCCTACTATTTGAATTCAACTCATTTAAATCTCAAAGAATATGATGTAATAACCAGATAATGTTTCATAAATATTCTTTAAAAAATTTTTTTTATTAGAGAATAATAAAGAGAGAGAGAGCACATGAGCAAGCACAGGGGGGTGGGGAGAGGGAGAGAGAGAATCTCAGGCAGGCTCCATACCCAGCAAAGAGCCCAATGTTGGGCTCGATCCCACGGCCCTGAGACTATGACCCAAGCCGAAATCAAGAGCTGGATGCTCAGGGGCGCCTGGGTGGCACAGCGGTTAAGCGTCTGCCTTCAGCTCAGGGCGTGATCCTGGTGTTGTGGGATCGAGCCCCACATCAGGCTCCTCTGCTATGAGCCTGCTTCTTCCTCTCCCACTCCCCCTGCTTGTGTTCCCTCTCTCGCTGGCTGTCTCTATCTCTGTGGAATAAATAAATAAAATTTTTAAAAAAAAAAAAAAAAGAGCTGGATGCTCAACCAACTGAGCCACCCAGGTGCCCGTTTCATAAATATTCCTAATATGTTAAGAGCTAAGTGATACTTAGGCACAGTCACTGAGTGGTTAAGAGTGTTTCTAATTTGTCTAGAGAAATATTTTATTAACACTGATTTTCTTAGGAGCAGCTGCTGTTTCAATGAAACCACGCTGTAAAAGATAATTAAAATTCACTGACGTCTGAAATACCTTCCTAGTTTGTCAGAAAATAAAGAGTCCAGGGGCACCTGGGTGGCACAGCGGTTAAACGTCTGCCTTTGGCTCAGGGCGTGATCCCGGGGTTATGGGATCGAGCCCCACGTCAGGCTCCTCTGCTGTGAGCCTGCTTCTTCCTCTCCCACTCCCCCTGCTTGTGTTCCCTCTCTCGCTGGCTGTCTCTATCTCTGTGGAATAAATAAATAAAATCTTTAAAAAAAAAAAAAAAAAGAGCTGGATGCTCAACCAACTGAGCCACCCAGGTGCCCGTTTCATAAATATTCCTAATATGTTAAGAGCTAAGTGATACTTAGGCACAGTCACTGAGTGGTTAAGAGTGTTTCTAATTTGTCTAGAGAAATATTTTATTAACACTGATTTTCTTAGGAGCAGCTGCTGTTTCAATGAAACCACGCTGTAAAAGATAATTAAAATTCACTGACGTCTGAAATACCTTCCTAGTTTGTCAGAAAATAAAGAGTCCAGGGGCACCTGGGTGGCACAGCGGTTAAACGTCTGCCTTTGGCTCAGGGCGTGATCCCGGGGTTATGGGATCGAGCCCCACGTCAGGCTCCTCTGCTGTGAGCCTGCTTCTTCCTCTCCCACTCCCCCTGCTTGTGTTCCCTCTCTCGCTGGCTGTCTCTATCTCTGTTGAATAAATAAATAAAATCTTTAAAAAAAAATAAAAAATTAAAAAAATAAAAATTAAAAAAAAAAAAAGAAAATAAAGAGTCCATAACAATTGTAATCTCTGTGGTGTTCAATACTAGGACGAAGACAGTCATGATAAGGCCTCTGAACTCTTCAGTAATACGAAAGTTCACAATTCACTTACGAATTAAGGGTTTCCATTTGATTGTTGGCAAAGGCATAAGTTCATATTCATTATTGACAGATTCCAAGGCCTTGGGACTTGTAGGAAACTTTTCTGAAATTCTGACTGATGACTGCAGATACAGCTGACCTCTGTACATTCCTGAGTCAACGAGAACATTGTCAATTATGTTTAGAATCAAGCACCAATGATTTTTTTCAAAAAGGTTCATTTTGATTTAATACAATTAGATTAATTCATTATTTCTTCACATGCTACACAACTCTTTTCAAAGAAGAATCAAGCCTCAAGTATCCGAATGCGACCCAAAGTTTATTTAACAAAAATAGGAAAGGAAAGCTATACACAAATTACAATGTTTCTCACTGAATAACAATTGTCAGTAATTACTGGAACACTTCCAGTAGGAAAGTTCAAAGAAATCACTGTACATTTATAAAACTAACAGCTTAGATGAAGTAACTTTCTTTTTAAGGAAACCAAAACACCTTTAATTCCAGAGATGCTGCTAACACGTCAGTTAATACTATCATAATACATGTGTGACATGTTATTCTTCCAAATTCTTGCATTTCATTGAGATTGAGGGGTGGATGGCACACTGATAGAGCTTAAAGGATTTTATGAGTATTTGACCACCAACACTAGTGCAAATAATGAGACTCAAAGGTTCACAGATTTTATTTTGTAAAGGCCTCCAATTGCCCAGAAGCACACAAGAATTTTGTTACTATTTTTCAGGTAAGTTATAAAGATACATAGAAAAAATAAACATTGAAGGTGGGGGGGGGCAAATTGACATATAGATGCAAATACAAATGCAGAAAGTTTTAGACTCCAAGGATATATGAGTAATTTACAGTATGCTGTATGATGGCAACATTTCTAAGCCTTTCTTTCTTTCTTTTTTTTTTTTAAAGATTTATTTATTTGACAGAGAGAGAGGCAGCGAGAGCGGGAACACAAGCAGGGGGAGTGGGAGAGGGAGAAGCAGGCTTCCCGCTGAGCAGGGAGTCCGACGTGGGGCTCGATCCCAGAACACTGGGATCATGACCTGAGCCGAAGGCAGACGCTTAACAACTGAGCCACCCAGGAGCCCCACATTTCTAAGCCTTTCTAATAGGGTCTCAGAGGAAAAGAACATGCCACAGTAATTGAAAGTTTCTGAATTGGATAAATGAGAAAAAACAGCAGGAATGGAAACCAAAGTATAAATCTTAAGGACAATCTAAGCCAGGGTATGTATTTAGGAATTCACACTGCTAGAGGCATACCTGGGGTAGAAGGAAACGATGTAGGAATAAACCCTAAATGTCAGTATGTCCCACCACTAGATAAGAGACCTACTCACCCAGGTAAACGCTGTTTTCTGTGGCTCCTCGGGCAGCTTCTACAATGTCTTCTTCATCTTCTAAAACTTCATTGCTAGATGCATAACTTGTATCATCAAAAAGACTTATGGGAATGACTTTTCCATCCTTAACTAACCAAGCGGATGCAATGGGAGTACAAAACTAAACATAAATAGAAAAGTTTTATATAATTTCAAGCAGTATTTATGTAATTCAACTCTTAAAATGACATTTAAAAATCACAAATTTTAAAAATTTTTCCAGCTTTACAAAGTATAATTGACAAATAAAAATGTCTGTATTTACAGTGTACAATGTACATATATATACACATTATGAAATGATTAGCACCGTCAAGCACCTGGGTCAGGTGCAGTCAGTTAAGCATCTGCCTTTGGCTCAGGTCATGATCCCAGGGTCCTGGGATTGAGTCCCGCATTGGGCTCTCTGCCCAGTGGGGAGCCTGCTTCTGCCTCTCCCACCGCCTGCTGCTCTGCCTACTTGTGCTCTCTCTGTCAAATAAATAAAATCTTAAAAAAAAAAAAAACTACCCTCCTCATTTCACAATGTATATGCATATCAAATCATCATGTTATACACCTCAAATATGTATAGCTTTTATTTATCAATTATACCTCAACAGACAAGAAAATTTTTTTTTTAAAAAGGTCTACCCTGGGGCACCTGGGTGGCTCAGTCGGTTAAGTGTCCACCCAACTCTTGATCTCAGCTTAGGTCTTGATCTCAGGGTTGTGAGTTCAAGTCCTGCATTGAGATCTACTCTCAGCAAATTTCGAGTATACAACATAGTATTATTAACTATAGTCACCACACTGTACATTACACCTCCAGAACTTATTCATCCTGCATAACTGAAATCCTGTACCCTTTGACTAACATCTCTCCATTTCTCCTACCGTTCCCCCCACCCAGCCCCTGGCAACTACCATTCCACTCTCTGTTCTGTGAATTCAACTTTTTAAAATTCCACATGTAAGTAAGACCATGCACTATTTCTCTCTCTGTGACAGGCTTATTTCACTTAGCATAATGTCCTCTGGGTTCATCTATGTTTTTGCAAATGACAGCATTTCCCACTTTAAGGCTGGATAATATTCCACTGTGTACATATACACAGCCCATTTTCCTTATCCATTCATTTACTGATGGACACTTAGGCTCCTTCTATATCTTGGCTACTGTGAATAATGGTGCACTGAACATGGCAGCGCAGATATTTCTTCGAGATACTGATTTCACTTCCTCTATCTTCCCAGAAATGGGATGGCTGGATCACAGGGTAGTTCTCTTTCTAATTTTTCCAAAGCACCTCCATACTGTTTTCCACAGTGGCTGCACCACTTCACATCCCCACCAGCAGGGCACAACGATACAAACATCCTCACCAACACTTGTTTTCTGCAGTCTTTTTCAGAAGAGCCACTCTAACAGGTGTGGAACCACACATTTCTTAAAGCCTAGAGAACAGGCTGAGAATCCAAAATGACAGTTACTTCCCCCTACCCAATAAGTCTGGACAAACTGGGAAAGGAAAACACGTATTTATAAATACTCAGTGGTTTCAGGTACCTGGTATTCCCATTCCAGATGTCCTCCCTTCTTGCTAAACGCCATAACCTTCCAGTCAGCAACTGAGACCTTTATCACTGTGTCCATCATGGCAGCTTCCTGTTCTTCCACATCTGAAATAATTTTAGACCCTTCTTTGTTCCCACTGGGCTTTAAGGTGCTTTCAATAAATCCGGCTCTAGTTTCCATGTCTGGAATATACCGAAGTTCAAAGTGGCCAACACTGAAATTCCACCTTAAATTTACAAAGGTTTGTTTTAGAAATTTACACTTAAGTAAAGGGACCAAATAATAAAGAACGGTTCTAGATCCAAGAAGCAAACACTAAAATTTTGTGATGAGAAAAAGAACATCAACATAATTTTCTGGGAGTGCTCCGCTGATTTATGCCACAAGAGGGCATTACTTTGTTCTGATCCTTCAGAAACAAATGGTTCTACGTTGTAAACTTGACAATGGCTATGGGACAGATTTTCTCTCAAAAATTAACAAATGTTCACATTTCCAAATCAGAATGATTTCCTCCAGACACATCAAAGTTACCTTAAAATGAGGTTAGCAGCAGTCTGCTTTCTTTATTAAAGTCTGGGCACATTTCATTCAAGTGCAGAGAAATTAATACATCCCAATAAATCAATGTAGACAGTAAGTTGAATGCATTAATTTTATATTTATATGAAAACACAGCCCTGAAAGCCAATGTGACCCAGTGTACCAAGCGTGAAGGTCATACCACCTCAGCTCTAATCTGAGATCTCTCCTGAGATTTGGCAAGTCATCGAAACTTCCCTGAGTTTCAGTGTCCTCATCCATAAAGTGGCAGTAATTACGTTTCCTCTATAATCAATACACAGAAAAATCACCTAACTACTGACAGTAAAATGGCTTGTCACTTAGACATAAAATGGCTTAATAATTCTGACGTCTATTAAAAAAATACACTTAAGGAACATAGATCTTAGACCTCATACTCTTTCTATTCTGGTAACTCAAAATTCTGTTAAGTTGGACATCTGTTCCTATTGGTCGTTGGACACCCAGCAGGCACTCAAATACTTAAGGAAACAAAATCCCATCAGGATAAAGGTCAGGTTGCTAGCAGATGCAAAGCCCTATTCACAGTCCAGTGAACATAGAAATATTTTCTTAACTGAGTTTGAGAATACAGGAAAGGAAACTGAATTCTATTGCATCAGATTAGACAAAATCTGAAAGTCTGGTTCACTTTCAAGAGATAAAGATGAGATCTCAAATGATGTTTACTACAGAGGCAAGTTAAAATTTAAAAAAGATTAAAAAAAAAATCAAGCATGTGATTTAGGACCAGCACATGTCATCCAATCATCTTACTTTTTAATCACACATTTAAATGTAAAAATTACATAAAGAATTCATTATTTGAAAAGGGAAACAAAAAGGCATTTGACCAAATAAATTATACTTTCACACTTTAAGAAAACAGACTAAAATGTATTTTAAAATTGGGGTAGTCAAACACACTATGAAACTACTTACTAGAGAGAACTACAGAGTCAGAGACCAAGCTGAAATAAAGCACATAAACTCTGCCTTAAAAGCACTCTGCATTCAAAGAACTTTGATCAGTGAGGTTGCTATAGTCATTGTATGGGCCTCCTCCTGGCTACCACCTCCAGAGCCTATGGTGGGAGTTTCAATTCGGAATTTGTTAATAATCATGGGACCATTTTTAATTTAGGGCCTACATTTCTATTTTTTTTTTTTACATTTCTCTTTAAAAAGTTTTATGTTTTTAGGACAAGAAAATAGTTCAGGAAATGTCCATAAGGAAAAATCTGATAAATTTGGGTTTTGCTGAACTTGTAATTATCAACAGCAACATTCTCTGAATACATACTTCTCGTTGCCACTGCGAGGTCCGACAGCTCTAACAGTTTTCTGGGAGCGCTGCAGAAGCAGGATGTCTTCTTGTTCCATGTCATCATTATCCCACTGGCGACAACCCAAAGCTGAACAGATATACCTCACCTGAAAAGACAGATATACATTTTGTAAAGAATACAAGTTACAGGAGATCAGAGACAATAAAAGAATCTATAATTTATAAAAAATTGAGGAGGTCTGTAAGAAATACCCAAGTATTAAGAAGCATCAGTTAGACTACCAACTCCTGAAATGAGTTACTTAGAACCATAAAAGAAACAATAAATATTTATTTCAGGGAATGATTTTAAGGATTTAGGTAATTTTAGTTTCATTTGGGGGCTTTCCATGGAATACATGAAAAGAAACAGATAACCAGTTGTGATCTTCTACCAATAATATCATTAATAAAATTCCAGGTGAATTTTAAAAAATTAGCCTGAGGGCTGGGTCATTTAAGCATCTGCCTTTGGCCCAGGTCATGATCCCAGGGTGCTGGGATCAAGCCCTGAATCTGGCTCCCTGCTCAGCGGGGAGTCTGCTTCTCCCTCTGCCTCTGACTGCCACTCGTCCTGCTTGTGTGCTCAATCTCTCTGTCAAATAAATAAATAAAATCTTGAAAAAAAAATTAGCCTCAGAGTTTCCATTTGATGGAAGTATTAGGTTTTTAAAGACTTACGCCTTTTCTAATAGCTATAGTATTTAGAAGTGTCTCCTTCAAATCTTCATTAGAAAGAAAAAGGAGGACTCTTAGCATCATCTGAACTAAAATCCTCATGGAAAGAAGCATAGCTGCTAGACTACCAGAATCTTGTAGCAGTACATCAAATCAGAGAACCAGACGATTGGGTTCAATCCCACTGTTTTACAGATGAGAATACTGAAGGCAACGGAGGCCTCCTCAGTACAATGCAGATGTGGGTAGTGGGGAAGGCAGAAAAGCACCAGCAAGAGCAAGAGGGGGCTATGGGCCTAACACTCTGATAAGGAATCATTAACGTTCAAAAACCTCAAAGGTCAAAAGATCATTTTTCTACTCTTCCTCGTTTTAGTCTTAAGTCTATATATAAAATATTCACATATCAAGGTTATGGGATTTTAAAAAATGTTTTTACCTTTCTACAAAGGATGCTTTAAATTAGTTATTCCTAATAAGAGATTTATAGTATAAGACCCAATCTTAGGAGCAGATTATGATTATATCCTAAAAACTAACATTAGCAAAAATCTAGGTCTTAATAGTATAACTTTATCAACTGATAGATGGAAGTCAAACTAACCTCAGACATTTCTGAACTTTTTAAAGTCTTAGTTTTCTCATCTGTAAAATGAATACAACTTTCCTCTTGGATTACAGGATCAAACTAGATAAACATAATAGTAGCAATTATTCTTATCGGGATTATTATTAACATTTGGAGGAGTCCTCCTCTGACCAAATGGAAACAAAAATGTGTGACCTTTAGGAATATTGTGAAAATTTCAAAATAATGTATGTAAAATGCAACTGACACACTCTAGACCTTATTTATTGAAAAATTTATTTATTTATTCATTTGACAGAGATAGAGACAGCCAGCGAGAGAGGGAACACAAGCAGGGGGAGTGGGAGAGGAAGAAGCAGGCTCATAGCGGAAGCCTGATGTGGGGCTCGATCCCATAACGCCGGGATCACGCCCTGAGCCGAAGGCAGGCGCTCAACCGGTGTGTCACCCAGGCGCCCCTAGACCTTATTTATTAACTCTCTTCCTCCTGCTATTCCTGGCTCTGCTGTTTGTTCTGCTGTCTTGGATACATTTAGTTTTCTTAATAATATTTTGCCCTTTCTACTTTGCAGTTCTTTTATTAAAACAAATGACATTCTCAGGGGACAAATAATAATAAACCTCAACCAGTAATAGTATAGCTTAATAAATTATTTCTTCTATCCCTATTTATTCTGATTTCTCCCCAAATAATTCAACATTTTCACTCACCTTTCCAGTATATGCACTGAGTCCATATGTAGTGAGAGACTTTCCTCCAACCAAAACAACATCATCTCCAAATTTATAAGAAGATTCAAGAAGTGATTCAACTGTAAAAGGAACTGTTTCCATGCTCTCACGGTCCCGGTCCCACTGGAAGAGGTCTCCATCCAGAGAAGGAATGATCATCTTATTCCCAAATACCTAAAACAAAAGCTAACTTTTAAAGGGATAATAACTTTAGTTACCAAGAGCTGGAGTCTTGAACCTGACGTTCTCTAGCCTCCTTCTGAACAGTATGTGAACCGGCGTAATTCATCAACCAAAAAATAATTTGAAACAATGGCCAGTCTCTCCTGGGGCCTACATATAATACCCTAGTATGGTTTTTCTCAAAATGTTTGCTATGGGTGTCTCGTAATGATAAGGGAGCTGCCAAAAAAAAAAAAATTTTGTGATCAAGTGAGTTCAAGAAGAGGTTGTTACAAAAAAAAAAAAAGAAGAAGAAGAAGAGGTTGTTACAGGAGTCCTTATAGCAATTACTATGCGAATGTACAGGGGCACCTGGGTGGCTCAGTCAGTTAAGGTTAGGCATCTGACTCTTGATTTCAGCTTGGGTCATGATCTCAGGGTTGTGAGATGAAGCCTCACATCAGGCTCTGCTCTGGGCGTGGATCCTGCTTAAGATTCTCTCCCTCCCTCTCCTTCTGCCCCTCCCATCCCTGCCTCCCTGTGCTCTATTAAAAACAATGCTAACATACAATATTATTTCCTAGAAAAGGGACAGTATGTGCAGTATCTTCCAGATCCATTTTATCCAGGACAATTATTGTCACAGGCTCGGGTCCACGAAGACAGGTTGATTCTGGCAGTATACCATCCTTTATTTACTTTCTCAAATCTGCTATGCACCACAAGGCTGGTAACAAAGTTGACTGATTTTAGGATCTTAGTTGTCCTTCCTTCTTTTACCAATGTGTGTTGAGGGCCTACTATGTGCTGGGCATGAGTATGCTACTTGGGAGAGACCAGTGAGCAGAGCAAAACCAAACCAAACCAAACCAAACCAAACCAAACCAAAATAACTGCCCTATGGAGTTCAAACTCTGGTGTTGGGAGACAAACAACAAAATGAATAGTCACAGAGTATGTGAGGTGATAAATACCATAGGAAAAAACAGAATAAGATAAAGTGGGACTACAAAACGTGCATATGGTAGGGGAGGGGATTGTCAATAGGGAGCTCAGGGTAGGCTCCACTGAGAAAGTCACATTTGAGCAAAACCTGAACTTGGGGGAGTTAATCATGCTGACATGTGGGGAACAGCCCTTGCAAAGACCTTAAGGTGCAAGAATGCCCTTCACATTGGAGGAAGCACAGGGAACACAAACAGGCTATAGAGGCAAGGGTGGAGGCAGGGAGAGCAAGAGGTGCTGATGGCTCCAAAAGGTTAAAAGCACTGGAGGTGTTGTAGGCAGTCAGATTTGGGATGTAACAGGAAGGCAGAGCCAACAGGATTTCCTGGAGGATTCCCTGTATAGTATAAGCAAAAGAAAAGAGTTCAGTATAACTCTAAAGTTTTTGGCCATGAACACCTTATTTCTTGAGAAAGAGTTATTAGCACATGGCTTTGTGACATGGACCTTTTGGTTTTTAAAAATATATACATCTTGACTTACTTCAGCAAATGACACACTATTTTCCTGACCAGGCTCAAAACTTTGGAAAAAGGGAATATAAATGAGTTTAATAAACAAAAAACAAGGGGCGCCTGTGTGGCTCGGTCAAATGTCTGACTCTTGATTTTGGCTCAGGTCATGATCTCAAGGTTGTTGAGACTGAATCCCACATCCGGCTCTGAGTCTGCTTGAGATTCTCTCCCTTGCCCTCTGCCCTCTTCCTGCCCCTCTCAAAATAAATAAATAAACCTTAAAAAAAAAAAAAAGCTAACAAAAGTCCAAACAAATGTTGATCTCAACTTCTTTTATAGCAAAATTTCTCTATGTACTACTTTGTTCCTCAAGTAGAATACTATCTTTAAAAGGATACTTACCCAGAAACGCCCATACAATCACTAAAAGGGCTCACAAATCCTCCCTTCCCTCTAGCTTGGCTCCACACCTCAGGATTTTCAAGGGCTGGTAGAAAGCCATTCTTCTCATCCACTTCTTTCATGTTCTATTTCAAATCCCTATATCTCCTAGCCTGAACTATTATAATAGCCTCTTTACAGTTCTAAACTGGCAATTTCCTCAGTCTAAACTCTACATATCTTCTAGATTAATCTCTAAGTCAGAGTTAAGCTTGTTATGACATTACTCAAAAATCTTCAAAAGTTCTCGATTATCTTCTTATTAAAGACCCCAAATCCTAAATCTGACATTCAAAGTCCTCTAAACGTGACCTCACACCACCTTTTCTTGTCTTCCATTTTCCCCCATGGGCAGAAATCAGCCATCACCACTTCCATGTGATATTTAACGTTACTGTTATTATTCAGTGATGTCATTGTCAATGTCACTTCTTTCTGGAACACCCACCGGTACCAGCACTGCCCACTGAAATCCCATCTGGCCTTCAAGTTGGCCTCACTTACACTTTGTTTTGAAGTCCAAGAAAATTTTAGCAGTGTAAGATTGCTGACAAAGATCTTCCCATTCCTTAACACTGTACTTTACCTTCTGCTACAACTATAAACTGAAATAGCATTACATTCTCAAAAATTGTTTACTGTACCACTAAGAAATACTTACCACATACACTAATGATTCTACATTTCCGTTTCTACAATGTTTATATGGTGGCTGCAAAAGCAATGCACCCAAAACTAGTGCCCAGGTTTTGTTTTCCAAATCCACCGCCCACCAAAGGAATCAAGGCTCCTCAGAGAAATGTCTAATTCCAGGGCTGGGCAGGGGAGGGGCAAGATGAGACTTTAACATCTTATTATTCTAGACAGTAAGGATGTGCGCAAAAATATAGAAGCACACCACTGACCAAATCTGGAACAACTTAAGTACCAAAATAATAAAGTACTGAAGGGAAAAAAAAGAATTCATGAGTCCATACTGATAATAAATAGAGAAACAATACATGGGGGAGAAGGGAGGGCTCTTACTGCAATAAAATGCCAAGTGTCTACTGGCAAATATGAAGGGAGGGGTGAAGTTGGAAAAATTAAAATTTTGCAACCATCATAGTAAAGAGCGCATCATGCAAAAATCAGCAACAGTGTTAAATCTAGGAAGGCGGAAATTTTGACGAGGAGTAGGATATTTGCACAGTCTTAAAGCATCTATCCATGGACTGCTTATTAGTTACAAGAAACTAAAAACAGAAACAACAAAAAAACCCCAGTATTATACAGTGGAGAATTTAGATAATACCCTGACCAGATGATGAAAATTAACATCATCGACGAGTGACAGATTTTGACACCCTGAGAGATGGCACTTCCCCTGTGCAGGATTCTAAGCCAAGAATAAACAACCTAGATCTAATCACCAGGAAACACTGGACAAGCACACAATGAAACTTTTTTTTCTTTTTTTTGAGAGAGCACGCACACGAATGTGCACGCACACGCAAGGGGGGTGGGGGGTGGGCAGAAGGAGAGAAAGAATCTTAAGCAGACTCCACACCCAGTGCTGAGCTTGTCGCAGCTCAAACTCACAAGATCATGACTTGAGCTGAAAGCAAGAGCTGGACACTTAACCTACTGAGTTACCCAGGTACCCTGAAATGAAGAAATTTCCGTTCTTTTAAGATAAAAGGGCAGAGAGACTGTATTCTTCAAAATGTCAATATCATAAAAGACCGTGTCTGTGGGAAAATCTCGATTCAAAGAGTCTAACAAGACAAATAAACGCACTACCTGACCCTAGACCAGAGGGTGTACTGGTGGTAAAGACACTACAAAAGATGTCACGGCATCCTTTGCGGATGGATATTGTGGGTTTGGTTCCAGACCACCTCAATAAAATGAGTGAGAAGAATTTTTGGTTTCTTGGTGCCTATAAAAGTTACATTTATGCTATACTGTAGTCTATTAAATGTGCACTAGCATTCTGTCTACAAAATAATGTACAGACCTGAATTGAAAATACTTATTGCTAAAAAACGCTAACCATCATCTGAGCTTTCAGCCAGTCATACTCACTGATCACCAACCACCTTAACAAATACAATGAGAGTCTGAAATACTGTGAGAAGTACCAGTGGTGGCACAGAGACGTGAAGTGAGCAAATGCTATTGGAAAAAAGGGGCCGACAGACTTGCTTGATGCAGGTTGCCACAAACCCTCAATTTGTAAAAATGCAGTATTTGCAAAACATAGTAAGATGAGGTATACCTGTACGAGGTCAACTGGTAAAACTGCAATAATGATGGCAGAGTGAAGTATCAACATAAATTTATGAAGTTGATAACTATGCCGTGATTATGTAAGAGAATATCTCTATTAGGAATACACACTGAAGTATTTGGGAGCAAAGGTCCACAATGGATGGACAGCTGATTTATCTCCAAATGTTTTAGGGGGAAAAAATGTGTCAGAGGGGTTGGGGGGAAGGAAAAAGTAAGAAGGAAAGATTAAGCAAACAAGGTTTGTGGTAGATAAATCTCGGTATATAGATTGGTCCTGTTTTTGGTATCATTTTTATTTGGGCAACTTTTTGTAGTTTGAAATTATTTCCAAATAAGAGGTTGAAAAGAAAAGAACGGTACTCAAGAGCCTTACAGGAGCTCTGTAATTAAACTCAGAAGGCCATACCATTAAAACAAAGGTTAGTCATAATTCTGGGTATTTAAAGATGACTAACTATTACTCTTTATTGAAAGAACATTTGATTTTTAATAAACTCTCAAAATGGCATCAGGATGTATACTGCCTCATACTGTAGAGTTTAAACATTACTAATTTATTCTTTGCTTTCTTATTTTATTTTTTAAAAATTACAACTTTTCTTCTTATCTTTTGTAGAATGCCCAACTTGAAGTTGTCATTAAGAACAGAGTTAAGTCATTAGTATAAATACCCTATGAAAACAATATATAGCCAATATGATCTCCCACTTTGAGTTATGTATCAGTTAGAAAATCAAGTATTTACCGCTTTGTACCTTTCATATAATGTTAGGTATTCTTTATTCCATTCACTCGAACTGTAAGTTCAAATTATGATAAAGTTAAAAAATAGGTATTTCAGTCGTCTAGTCGTATCAACATAGTACTAGTTAAGTACAAACATGGAAAGCAGGTGTACATCACCAAAAGAAAGAGGAAGAGGGGTTAGAAGGTCTGTAGTAAACAGATAACATTCATTCTGACTTGTTTCCTCTTCCATTAACCACCTCTTTTCTCCTAAAGCAGTAACAGATCGTTAGGAAACACAATGGCTCCTAAGTGCTGCAAAAAAGACCAAAAACTATAACAGAAACAAAAAACTGTCAAACTAATACGGACTAAAATTCATCTCTGCTTTAAGAGTGATCTATATGCCTCCAAATGTAAAGGAAAACAAGCTTTTCCAATTAAAGATAAGGTTTAGAGCTCACTTCAGCAGCACATGTACTAAAAAAAAAAATTATATATATACATACATATATGTTGTTTAAACAACCAAGAAGATTTGAGATGATGGACCATATTGAGAAAAACTGCCTTATTTTTTAAAACTGAAATCTCCAACAGCATCAACTCAGTGAGAAAAGTGCAAAACGCAAAACAACAAAAAATCATTATGATTTAATACTTAATCATCATGTCATATTTCGGGATTATGATTTTAAAGGCTCACTTTGAAATAACTGCTCTTCGCTAATTGGCTGCTTATGAGTCATCCCCACCGCTGCTAACCTTTGCACCAATCTTTGTGAAGCCTTTCAGGCTGCATGTGTGAAAGCAGATGGTGCTTTTCCTTGACAGCCACAAGAAATGCTATATGCACGCAGTTCAGGTAGTGAGATGACATCAGCCCTCACCAGAGCATTACCTCACCCTCCCAGCACAGGAATGAGTCACTCAGAGAGTCAGCTGCAAATCTCTTGGTAGAAAAAAATGTAGGTTACAGTGATGTGATGCGTTTTCACATTCCACTGATTCGTCTCTGTGAGCAGCTGTTTGTTTTGATTCGCTGCTCTGCCTCTCAGACTAATTGCATGACTTGCTTCCTCTATCAGTCATTTTTTAAAAATATAAATTCTTGTTATTTTATGGGTTTTTTTTCCTCCTCCATTTGTTTTTTTCCTGTTCATAATTTTAAAATAAAAGGTTGTCACACTGGTTGGCAAACTCAGTGCCAAAGAGCCAATCAAGATCTTTATGCATGCAATCACAAAGCAGTCTGGTAAAATAATTCAATTTCTATTTCTGAACGGGACCTAAATGGCATAATGAATACCAGTGGCACATGTAATCAGGGAGTGCTATTTGAAATCAGAATGTGAAAATAAGAATTCTATTGCCAAGTGACAGAAGGAACTTCAACTGAGAAAATGTAGGCTGTGCTACTACTAAAATGAATATAACCAGCAATAAAAACAAAAATTTTTCTAACTGTATAAGATGTATTTTTTAAATTTGGTTCTACCTTCTTTTTCTATGCACCCCCACCATTGACACATATATTTTTGGGGGTATATTCAACTTTATATTAACTTATTCTAAACATTTTGAAACATATAAAGAGACTAATAAACCCTCATGTATCTATCACCCAGTTTCAACAATTATCACATTTTGCCAATTGTTTCATCTGTTCTCCATCCACCCACAACATGTATTTGTGTACTAGAATATTTTATTTATTTATTTTCTTTACTAGAGTATTTTAAAGTAAATCCCAGACATTATGCCATTTCCCCTATAAACCCTTCAGTATTCCTTGCTGAGAAGTAACTACTATGCCAGTATCACATCTAACAGAATTGAGAGTAATTCCTTAAATTCATCTAATATTTAAACTTCCCTGATTGTCTTAAAGATATACAATTGGTTTGCTCCAACAAGGAATTCAAACTCCATGTATTAAATTTGATTCTTTTTTCCCCCTTAGGAGCCCCTTTAACTCCCTTTTCCACGCACTCATTTGCTTGAGAAACCAGATTATTATTTATCGTATAGAATGTCCCACAGTCTGGCTTCTGCACGTCATTTAACTTGTTCCTTTATCCCCTGTATTTTCTGAAAAGTGTGTGATTAAACCTGAAACTTTGATCTGATGCAGGTTTGGTTTTCTTGTAAGACTACTTCATAGGTGACACTACCTACTTCCTATCACACTGAAGGCCAATGAGCCACAGCTTACAAACCAAACCTGACCCACTGCCTGTTTTCTTAAGTTAAGCCTTATAGGGCCACAGTCACATCCATTTATTTATGTATTGTCTAGGACTGCTTTCCCCCACAACTACATAGACCATCTGGCCCATAAAGCCCAAGATATTTATTGTCTAGCCCGTTATAGAAAAAGTTTGCCAACCCCTGTGTTATGTCATATTTGTTACTATTAATCAGTAGATTTGGGGGAGTCAGCCTGATCTCTCCATTTCAAAGTGTTCTATCAGCTTTTCACCATCTTAGTATCAATTGATGACCTACTATTTCAATAAAGGGAATAAAACAATGACTTCTAACTCTATATTCTTCCTGCAGTTACTAGTGAGAGTTTTTCTATAAACAAGAACTTTCCCTCCTGTAGCTTTGGAAGCTAGATTTATACACAATTATTTTCTCAAGTAGTGACTTAAACATTAAACCCTTTCAAACCCAAAAAAGTTGCATGCAGCGTGTTCCCTAACCAAGAAAGAGGGAAAAAGAACACGCTGGCCCTGACAGCTATAAAAGCCAAGTCCCAAGTACAAGCTAAGAAGCAATAAAGTTAAAGGGGGTCAGGTTGTAAACAGCGTGGTAAGACTCAGACTTGTCAAGAGTACAGAAAAGGAAAAATGAACACAGACTATAAGGGGAAAGGACAGAAAAACACTATTCTAGAATATTCACTAAAGGGGCACACGTCTCTGCCCACCTCAAGAACTCCAAGCGTCTCTAGAATAACACAATAGCTGATGCTTCCAATCATGATCTCAAGGAATAAAAAGATAAAATTCACGAAGACTGGGAAGATGTAAAATACAAGAAACACTCCACTGGAAGTGTTAAATTGTTGACTTTTTTAATATGTGGAAATCCCCTTTGCCCTGAACAATTACTTTCCTGGCCACGCTAGCTGTTTTGCTAACTTGGGGCAACAGCAGGCATCCAGCATCTGAAATGGAGCCGTGTGCACAGGGTGATGAGCACACCTCATCCAGCCTCATTCCTGGGTCCCTGACTCTGCCTGCCACTTGCTTGGTGACCTTGGACAAAAACCAACACTATACCGTTTTACAAAACTCCCCACATTAACTTACTGTACTTGATCCTCAAATTCAGCATCCATGGCTATTTTTTTTTTAAAGATTTTATTTACTTGAGAGAAAGAGAGAGCAAGCCCACAAGAGGAGGGATGGGGGGAGGGAGAAGCAGACTCCCCACTGAGCGTGGAGCCCAACACGGGGCTCAATCCCAGGATCCTGAGACCAGGACCTGAGCCAAAGTCGGATGCTTAACTGACTGAGCCACCCAGACGCTCCTCCACAGCAAAAGGTGTGTCTTCTGGTCCCCAGACTACTGATGTTTCTACTACTCTTGGGATCCATAGGTCTCCTGCTTTTCTCCACTCCTATCCCTGTTTCCCCAGTTCCTCCGCAATCAAAACAGAAAGGGATTTTGACCTTCTCTGGAATTAAGACCAAAGGAGGACTTAAGAGTGACTTAGGAACAGGTACAGAGAGGAAGAACAGTGGTGTGTTTCCATACGGTGAGTTCTGAGTGACTGAGAGAGCTCAGCAGGCAGAGATGCTGAGGCGTTTGCCTGCACAGGTCGGCTGCTCAGAGGAAAAAGATCGGGCTGAAGAGAAAAACTAGAACTGCTGCTGTCATAGGAACAGAGACACAATCCCCTTGAAGGAGAATACCTATACCCAAACTTCTAGAATTCTAACATTTAAAAATTCTGGCAGAGTGATGAGTCAGAGAAAACAGGAGAGAAAAAAGTGCTTCAAGAGATTGGCTTTAGTAGAATTTTAGGAATTTTCCTATTTTCTTCCAGGTTTCCCCAACTGCTACTTAATGTGAATACTTTATGAATGTTTATAAACATAAATACGTTCACAATTAGAGTAACTGGCTTATAATACAAATGCCTCACTGAGACAACCCTTTGAATCATCAGAGTCCCATGGAAAGTCTCAAAACAGAAAAGAATGTCAAGAAACCCTTTCCATTTTGACTGTGGAAGAATCTCTCCCATTTAAAATCCTTCCTTGGTTTCTGAAGGCTCAGGATATAATCCAAAATGCTCAACACAGCTTACTAGGCCCTGTATCAGCTGGCCCCAGCCTCCCTCAACAGGCTCATCTCTCCTACTATCCCCCGGCCCTCACTCTTGTTGCCATCCTCCGATAATTCGCACCACAGAGGCCATTCCCTGTCCCAGAGCAGTCTTTCTCCGCCACTCTAACCATCTCTTGCCTGGGCAGCTCCTTCTCCTCATGGGATCTCAGTTGTAAACACCATCTCTTCTGAAAAGGCTTCTCTGGCCTCCTATCTAGGTAGGTCAGGCCTTTTTGCTAACTCTCTTAGTTCCACCCTTCCATGTGGTCGTTTCCACAACTCAACTACATTGTTTACACTGTAATTATTCGATATCTGTCTCCCCAGCTGGCTCCACACGATGCCACATGAGTTCCACAAGGGCAAGGACCTCATCTGTCCTGGGCACTGCTGTACCCCAGCGCACAGTCCTGCCAGACTCCTACCCCACTACAGAGGAGTTCCATTTGGGATGTGTTAAGGTCAGGCACCTCTGACTCTCCCACAGAGATGTTTAACAGGCATTAAGTGCTCACAATATGCTGAGCAGCATGCGAAGTCTGCTATATAGATGATGTCTCTCAGCAATTATTCTGGATAAAGCACATTAAGAATTATAATTATTATTACGGAAAATGCAAACATCTGGGTAATTACTGAAGTATTTCAAAAAGCATGAAGCACTGCTGTTTAAGATACTGAATGAGGTCACTGAGGCCAGAACACAGGAGAGAGGAGGCAACAGGATGAGGGATAGGTCCCAAGCTCAAAGTCTGGCCAGCTCCTGTAGGACGCAGCAGGGAATGGTAAGCAAGTTGAACCTTATTTTACATGTAATAGGGAACCACTGGAGGGCTTTAGGCAGAGGAGGAACAGGCTGATGAATTCTTTTAACATCATTCAGATGGCAGCAGGGAGAGTGATGAGAGCAGACAACAGAGGAAACGGGAGCAATTGGGAGGCCTGTGCACTGGTCCAGGGGAGGTGGTGGAGGCTAGCATCATGAGGAGCAATGGTGCTGGAGAGAGTAAATGGATCAATGGTATGTTCTGAAGGGAGAGCAATGGGACTAGTTAATGGAGCAAGCCTGGAACACAAGGAAATGAAAGGAACTCAAGGATGACTTGTAGGTTTCACCTAAGCCACAGGGAAGACTGAGGTTGAGGTTGCGGATACTACTTTGGTGTGACTTTTAGACCTTCCTCTAAGTAGAGATGTGAAGCCAGCCATCAGCTCTGTCAGAGGAGATGTGTATTTGGGGTACCCACAGCACACAGGTTCTATTTAACTCAGAGAGCCCAGAGAGCATAACTTATTAACCAGCATCCTTTTAAGGAACATATAGGTTGCTTCTAAAATTTAAAATTATAATAATGCTATGATGAACATCTTTTGTATTTCAGATTCTTTCTTTAGGAAAGACTGCCAGAAAAGGAGCTCTTGGGAATTTTCCCCCAATGTGTAGATTTTTTTAAATCGTAATTTGAAATAATTTTAGACTGAGAAAAGTTGCAAAAATAGTACAAAGAGTTTCTATAAACCTTTCATCTAGCCTCCCCTAATGTTACTATCTTGAAATTTAGATATTGGAGGGGCGTCTGTTTAAAACAAAAATATAAACTCTTCATCTGAGTAGTTATAAATTCATCATGAACCTTCCTTTATTTTCTATAAGGTAACTTCAGAAAGTAACTATGGTTCATGAACACAAAATTTCAAAAACTACAAAAAAGACTTTAGAATTTAAATAGCTTCTCCAAAACTAAATTCAAGGAGAAGGTAGAAAGCCTAATTATGCCATGTCAATTATTTCTTTCCCAACCCCGGATTTACAACACCCATTTAAAAATAAAGCCTCAAAGCTAAATAAAGATGAATTCAATATAAGAATTAAATACATCAAACTGTTACCAGTCTTGATTTACCTGATTTACCAGAAATCTCTATCAACCCTAAAATTCTCCTTTATCATACAGAAGTTCTGAAGGACTGTAAACTACTTTATTGAGCACAAAGATGAACAATATTAAAGAAAAGTTAACAGGCATAATTTTGTATATTTTATTTCTTTAAAAATGATACCCTGTGTATGGAACATAAAATGGTAACTTTTAATAAACAAAAACCAGTAAGTGACTAGATCGCTAGATGCCAGAATTGACTATTTGTGACAGAGAAAAAAAATGTGAAGAGAAAAAAAAAATATTCCAGCACTGTGCTAAGGAAATACTTTTTTTATTTCCCTGAAAACCTTGAAATTACCATGATGGGGGGAGAAAAAAGGGAGGTTTTTGCTGAAAGTAAAGTGTTCCTGGGAATCGTACCTCACAGACTAAGGAAGGGGACATGGTTAACAACTACTCAGATGTCTAACACGAGGGATTATGAGATCTTTCAGTACATCTGGGCATTAGTGAAGGCATCCCACGTGACTTGCTTAAGAGGAAATATAGACTTTTTTTTTTTTTAAAAGGAAATGCAGAAGAAAAAAACATATCCTGAAACAATTTGGTTATTTATTGTCATCAAAGATTGTGAATTAACACCCAAGAGCAGTGAAATGTCAAAAAGATAATAACTATTTCATTCTTTCTTTTCTCAACCCATAGAACAAAATACCTCAAGGAAAACTATCAGACTAACGTTTTAGCATACTCTTCACATTCATGATGAAAAACACAGATTTTAGTAACTATCTCTCCCTTCATTTAGATCATTATACATTCATGAAGTAGATAATATGCACGCGAAGTCAATTTCCTAAAAAGGAAAGTCAAATCAATTTTTCATTTAGCAACATGCATGCTAGAGTAAACTGGTTTAGTTCACAGGAATGCTTTCAGCCATGCTAAGGGATTAATAGAATAAAATTAAATCAAAGCACTGTTTCATTTCTATAATTAAAAGAAAAGCAATTAACCCAAGCAATTATTTACATATTGCCTTGCTACATGACTGAATTGACAGTGACTTTTCCAAATAAATCACAATCTTCAATGACAGATCCAGGCTCAAAATGTGCTGGTTTATGTACGAATGAAAAAAATGCAAAATGGCCAGACATCTTTCAGTGTAAATTAGAGAATCTTTAAATTAGAGATTATGGACCTTCTCTTAATAAAAGCACTACTCTAAGGGTCTACGGATGAACTCTTCGTGAACAAATCAAGTTAACCATTAAGAGTAATACCCTTTCCAAAGGCTCCCCCCACCTATAAAGGCCCCTCTCAATGAATGCAGTCTGATGAGGGGTAAGGAGGAGGCTGGAAAGCTCTAGCATCATAGTTGTCTGTTTCTGCACCTGTCTGAAACAGAAAGGCGTTGTCCCTTGGGGAGAAACATGCCGAAAATAAAACAAAACCCCAAACTCTAACTATAGACTTATAATAGTGTTGTTTGTTCTTTTTAAGAGGGGGAAGAAAAAGGCATTTTAACAGAAAACTGAAACAAAAAACAGACATGGTCTCTCTAAATAAAGAAAAGGTACAGGTATTATCTAAGAACAAACTAGTTACATGTATACAATTATTATTATTATTTTTTTAAAGATTTTATTTATTTATTTGACAGAGATAGAGACAGCCAGCAAGAGAGGGAACACAAGCAGGGGGAGTGGGAGAGGAAGAAGCAGGCTCATAGCGGAGGAGCCTGATGTGGGGCTCGCTCCCATAACGCCGGGATCACGCCCTGAGCCGAAGGCAGACGCTTAACCGCTGTGCCACCCAGATGCCCCTCCATGTATACAATTATTAACATGCATTCTAAACAAAGATAAGGAAAGTCTCTGTGTGTTTATGAATGTGCTCCAAAACACAGAGAAGTATAGAGTTCAAGGATATTATATCACTTAGATTTGAAGTGTGATCCAAATGTCACCCAGAGACCCCAAAGAAAACTATGCTAATACGTTACAAAACTTACGACAACCAATGAGAGATGCCTGGGTGGCTCAGTCAGTTAAGCGTCTGCCTTTGGCTCAGGTCATGTTTCTGGGGCCCCGCATCAGGCTCCCTGATCAGTGGGGAGTCTGCTTCTCCCTCTGTCCCTCCCCCTGCTGGTGCACATACTCTCTCGTGCTCTCTAATAAATAAAATCTTAAAAAATAATAAGATAACCAATGAAGAACCACAGCCAAATATCCTCAGTGCTTTCTCAAGGTTTAATCTGCGTATAAATTATCAGAGGAAAGGAAATCAGATTTCACCTCAGGTGGTCTTTTCGAAAATTAAAAACAAATTCTTAGCTGCTATTATTTAAGTATTAGGCTTAGAACCTAGAGCACATCTGTTACAGCTAATGGAGTGAACTTACACACACACACACACACACACACACACACACACACACACACACAGAGTTTTAGCTTGGTTTATTATCACTATTCTTTTGAGGAAGTTTGTAAATACCTAGTCAAGAGGAAAGAGTGGCAAATCAGATCTGTGTCCCAAGACACCTCGACCTTCCTACAGCATACCATTCTAAATATAATGTAAAACACTTGTTTAATGAAACCATCAATCTCTCTTATCCTCTAGGAATTTATTTTTTCATTGACATAATCAAAATACCAGTAAAGCAACATAATATAGTATTTTATCTGCCTTTTGGATCAGAGAAGGTTAAGGATATCAAAGCAGGCCAGGAGGCAATAACATACGCACCTAATGGCAATTTCTAATGAATTTCTAATGAATTGAGTGCTTTATTTTTTACAGAATCCTTAAATGTAGTTAAAAAAAGGGGGGGGCTGAAAACTCCCTCTAGATAATTTATTTATGCTTCATCTATCTGATGGTACCTGATTCCCGAAGTGGCAACAATCTTTAAGATTTAGCTCAATCCCATAATTTTACAGAGCAGGAGATTAAAGCTCTACTGAACTGAAGAATTTAGCTGGGCCATCTAGTCAGTTAATGGAAGAACCCTGACTAGAACTCAAGGCCCTGAATCCCAGCTCCTCCTCCACGACCCCACACAGCGCCAGAAGCTCCTGTGTGGCTTTACTTCATTATTCCAAAAGTACATGTGATTCATCGCCAATTGCTCTGTCATTAATAACTTAAATTTTTTTTTAAGATTTTATTTACCTATTTGAGAGAGAAAGAGAGAGAGAGTGAGAGAAAGCATGAGCCAGGGTGGGGGAGAGGGAGAAGCAGGCTCCCCACTGAGCAGGGAGCCCAACCCTAGACTGGATCTCAGGACCCTGAGATCATAATCTGAGCCAAAGGCAGATGCCCAATCAACTGAGCCACCTAGGTGCCCCAGTAACTTAAAAATTTTTAAACAGTGGGGGTGCCTGGCTGGATCAGTTGGTAGAGCACACAACTCTTGATCTCAGGGTCATGAGTTCGAGCCCCATGGTGGGATAGAGATTACTTAATAAATAAAAGTTTTTAAAAAATTATTACACAGTCTATCAAATCCTCGTCATTAGATTAATAAGTAGCTTTACTAATTGCTCCACAGGGAATACATCTTCCCTGGCCTTCTAGGTTTTATCTGTTTCATCTTCATACCACTCCTGATGAAAGCGTGGAGAAAGCGACATTCTAATACAGGAGTCCCCACACGGAGCCACGGATCTACCTCCTGTCACGTGGGTGGTTTCGGCTTTAGCTCTGTACCAAACGCTGGGCTTCAGACAGAGAAAATTAATTATTTCTCACAAAAAGTTAGGGACCTTCATAAAACACCATATCAGATGCATTTAGAAAGGTGTTATAACTCTGTGCATCATATGCAGGGCATTTCAAATAGCAGTTTTTGATCCTCTTCTTCTGTGGTATTTTTTTAAAAGATTTTATTTATTTATTTGAGAGAGAGAGAGAGCACAAACAGGGGGAGTGGCAGGGAGAGGGAGAAGCAAACTCCCCGCTGAGCAGGGAACCCAGCTCGGGGCTTGATCCCAGCACCCTGGGATCGTGACCTGAGAAGGCAGACGCTTAACTGACTGAGCCACCCAGGTGTCTTTTCTGTGGTATTTTGTCCGACTTCCGAACACAACTTGTAGATGCTGGGCAATGCACACCTTGCTGAGGAACAGATGACTCAAGCTCACAATACATTCCTGTTTATCTTCCAAACAGTCTTATAATATTTCTATCACATACTAGATCAGCAATCTCAAACTGGTCTGTAGATGCTTTCAGAGGTGCAGAGAGCCAAAAAGTTTTGCAACTAGGGAGTTATTTGCTTTCTTACTGTGGTGATATTTGCACTGAGGGTATAAAAGCAATGGTGACTAGGGGGCACCTGGGTGGTACAGTCGGTTAAGCGTCTGACTCCTGATCTCAGCTAGGGTCTTGATCTCAGGGTCATGAGTTCAAGCCCCAGTGCCCAGCTCCAAGCCCTACTTTAAAACAAAAAACAAACAAACAAACAAAAAAGCAATGGTGACTAAAACTGCTAGTGCCTTAGCACGAAAATCAAGAGACTCAAACATCAAACTAGCAGTCATTGAATTCTTCACTGGCACACACACAGCAAGAAGAAGAAGAAAAAAGAAATGAAAAAAGGAAAAGAGAAAAGTTTCACTCAAGAATGTTCTGATGAAGCAACAGAAAGGATTAATTTCATTCTTCTGGGACCTGAGTACACGTTTTTACCCTTCTGGCACGACCAGGGGAGACGTACGCACCTGCACCTCTGCCACATACTGAATGAAACAGGTCTTGACGAAAAGCACTTGTGTGACTGAGTTGTGAACTGTCTGTTCACAGAGCTCTGTTTCTGTTTAAAAAACTGAGGGGAAAAGATGCTTCTGAGACTTGGGTATCGGTCAGACATTTTCTCAAAAATACACAAAGTGAACCCCTCACTGCAAAGAAAACAACTGATCATGTTGGTGATAAAATTCCAGTTTTCAAGTGAAAATCAGAATTTTGGAAAACCTCTTTCTATCAATTTGAGCTCAACAGTTTGCTAGTACTTAAAGACTTTTCTGATGAGATCAGCGGTGATAATAGCAAATTTGATTTTTAAAATATTTTGTCAAGAAATAGGGCAATATCTGGAAGATCTGTATAACTCACTGAATCAACATTTGTCAAATGATGTTAGAACATCATGCGTGAGTGAAAGGCAAGACAGACATCTGGGTGTTGATGTAACAGAGTACAAAATGTTCATTGACATGGTTTCAGATTCTACAGTGCAACTCACCTTTAAGAAACTTCCATTTGTTTTGGTATAGTATCAAAAAAGAATGACCCAATCATCTGAAAAGACTTCTAAAATACATCTCCCTTTTCTAACTACATATATGTACGGCCTGGATTTTCTTCTTCATATAGTTCAACCAAAACAACAATGCAATGCACTGAATTCAGAAACAGATACGAAAACTGTTTTCTTCTATTAAACCAGAAATTAAAGAGATTTATAAAAATATAAAACAATGCCACCACTCCACTAAAATATTTTTAAACTAGAAAATATTCTTCATAAAAATATGTTTTTATGCTATCATCAATGGGTTCATTTTTTTAAATGATTTAATAACAAGGCGTTAAGATTTCTTTTTTAATTTCTAACATGGATTAAGTCTAGATAGACAGAACCCATGGAGAAAGCTCTTCGGAACTCTCCACAACTTTTCAGAAGGTAAAGGGTCCTGGGACAATACAGTCTGAGACCTGCTGTACTAGATGAGCAGCCCGAGTTTGAAATGGGGGGGGGTGCACCCACGATGGGGAGATGGCCCCAGAGCAGGCAGAACGGAGCACAGTCAGGCAAGCCTGGGTTCAATCCCAGCCTCATCATCTAGTCAGTCTGCAATTTCAAGCAGATAACTTCTCTGAGCTTCAATTTCCTCTTCTTCAAAATGACACCAACACAGCAACCTCAGGAGGCCCTTTGTGAGGATTACATGTGTGTAAAGTACAGAAGGTGTATGTTACAACCCCGGAAACAGTGTCGCTTCAAGAAATGGTCTCAAGAACCTGGGGCAGCAGGAACTTGGGGCAGCAAAGTCTAGTAAACTTGTCATGTTATCCCAGATGGTGAACAGCTTTAGATTTTCTATTTTTTTCTATAAAATAGAAAATGAAAATCTAGATAATGCAAAGAGGCCTCAGGATTTGTCTCCTGCATGCAAGGTGGCAAGTGAGCTTTTCATTTATTGTGTAAGAGCGACACAATGAAACTTGGCGAATATACTTGAGATTCAACATTTCACAAGTATTCTATCCAAAGGATCTAGGGTTTGCAGTGGGTGAGAAGGAGGGCACTTAAAACAAGAGAGCCCTAATAAACCACAGAAAATGGTATGGACTAGGGACAATGAGAAAGTTGAACTGTACTTAAAAAGACGGCTAACATAATTTAAACACACTCAATAGCACTCAGGGTATTACAACTGTTTGCATCTACTTTGTCATACCATGCAATTTATCTTTTTTCATGTGTCTATTTTAGTTTGCAAACACACACATGCTTTGTACCACCACGGCACACCGTAATATTACCTCAGATGTAAACAGCTTACAATCTTCTGATTTTGCTGATCATCTTTTTATGTCTAGTTTAAAAAATAAAACAAAACATGCATACCCAAGCATAATCCCAGCAGAATACAAATCAATGAATGTTTAGCTTGAGTAGTAATACATTTGAATATTATACCTGATTAAAATTTATTAGTGTAATTTACAATAAAATTGCTATTTGCATTAATAATTCACAATACAACAGAAATTCAATATTCTTGACAGATATTTTCAGCAAACTGTACTGTTTGATAAATAATAAACACTGTGAAAGCCTAGTCAGGGCTTAGCATACACAAATGTGGAGACTGGGCAGTGCCATTTCCCTAAGCACCTGCCTGGGTGCTCCAGAAAAGTATCCAGGCTGGGTTTACAGAAGAGCAGATAGGGCACTAGTAGCAGTATTCCCACCAGAAAATTCCAGCACCACTAATCAGGTCATTCTCAAGCCCCTCAGGTTAAGTTTTGTCTTTTTCAGATTTGATACCAGCTGGAAAGCTTTATGTTTTGACTTGTTTTTAAGTAGGCTCTACACCCAGCATGGAGCCCAATACGGGGCTTGCCCTCATGACCCTGAGATCAAGATCTCAGCTGAGATCAAGGGTCGGATGCTTCACTGACTGAGCCACCAAGGGGCCCCTAGAAAGCTTTCTGAAAGGGAACAACTGGTGATGAAAGAAAAAAAAGAGCACCCAGAGGGAGTGTCCCAGAGGAACAGCCTGGTTAGACAGAAGGCTAAGGGTATTCTGGAAAACAGAGGTGATAGCTTCCATGTCAACAGTCACAACTCAAAAGAGGGACTTTACTTTAAATGACTTAAACTAGAGACTAAAGCTCTAGAATAGGACAGAGACTTCATCTATCAGAGTCAAGACAAAAGATGAGAAAAATAAGCTTCTCTCATTTAACCCACCCCAAACCTCAACAAAGTAGGCAGTGTCCTTACTTATTGATGAGAACACTAAGGCTCTGAGGAGCTAAGTCCCTGCCCAAGTCTTGGAGTCATGTGTCATTGGAGTTTTAGGAGCACCATTTCTCTTTCTGTTTTTGCAAATAATCAGATTTGTCTAAAATTACATTCTAAGAAAATTTCATGCTTACAATTAGGATGTATGCTTGAGGCAAAATGCAGGGAATAATTTATGGGATTTTGCAATATGTATTTCTAACTATGAAGATGCAGTTAAGTTACTTATATTTGCTTTATTACTCCTAGGTACCTTGTGATAATAACAAGGGGGAAGAAATGATGACCATGTTATAGCTCAGTTAATGAGCTACATTGACTGAGAGAGCAGACAGTATTCTCAGTTATTCATGTATATGATTAACTCATTTAATGTTCAAAACAATCCTAAGACGTAGGTGACATTAGCCACTCGCTTTAAAGGAGGAGAACTGAGGAACAGAAAAGTTAAGTAGTTGCCGGGAGGGGACACAGCTCGTAAAAGACAGACAGGCCCCCCACCTAGGCCATCAGGCCCTGAGCCCCAGTTTTATAAGCACATACATACAACTAGTATCAGCAATTGTTCATTAGAGCTGTTTCCAAGCAACAGTTAACAGAAAATTCTTACCTCTGGTTTGCTGAGGCTGGATGAAACCAAAGAACCGGATCCCACGTCCAAATCCCACTGCTTTTTACCATGATTCTCAGGATCCAAGGCAGCAATTCGCCCATCTAAAGTACTGATAATCACTAATGATCTATAAATTTAAACATTAATAAGACAAAGTTTAAAAGTTATTTATGATATCAGGCACTTAATGCATACACTGGAAAGAAAACCAGGCCGTCCCCGGACCTCTGTCTGCTGGGGGAGGAGGGCCCACCTCCTCACAAACACTTGTAGTCTCGCTATCACTATCCATCTAATGCCCACCAAGACCATTGCAATATGCCCTTTATCTGTTTATGTGACTTACGAAAGCCCCAAACTCCTAGGTCACCTCTCATTCCCACCCTGTAATCCCCACATGGAACTCAACATTCCCAGTGCTGTCCTCATCTTCCCTTCCCAAATCCCTGAAAGCCTTAACCCTAGAACACAGTTTTCCCTGAATGTCCACTTGCCTTCTTGCTTGAGTAGAAACCTGGCTCTTCCCGAGAACATCACTTCTTTTTTTTTTTTTTTTAAAGATTTTATTTTATTTATTCTACAGGGATAGAGACAGACAGCGAGAGAGGGAACACAAGCAGGGGAGTGGGAGAAGCAGGCTCATAGCAGAAGAGCCTGATGTGGGGCTCGATCCCATAACGCCGGGATCACGCCCTGAGCCGAAGGCAGACGCTTAACCGCTGTGCCACCCAGGCCCCCCCGAGAACATCACTTCTGAAGCAAAGAGAATTCTTTGCTCCAAAACCCTTGACCACCTGTCCCCCTGTAACAGGGTGGGGGTACTCCTTGCACCTCATTGCCGTTTTCAGACTTTCTCGCCTCTCTAAAAATCCTTAGGATCAGACTGCTCCACCCACTACCCCTCCTAGTAATTGTCTACTGACCCTTAGGTCACTAGCCTCATTCCCTGAGGATTTTAGCTCCTGGTTTAACTGTCACTATTAACACATTCTTTGGGTTTTCATTATCTGTTTACCTTGCCTCATCCACTGCCTTGGTGAGACCCTAGCCCTTGGCATTACCAATCACCACAGCTCCCCTGCCCCACTGAAATTTCAAGCATTCCAGCCCCTGCCACCAACCTCTTTCTGGCTCATTTCCTCTGCTTCCCTCACTCCCACTAATCTCTGACCCCACCAGAGCCTACAAGCCAACGATCCTGTCACTTTTACCCTCAGCTTCACCACCATCAGGCCCTCACTTCTTTCTTACCCAGTTTAAATCCCATAGTCCTTCATTTTGAGCACTTCCTGGCCCCTCACACGTCACACTTGCCTAGCAGAACTCCGACCCTGGTTAAATCCAATGCTCTGCATTTTCTCACTCTCGCTTCCATGCAGTTCAATGTGGCCAAAGAAAAACATAATCATGCTGACTGGATTCACTTTAATCATGACTGCCAACGTGAAAAGGGCTATTAATGATGTTCCACCACCACGGCGTACTACCCGGGTCTATCTACTCACCCACTGGCCTAGGTTAAACTATGTAATTTCTCCTTTCCCCTCAATTTCCAACACTAGCTCTTCCAAGCTCATTCATCGCAGGGATAATCAAAAGAAACCCCACCATCACATCTCTCTTTATCACCACCTGGACCCACAAATTCTACCTTCCCTCCTATTATCGCAGGTGAATTGTTCATGGTCCCATCCATTGCCAACACTTCTGCTTACACAACAGATCCCTTTTCCAGTCCTCACACCTCTCCTCTTGCTTTTGCATCAACCAAAGCATTCCTCTCAGCATTTACACCTGCTATTATTTCCCCCAACTTAAAAACCAAACCAGTCAAATAAAATGAACCATTCCCTCTCCTCTAAGCTTCCAATCCACTCCTTGCCTGACTCTGGAACAAAACTTCTTGAAAGAGTTCTTATACATTCTGTCTCCAAATCCTCTCCCCTTTTTCTGTCTTGAACTCTTTCTAATCAAGATTTTGCCTCTGCCACTTCACTTAAAAGGTTCTTGTTGGGGTCATCAGTGACCTTCATGTTGAAAAATCCCATGGTCAGGTCTCAGTTCACTTGACCTTCTAGCAGCACCTGACAGTGACATCTCCTGCCCTTCATGAGACACACTTTTTCTGTGGCTTCCAAGACACTGTACTATCCTGATCTTTTTTTTTTTTTTTTTTTTCTCCTTAGTTGTAGCCTACTCTTTCTCAGTTTCATTTTCTGGTTCTTCCTCATCTCTTCCATCTCTCAAAGTGTTCTCTACTTACATGTACTTTTTCTGATGGTCTCGTTCAGTCTCATAGCTTAAAATACCATCTATATGCTGGCACTCTCAAATTTGTATCTCTCCCTGGACTCTGGACTTATATACCCAACTGCCTACCAGATTCGTATGGTAGAATGACTTCCCCAATTCCTCAAACATGTCATGATTTTCCCTCAGGGCCTTTGCAGCTACTGTTCCTTCTGTTTGGAACATATCCTCCCAGATATATAACAGGCCCTCAATAAATATTTGTAGAATACGTTATACAGTTGTTCTATGAATTTGTTAGGTATATTTGTCTGCTTCACCATGAAATTCCAAGTACACATATTTATGTTCCACTTTGGGATGAAAATACAACTTTTATCTTCTCTATTTCATTTGAAGTACAACATATACAAATTCAAAATGAAGAGGTAAGTTGACTAAGACAAAATAGTTCAATAAACTCACTTGAAACTTTTCAAAAACTTAATTGTTTGTCAAATGAATAAATTTATCAAGTGAATAAATAAAATTGTTTTTTTAATTGTTAATTTAGTTCCCAAACTATACACTAATTTCTCATTTTGAATTTTTCAAATGGTAACTCTTAGTCTAATCTGTGAAAATAAAGATTTTTGACACATTACAAACTCTAGTAATTTTAGGTAACTAACCAAAAGAAAAAAGGAACAACTCTACTCCCCTACCTACACATTACCTTGCTTTCTAAAGAGATATACCAGGAATTAGGGGAGAAGACGGTTACTATGAGGAAGAAAATTATTTTATAATGAAGGGTATAAAAATTCATACCTTAGATGTGCCAATTTACAAATAAAAGCAACAGAATCTAATTAAGTTAGTGATCCAAGGTTCAGAGCCAAGTTAAGTCTTTCCTAGTACCATTGTAGAAATGTCTAATTATTCTGTTCAGTAATCATTAACCACAAATAGGTGGCTGAATGAAAACCACTCTAATTGAAACAAAACTTTGTATAAGTAATGTTACCCATGAAAAACTAAGGAGACCACTGCAACACTTCAGATACTATTTTTTGTTTTTACTTCAGAACGAACATTGTTTTTCACCCTAGACATTCTACTTGTAACAACAACAAACAACAACAAACCCTGTAATTTTTCTGAGTATGTAGGTATTTGGGCTAGAGGTATGCAGATAATGGTAAAACTCTAGGTTTCATCTTCAAAACAAAGAAAAACCCAACAATAAAATATGTATATGTGTCTTATGTGTACATAAATACACATTTTAATAAATCACTTGGAGTTTATGTCTACCCGTTCTTTCACTGACAACTTATCATATACAGCACATTTAACTGAGTCAAGGATTCTGTCTTTTTAAACAAGATAGTTTCAGATTTTGTACTGTATCTAGAGAATAAGTATAAATTTGAGTAATAATTAAAAGAAATGCAAACATGTGGGCAGGAACAATTAAGTGTATTATTCTCTTAACTGCTTTTGATACTTAATGTAACCTGGTTCGTAGATTTGAATGGGGTACCCTTATTTATTTCAACCCTCTTAATGGGAATAACAGTAAATCCCCTACAACTCTGTCAGGGGTTCAGAAAAAAAAAAGCCCTTCACCTACAAGCTATCCATAATATTCACTATGGGCTCCTTCCCAAGCATGTCTCTGGAAGGAAGCACCCCTGGTGCTGTGGCTGAAATTGAGCAGCATGACAGGGCATAAAAGAGATGCTATGATTTAGCCTATTATGTCTCATCACATTCTAAGAGAGATGCTCATGGACATACTATCAATTGAGAAAAGCATCAAGTAAACAGATAATGCTGAATGCAGGGATAAACAGAGGACAACAATAATGTGTTTAGAATAAACACCAGAGATGAAAAATGAACCCCTCTCCCCAAATAGGGAGAATATAAGGCCACTTTATCTCCCCACAATCCATTCTCTCTATTTTCAGGTTTCTACGAACAAGATGAAAAGCTTTAACTTACTCAAGAATTGAAGGGACTGCAGAGGCAGCATTTCCAGTGAAAGAACTGGAGCATTTTTTTTTCTTTTTAAGAACTGGAGCTCTGAAGTCAGACCCATGACTTTGCACTTGCTCTGCTCATAGCTTCATTTCACTTGCTTTCTCACAGTTAAGACATGACTACTTTCCTGGGTCAGCATAACTCAAACTTGCCTGATCATAAAAACTGTCTGGTGCTTGTTAAAAGCCAGTAGACATTCCTGGGTCCCATCCCCAGAGGGGGCTTGGGAGCTGGAGCTTGAAAAATAGTCCACGTGAGTCCTGCGATAAGACCAGCTTGGCAGATACTGACTTACCTCAAAGGGCTGTTTCCTTAGAGTAAAAAAATAATCCGTCACCTGGATGAAGAAGGCCTATTGGTCAGTTCTGCCAATAAACTCTTTAGAAACTTCTCTCTCTTGCTTACACCTTGCTCTAGTTTACAAAGGCATTTGTTTGGATGATTCAACAGCAAGTGCTGTTCTCTTACGCATGGCCCAATTCTTCCAGGCTGTTCTCAAGAAGGTTTTCAACCATCTTGTCCTGACAGATCCATTCTCCTCATCAAGTCTGTTACGCGGCAGCAGCTGAAAGAGTGGCAGGCTCCTCATTCTAGACCTTCTCCTTTCCCTGGCTTCTACAAGGCCACTTCCCTTCACCCCATCATTCCTAGCGCTCTCAATCGCCAGGAAGCAGACCATGGAGTTCAGGCTTTAGCCAATGCCCACAGCTTTGACTTTACCTGTTACATGACAGATCCCAAACCTATAGGGTGTTTACAGTCCGCTGTCTCTCTGCCTGCTCTAGCTCTGCATTTGCAGCAGGGCAGGCTTGTTACCCCCACAATGTGCTCAGATAAGTCTCTTCTCCCACATCCTTCTCCATCAACCCTGTCACTTAACATTTGCATCAGACGACAAGTCTACCTTTTCCATCATGCTCTACATTTAGACAACAGTCAGGTACTACTGATTCTGTTTCTTGAAGCTTTTGAATCTTTTCCTTCTTCTTCATTACCAGTACCCTCGTCCTAGAACCGATTCTTACTTCTTATCAGAACACCTTCAAAAGCCTTTCTGACATATTTTCCTGCCTCAGGTCTCTGTTCCCTCTGCAGTTTCAACAGTTTCGTTTCTGTAACAGAGATCTGATAAACGTCTGAAGCTTCCTGTGCTCACGGAATAAAGGCCACATTGCTTGGTATAGCACACACAGCCTTTCATAATCAGGCATAATCCCCCACCCCACTGCCACACACATGTTTCTTAACTTTTCAACAAAGTTTCCTTTAAATTATTCTCTATCGCACATCTTAAATGATTTCATTTGCCCAATAAACATTATTTCTAATGAACTCCCCCATTTTTAGAGGAAATATTTAAGTACCAATCAAAATGCTGAAGATTTCTGAAAAGACATAGCTAAGATTACTATACTAAGTTTGAAACAATTCTAGTTCAAAGTCAAGAAACTTGACTGTTTAATTAGCCTTCTCTTCACTGGATATCCAATTCCATTCAGTTATTTAAAAATACTGACAATCTCATGGATCCCCATTTTTACCTTTGCAGATCCACAGATGTCTAGGAGCCCTGGCTTGGTAATCACTGCTTTGGGCTCTGCAGTCTAGACCCGCCTTGACACTTGACATTCAAGGACTCACTCACTTGATACTTCCATTGTCTTTACTCTCAAACTACTCCTATGTCACTCACTATCCATTCTAGTGTAGTTAATTCTTTAACACAATGATCTCCCTGTCAGACTTGGGGCTCAAGGGCTAGCTCAGCTGCCCATTTATCTACTCGTGAAATGCAATAAATGTTTGTTGAATGAAACATCTTAGTAGGGCAGACACTATGATACATATAAAACACAAAAACAAAACAGAAGCTGAGAAAGATGTGAAAATATGGGACTTGCCTCAGGTCATGCACTAAATAAGAGGTTTTGGACAGAAGCATGAATTTAGGTTTTTAAACTCTATCATTCTGTTAACAGTAAGTTTTCACTAAGTAGCAACTACTATATTACTATAATGTGCAGCTTTTATTCATTCCAGAAATCTCATCAAGATGAAATTTATCCTGTTACTGCTCTGATTTGCCCTCAACTGAGCAGAAATAACCTTATGCCAATGAAGACCCTATTTTAAAAAACTGTTTGCTCTGACTTAAGTCATACAGAATACCTGCCTACTTACAATTAAGTTTATCAGTGTCTGAGTAGATGCTGAATTTTTCATACAATAATTCTAAAAGAGGCTTACTATCCATAGAAGTTTCCCACGTGGAAGAGAAGCAGGTGACAGAACATTATATCAAGTGAATAGTTTCTACATTAACAACTGCTTATTTTTAAATTGCACACTTTCTTTCTTTGGGGGGAAGGGAGGAGAGGAAAAAACTCTACAAAATTAAAAATGTGATTTGGTTAAATCTGCTTTTTGATATAGCCAAGGATCCTCCACCTAAACACAGGCTCTTATTCAAGAAAGCACAGGTTCTTGTTCAAAAACAAACTAGTACTAATTGGACTGTACTTCCTAGTCCTCACCTACTAAGTAAATCCTCAAATCAAACTTCCTTTATTTAAACATATCACAAGACTAGCCCTGCCCCAAATCAAAACAAACATGTCAAAAATTACCAACTACACTTTATAACTTTGACATATCAGCTACACCTTAAAGAAACACCATGTTAAGTTTTCAATGTTATAGACAACATGAGTGACACGTATCCTTTCTCTATCAGATTAAAACATTTTTGGACACACTTTTTCTACTTTGTTCTGGGGAACATTTTTAATCAAAATGGTCATTTACAAACAGAACAGGGTGAAAAAATAAATAAAATTAATTTCCCCCCTCATGTTTAGTTCTCTAACTTACAAGTTCTCCTCTTTGTATTTTAAAATATTTTGTAGTAAAAATGTTCAGGAGCTTCTCTCTTACAAAAAGAGGAAAAAGTCAGATGGAGTTCTCAGGCAGTATTTAGGAAATGAAGAGACATGCTGGAACTACAGCTCACAGCAGCTGATGAAGACCCAGTCCTTTTCTGCAAAATGCCTACGTGTGTAAATGCTTCGCAGTTCAAATAAAGGACAGTGTCCTCGATCCTCTCACATAACCTATCTGGAGCCCAGGTGTCAATTAAGCTAAAAAGACAACTGTAGACAGGAAGGATAAATCATTATTTGCCTGAAGTATGTTTATTTTGGCTTACAACTTGCCTTTAAAGTTATTCATAAATTCTTCAAATGTGATTTCTAGTTAACTTTAAAAGTCTAGGGTCAGAAAAGTGAGCTTAGAGGCGGGGGACGGAGGCAGAAATATGTTAAAATTAGTGTGAGAGTTAAGATAAAATTAGTTCTTTACAACTCTTGAGGTCATCAGAGGCCATCACTATGAAGATGCCCATCCCATCCCCAAAACCCCAAGTAACACTTAGCAATTTGCCCGTTTGTGTTGGAGTCAGGAAACTGGTAACTCATAACTATGCCAATGTGCAAAAAATCTAGCAGTGAGGCGAGATTGCAACTCTCTTCCCAGCTTTCCTTAGTGAGCATACCATTTAAATTTCAACTAAATGTAATGTTTAACAGAAGCCCTGACAAGGCTGCTATCAGAAAAACAAGTTTATTTTAGCTGCTTTTTAAAGGAAAAAAAGTTCATTCACTCATTCACATGCTCTTGAGATGTAGAGTAAGCATTTAGGATAAAACCAATGAAAACTCCATCAAGGGAAGAAAAAGGAACCAGAGAGTCTCATACGGGCATCAAAAGACACTACTATGCAAAAATAGCAATCTTAATTCCCCACCTCCCTCTTTTTAAAACAGTTTTGCAAGTACCACAGCTCTTCACAGCTGTTTGTGATAAACGCTTGGTTAATTCAAATCTGTTCCCCTAATCCTCCTCCTTTAAACAAACAGGATATTGGTCGGTTATTATGGAACACTGATATTCTCTGGTTTTTCACTTTTTTAAAGAGCACTTAGGAAGAAGTTTTATAAACTCTGCATATTGATCTTTTGTTAACTCCATCAATTTACTTATCCAAGGCTTCTCAAACTTTCCACACTATCTCAAACTACCACGCAGACCCCTAAACGCGGGTCTATCTCTTCCTACAGAATTCTGTTAGCCGAAGATCACTTTCTCTCCACCAGGCCCAACTCTTCTATTTTCACTCTCTTTGTTTCTGAGAAGGAGGCGGTCCTCCTGTTTGCCAAGGAGATCCTTTCCAAATACCTCCACTCCCTCCTCTTTCCTTTCTTTTTCAACCTGTCTATACAGGTTCCTTCCTCTGAACGTATAAACTTCCCAGCTATCAGGCTGAACAGTGCCTGAAGGAGGGAGCGGGCTTTAAAAGGATAAATCCTTACCCTCTTGCAATCTGAGCACTCTCTGCTGTTTGACTTAAATTCCTTACGTGTGCTCCCCACCAAATCTCTCCTCATTCTTCTCAGCCTTCACCCTACACCTCCAACCCAGGAAGCTGGATTTTTGTCTCCTCTGCTGGCTCATCTTCTCTGAAATAAAAGGCATTTGTTGAGGTCTTATCATGAGCCTCCTCTTTCTATCCACCTTCACCTCTTTACCCTGATTTCTCTCCAACTACCGTCACTCATTTCTACCTGCCTCCCAAATCTCTCCCTCTGGATGGCCTGCCTGCACTGCCAAGTCACCATGTCCAACAACGAGCTCTTTGCTTTTTCTTCCCTGCTTTCCTCAATCTCCCCACTTTCCCATGTGTGCTCCCATCTTCCGACCATCCCATCTCAGTCTGTGGACAGGGGTGCCATGGGAGAAGGAATCAGTTCATTTGCCAGGAACCAAGATTCCGCCTCAAACCTCTCAAATCTATCCCCTCTGTTTTATACCCACTTAACAACAAACTTTAATCAGACCTGGCGTTCAAGATACCCTACACAACACTTCTCAAACAGTAACTCTCAAACTGTCATGGAATCATCTGGTAATCCTATCAAAATGCATATACTCCTTCAGTGGATCCGGGTGGTGCCAGATTCTGATTTCTAACACGCTCCCAGGTGATGACGATGCTACTAGTGTTAGACTCGACATACACAATCTGGTCCCAACCTATTGTTCTAGCCTCATCTTCCACAACTCCCTGTCCAGCACACATGTACATGTCTGTATCTCCCTCACATATACAGAGCATGCACACACACACACACACAGAGGTACACAAACAAAAATGTTCCCTAACCATACTCTCCAGCTTCTGTGCCTCTTGCTGTTTCCTCAAGTTCAGTGACAGTTCATCATGATCCTACTCACATTTCACAAACCAACTCATCCCGCCACAGCCTTCTCTGACCTTTTTACCTACTTCACCCCCATACCCCACCCACTGAACACCACAAAAACCTTGGGACAGTCAGGGCACTTCATCTGCACTGCTTCTGCTCTGTAATGTCATTATGGGTCTCTTCATTCGATCCTCACTGCTAGGCAACACCCTCCTCCTGGAAAACAGGGACTATCTGCCTAATCTTTGTTAACCCTAGGGCATCTTGTGGGTTACAAGTGCCAGTAAGGTGGTGGACCTGTACTCTAAGAAAAATGAAACATCTCACTTTACTTCATGTAACTTACTTTGAGCAACTTAAGATAAACAAAACACTCTTCCCGGAAAGTTAATCCATTAGCAGAATCCATGGAAATATTGTCAAATATGTGCTACTTAAAGGAAAAAGAATCTACATATAAACATTCATATAGTGCTTAGAAAATTTTAGTACTTTTCCAAGTTTAGTACTCTCCAAGTATATAGACCAAGGTTCTGATATTTAACTGAAATTAAATCTAAGTTGTTAGGATCTAGTAATTTCTACATTATTAGCTTACAATACTTTCTAATCCAGATTCTAGCCCTCTCTGGTTTAATTTACCTACTGCTCCTCCTATCACTCCATCTGTTAGATGGGACATCACTTTCTCCCCGGTTGTGCTGAGATTAGCTGCCTGCAAAATACTTAACCACTGTTATGCGCAACTAATGAAGCATCGAACTTTACATCGGAATCCGGGGATGTACTGTATGGTGACTAACATAATATAACAAAAAAATCATTAAAAAAATACTTTACCATTAATATCCCTTACATTTGTGTCCGGATTTTGAAAAGTGTTTAAAAACATGTACCTTGCAGTAACATTTTTAAGGAGGCTAAGCAAATCAACCAAGACAACCCTATTTTAAATGTTCACGTATCTTAAACCCTCTAAATATCAAAGAACTGCCAAAATTCAAGACCTACCTGCGGCTCTTAAACTTTATTGTGTTCAAGAACTGCCTGGAGTGCTTGTTAAACATGCAGATTCCAGGTTCTTGCCCCAAGAAAGTCTAACTCAACACATCTGGGGTGGGGCCTAAAAAACTGCACAGTTAACCAGCATCCCCAGGTGATTCCTATGCAGATGTTCTGCAGATCTGAGTTGGAGAAATACTGACCTCACCCCTGGTCCAGAGGCCACTACAGGGTTATGTTGAAACGGAAATACAGAAATGTCATTGTAAAGTCCTCTTCCCAAACAGTTGTCAACCCAGCAGAGATATGGGATGACTCACGGAAGAAGAAAAAGGGGAGGGAGTCCTTGCAACATGAATAAAGTTCGAAAACAAAAAAAGAGGGAAAGTGACGTTTCTTTCCCACCTTTGGGCTCCATTCTCTGAGCATTCCCCAGACCCCTTCAAGGATGCTGCTTTTGCCTGACAGCAAGGACCGGAGAAATGGCCGGTCGCTGGCCGGGGGGATGGGCACGCGGCCCCGCGCTCGCTCCCGGGTCACCAGCTGTCCATCCTCTGAGAGAGGCCTCAGCCGAGGGGAGACCCCGGACCCCCGATCCTCCGCGGCACACGTGCCGTAAACAAGTGGCCTCCCGGGTCGCCGACCCCGGCGCTCAGCCTGCGCCCCTCACCTGCCGCGCGGCCTTAGGTCGGCCTCGTCATCGGGTTCCGGGTCCCGCGGCTCCTGGTCCACAGCGGCCGCCGGCACAGCTTCGGCGTCCTCCACCGTCACTTCTGCCGTAGCCACGGCCCCTGCAGCCGGCACCCGCGCTGCAGAAGTGGGAGCGGCCGCTGCCCCCAGGCCGAACACCGCCTCCGCCTTAGACGCGGGGAGGTCGGAGGCGCGCCCCGCGGCCACCGCGCCAGCCGCTAGTCCCAGCAGCAGCAGCAACAGAGCCCGCGCGGGCGGCCCCGGGCGGGTGGCGCGCTCCATCAGCGTCCCGCCCCGCGTGCGAGCATGGAGGTGCAGCCGCCGGCGCCTGCCTCTCCCGCTGCTGGAAGCGCCCGACCAGGACGAGGACGCGCTAGGCACCCCGTCGCCGTCCCGACGGCCTGGACAGCCGAGCGGAGCTCCACCGGCCACGTCTTAGCCCGGCCTCCGCCACCGCCACCTGAGTGACAGCCTCCCTCAATCATCGCCCATTGAACAAACTTTCCGCGCGTCACCCCCCTGATTGGCTGCGGCCTCCGTCACTCTGGAGACCTAGGCTGGTGTTCTTGGAGAAGGTGGGCTTTCCCCGGATGTCAACATCACGCCTGCCAATCAAGTCGTAGTGCCCTCTACCGAGGCCCGGCCCTCTTCCGGACGCGGTTACCAATGAGAATCGCCCCTCCCTGCAATCCTCTCAACTGATTGGTAGACTTCGCAGTACCGGAATACATTTTCCCGGAGCAGATTGGCCATCGCTGCGGTTGGCCTCGCCCCTCAAAAAATGAGGCGCTCGAGAAGACTTGAAGATCATTGGTGGAAGTGGATGCCCCTCCAAAGGTCTGAGGTAACTTCTTCTTGATTGGTTGGAAGTGGCACTTAATACGTGGCCGATTCTGACTGTGGAAGTGGATGGTCCCAAGTGAAAGCAAGAGTGGCAGACGAGTCCCTGGTGGCGGGGAGGCGGCCGACCTTAAAGGAGCTGCCACTGTGATTCTTCTAAAGCCTGCTCTGTTTGGAAAGGCAAAAACGAAGCAAGAAAAATAAGTGACGGTACAGGAGGTGTGGTCCCCGGAAGTGGAAGGGGACAGGGCGGGCTTGGGAGAGTACCTGCTTGTGGCCACGATGGTGCTGAAATTGCAGTTTGCTAGAGATGCCGGTGATCTACAGAGGATCCAGTCTATCTGACACGCCCCCTTCCTCGTTATAAAGGGAAGGAGCCCAGGCCCAGTGCGTTGCTCTCATTTGTCGGAAGTCACACACCTGGTACTTTATCCAAGCCTTCCGTGACTTTATCCAAGCCTTCCGTGACTTTATCCAAGCCTTCCGACCCTGGTCTGTCATCCTCTGTACCTCACTATGGGGCTCTGACGAAGAAAGATAAAACTGCAAAAGTCCAAACTGCAGAAAATTTGTATGTTCGACTAAGGCATTGGAACTTTTCACACAGCAGTTAAAGAGACCCTGAAAATTTTTTTTTTTTTTTGAAGATTTTTTTTAAAGACATTGGCATACAAACATGCTCTAATTTCCTCCTTCCAAAAGCAAAACGAAAAGCCCCACTCCCTCCTCCACCTACCACATTTCCCTGCTCTTCAGAATGGCAAAATTCTGCAGTGTTCTAAACTCCTTGTCTTCAATTCCTCTTCTCTCCCTCTCAAGCACACTACAGTTGGGCTTTCAACCTCACAATTCCACCAAAACTGTTCTCACTGAGGCCACCATTGCTAAAAAGACAATTCTGTCTTCACCTTATCAGTGATATTTAACCCAGTAACTCAGTCTTCCCTGCGAAAACACTTTTCACTGGTTTTCCTGCCCCAGAGGCCCGGTCATAACCCTCATTAGGTGTCATTTTAACTGAATCACCTTAAAGACCTTATCTCCAAATACAGTTACATTCCGAGATAGTGGGGGATAAAGACTTCATAGGATTCGGAAATGGGGGGGTACACAGTTCAGCCCCTAACAACTAGACATCTTCACTTCTTTCAAGGCTCTGTTACCTTCCCGGTGAAGCCTCTCCTGACCACTCCTTTTAAAAGTGAAACATCTCCCACAGATCACTTCCCAACACCCCCCACCCCGCTTTATTTCTCTCCTTAGACTTTAAATACTGAAATATACATACCTGATTTGTTTATTGTCTGTCTCCTTCTACCCCTATATAAGTTCTAATGAGGATTTGCTCATGGATGTATTCCTAAATAGAGCCTAAAACAAGGCAAGGTGTTTAGTGTTTGATGAATATTTGTTGAATGAATGAACAAATTCATTCAACAGGACAGAAGGGAAAGAGACAAATGGAAGGGGAGATTGTATTTGCTGTAGATCGAAGGGGGTGATTAAGGAAGCAAGATCCCAGAGTATTCGGGGAAGCAGAGGTATGCCTTCCGTGTTGAAAGTTGAAGAAGTGCCCCTAAAGAATAACTTACTTTGAAAGAAAAAATAGGTGAAAGAGTTCAAACTAGCTGATCATGATTTACTTAATAAAACAGAAAATAACATTTCCTGCCAAAGTGATATTTAATAGATAATATAAGAAAGGTGTCAAAAAAACTAACAGGAGCTGAAAAATGATTGTTGACTATTTGTAATGGCCCATTTGAAATCAGCTAGTGTGTATATGTTTGCGAACCTAGTCTTCATGTTTTTTTAACTTCTTCCAAAAAATGATCATGGCATGAACAGTAATCTGAGCTAATGAATTAGGAGTCTGCTTGCCATCTGCAATCGATGTGGAAGTTTTGTTTATTCATTCATTACCATTTAGCAAGTACCATGGGAATAAGGATGTGAACAAAACCGGCATGGTCCCTGCCCCTCTGAAGCTTAACATTTCTCTAGTTAAGGAGACTGACACTACTTTAATAATCACACATATATTTATATTATGAAAACAAAGTAAGTGCCATGAGGAGAAGGCACAGACAGAAGAGCACAGTGGTGGAAAATGCCAGTAAGGACAGTCAAGGTTTATACTCAGAAAAAAAACCATGCAAATATTTCCATTTTGGAAAAAGAAGAGTCATAATCATGAGTCATGGTCAGCTGACTGGAAAAATAACTTGAAGGAGGGAAGAGAGAAACTGCCGGTTGGGGGGCAGCATGGAGAGTCAGGGTGGCTGCATGGGAACCCTGGACTAGGAGTGTGAGTTCTTCAGGAAAGTGTAAGAGTAGTTGGAACCAGGCAGGATAGCTGATAAATGAGCCTGAGCCAGGAAAAGAAGCTGGTGCTTAAGTATCTGAGCCAGGGTTGCCCGGTTGATTCTAAAACTGAGCATGGTCTGGAAGGTGAACAAAAGAGGTCAGTGATTTCGAATCGTAGGCTCAGTCTATTAGCAGAGAAATTCTGTACTTGGTGCTGCCTGAGTTTGTCCTCTGTCAAGAGCTTTCCTAAAAGCCTCACTAAGAGACTTCTGCTTACCTTTCACAGGCCAAGAAGACATACAATAGTCATCCGGAGCTAAAAAGGAAGGATACTGCCACTCTGAACAAAACTAGGGTTCTGCTGGTGAGGATGAAGGAGAGAATTTATAACCCACACTATTGCAATTTAATACGTGTACCTATATAGAAAGTGCCTGCTTGGATAAGTTTCAACAGATGTATACACCAGCCAAGGTAACAGAACATTCCCACCGTGCCTGAGAGCTTCCTTGTATCTCCTCACAGGTCCTTCTTCCACCCCAGGCCTTGGGTAATCACTGATCTGTCTTCTGTCACAATAGATTTTCTAGAATTTTTAATGTAATTGTACAGTATATGCTCTTTGTGTCTGGTTTCTTTCACTCAGTATAATGTTTTAAAATTCGTACATGTTCTTACATGTTGCAACACTTTCTTCATTTTTATGGCTGAGTTGTATTCCATTGCCCGTTGCTATACATTGGGATGTTTTGGGGCTATTGAAGATAAAGCTGCTATGAACCTGTATGTACAAGTCTCTGTGTAGGTGTAGGTTTTTATTTCTCTTGAGTAAATCCCTAGAAGTGGAATTTTTGGCTCATGTAGTTGATGTACGTTAACTTTATGTGAATCTGCCAAACAGTTTTCGTGCTCTGGCTAGATTAGCCAGTCCCCAGGTGAAGGGTGTGAGAGTATAAACTTCTGTTGTTTTAAGCCATTGCATGTGGGGATGGTTTTTTACACGGCGTTATTATGGCAATAGTCAACTGATATAGCCCTGTATATTTCACTGTGCGGCAAACTCTATTGGGTGCCTACCCATATAAATTCTTCCCTTTGTAAATGCTTTGAATTGCAATCTCACTAAAAAAGATATATAAATGTCCAATAAGCCATTGGACAATGTGTTCCATTGTGTTCCAAAGTGGTTTCAAAGTAGTTTCATTTTACACCCCTACCAGTGGTGTGTGAAAGTTCTAGTTGTTTCATATCCTCAACAACATTTGATATTGTTAGTCTTTTAATTTTTGCTTTTCTAGTGAGTGTGCAGTGGTATTTCTTTGTGGTTTTGTTTGAATTTCCGTGATGACTAATGATTTTGAGAGTCCTTTGATGTTCCTGTGTAACATTTATACATATATGGAACTCATACCCTTCACCTGGAGGTTGGTCTAGCCAGAACACATCTTTTTTTTTTTTTTTTTTTTTTTTAGAGAGAGCAAGAGCGTGGGGGAGGGGCAAAGGGAGAGAGAATTTTTTTTTTAAGATTTTATTTATTTATTTATTTACTTATTCATTTATTTAGTGAGCAAGCAGGAGGAGGGGCAGAGAAAGAGGGAGAGAGAGAGTCTCAAGCAGGCTGTACACTCAGTGCAGAGCCTGACATGGGACTCAATCCCATGACCCTGAGGTCATGACCTGAGCCAAAACCAAGAGTTGGACACTTAACCAACTAAGCCACCTAGGCACCCACAGAACACAACTTTTGTATGGCAATTGCAAAAACACAAGAAAGATGAGTGGAAGTTTACAGGGCCTCTTAAAACTGGGAGTCAGGGGTGCCTGGGTGGCACAGCGGTTAAGCATCTGCCTTCGGCTCAGGGCGTGATCCCAGCGTTATGGGATCGAGCCCCACATCAGGCTCCTCTGCTATGGGCCTGCTTCTTCCTCTCCCACTCCCCCTGCTTGTGTTCCCTCTCTCGCTGGCTGCCTCTATCTCTGTCAAATAAATAAATAAAATCTTTAAAAAAAAAAAAACTGGAGTCAGAACTGCAGTATTGTCACTTCTACTCATATTCCATTGGCTAAGTGAGCATATGACCAGGCCCAACATCAACGAAGCAGGAAAATATGCCTTGCCACTAGTGAGAGAAACTGCAAAGTCACACGACAACAGACACAGGCAAAGGATTTCAGAGAGCAAAAATCCAGTCTAGCACAAGTGCTATGAGAGTAATCAATTATATCTCTGCCTGAGTCTAGCATGAGCCATTTGCTTCAAAGCAATACACACAATGAGATCACTCCATGTCTCTTAGAACAGCTCTTTGGGAAAAAAAGTAGCAAGTGTCGGGGAGGATGTGGAGCAGTTGGAACTCTCATTCACTGTTGGTCCAGATGCAAAATGGGAAGACTGTTTTGGAAACACTTTGGCTGCTTTTTATACAATTAGACATACACTTACCATATGACTGCACAGTCCCATTCCTAGGTTTTTACCCAAGAGAAATGAAAACATACATTCCCACAAAGTCCTCTATGTGAATGTTTATAGCAGCTTTCCTCATAATTGCCCAAACTGGAAACACTGATGTCTGTCAACTAGTGAATGGATAAACAGATGGATGTACAGCCATGTGATGGAATACTACTTTAGCAATAAAGAAGAACACCACACATACATATTTCAAACCCCTGCTTTGATATGTCTGCTAACATCCCTGTAGCCAAAGTACACCGCACAACCCAGTCCAAGGTGAAAGGGCAGGGAAGCAGAGCCATTACAGTAAGAGGCCATGTTCACAGGCAGGCTGTGTATTACTACCACAGCGGAGAGAAGATTTGTGACCAGACTCTAGTCCACCACACCCATGATGAGTATTTGTTCCCTTATCTGAGCGACTGGGTCTAAAGAAATGCCTTGAGGCTTCACCAGGAGCATAACTGATAATGATCAATTTCTGAATTTACACAGTTGGGTCTAGTCCTGTACAGATATAGATGATCCTTTCTGGTCTCCTTGGACATCTCTCTAAAAGTGGGACCTGCAGGCATGTATGCATAGATGCAGGAACAAACCCCTATGTATATACTCACACATGTGCTATGTGTGTGTGTACGTGTCTAGTTATACGTGGTTTTCCTCCAAAACAAATTGAGTCTCAGAGATTTTCAGAGGCTACTCTTAAGTAGAAAAGGATTTTTTCCAACTGTTTTATAAATTGCAAAGAATCCTATTTCATAATGATATCAAGATTTTACATTATGCTGAGAAATATCAGTGCCTTTTCTTCAATCTTACCTTTTCATGATCAAACCCCTGTGCGCCTGCCAAGAATAGGAAAGCAGCCAGCATTCCCTTAAATGCACGAAGACCCTTGCACTGGAAAATTCTTACTCAAGGGCTTCATTATTTTTATTTTCTATCTGAAGGAAAGAGAGGGGGTAGTTTTATTCTTCCAGTTGTATGTAATTCTCCCAATTTAAGGCAAAACAGAGACAGTAAGCAGCACTAATTTTGGAGTGCTAAGTAACTTGCTGTGTGCTCTGGGACAATCAGCTTCTTCCTGAGTCTCACAGCGTCTTCTGTGGCCATTTGTCCGAGGCACTGTTCGGTTACTTACGGTAGCTAGGGGCTGTCTTTAGTCGGTTAGTTCCATTTTTCTATAATGTTATGCCTCTTTTTTCTATGGAGATTATTTATACAACTTTACATATAGAAAAAAAAATCTAGGGGAGCCTGGGTGGCTCAGTCAGTTAAGGTCTGCCTTCGGCTCAGGTCATGTTCCCAAGGTCCTGGGATCGAGCCCAGCTTTGGGCTCCCTGCTCAGTAGGTAGCCGGCTTCCCTCTCTCCTGTTCCCCCTGATTGTGCTCTCTCTCTCTCTCCCTCTCTCTCAAATAAATAAAAATTCTAAAAAAAAAAAAAAAATCTAAGCAACCAGGTAACAATAAGTAAACACAAATGCAAAGTATCACTTTATATCACTAATCACAGATGAAATTATTTTTTCATGGGGCCGCTAATATATTCTTAATGGTCAGCAAGTATAGAATAAAATATTTTTAATTTTGTTTTTATTTGGATGATAATTTTTTTAAAGATTTATTTTATTTATATGGGGGGGGGAGCAGAGGGAGGCAGGCAGTCTCACGACCCTGAGATCATGACCTGAGCCAAAACCAAGAGTTGGATACTTAGCCAACTGTGTCACCCAGGTGCCCCTAGATTTTTTTTATATGTAACATTGTAGAAATAATTTTAAAAATAATTTTTAAAATATTATTTATTTATATTTTATTTTATTTATTAAAATAATTTTAAAAAATTTTAAATTAAATATAACTATTGGCTCCTCTGGGTAAACCTCTTTGACATTTCAGGCCCAAGCTTGCATTTGTACTTATTGAATTAGCACCAAATAATACTATTTTAATTCTCATAAGCAACAGAGAAAAAATAAGCTGCATATTTGTATATGAAAGATCCATTCCTGTCAAATAAAAAAACAAAAGACATGGTGTCCTCTGAAAGCAAGTGTTCTACATACTTCAAATAAAGAAAAATGGTGAGAGAATCAAATCCTCATACCACACATAATTTTATAAGGGGGGCAGACTGAAAACTGTATCATAGCTGTCAATATTTGAACAACTGCTTCCAGCTCTGATGTAATTGGTTTTAGACCAAATATCTCACAGAGAATGATGGTAATTTAGATTAAAAAAAAAAAAACTTTGAAGGTATTGGAAAGCAAACAAGGCATCTAGGATTCAAAGGGCTAAGAATAGGAAAGAAAGAAAATATAATGAGATCAGGGTAACATTCTCCATCATTCCCTGCCTGACACATTTGCTGAATTATAAACAAAAAAGTGCAGGGCCTAGAACCCAAGCAGAGAGGTGCCTCTTAGGGAGCTTTGAGGAGTCTCTGGGCTACCAGAACAAAATGTGGAGTTCAGGGCTAGCAAGAGAGCCAGGACTGGAAGGGCTCCAATCCCAGAGAAAAGAGAATTATTGAAAAGTGAGCTGATATTCCAACTCCTTTTCCCACTCAGGCATGTGCTGATTCCTTAGCCATGCACCATGCCCATAAGAGATCAGAAGCCCAAGCAGAAAGAAGCAGACAAGTGAAACAGTCTCGTGGCGGNGTGGGGGGGGGGGGGGGGGGATGAGTCAAAAAGTGGAAGTCAAGACCCAGCAAGGAGTTGGAGCTCTGAAAAACACCTCCAGTTGAGACTCTAGACACACTATGAAGGGAAATAAGGACAAAGCGGAAATAAATTTGCCTTAAAAAACCAGCCTCAAAATACTGTATTCCCTAATTGGGTTAGGGTGACCTGCCCCTACTCTTTCTGCCAGAAGAAAGTTAAATTATCTCTGGAGAAGGAAAGCATTATATAGAGCTTCTACAATTATTCATACACAGCGTTTAGCATTTAAGCAAAAATCTACAAGTTATGTCAATAAATAGAACCAAGTGACAGAAAATCAGAAGAAAAACACAGAAATAGATGAGATCCACAGAAAATTGAGATATTGAAGATATCAGACACAGGCTATAAAATAATTATGATTAATATCCCAAGTGCATTTTCTTCCTCTGTGTCATTTCATGGTTTGATAAAAAGTTCATTTGTTTTCTAGCACTGAGTACTACTCCATTGTCTGGCTGGACCACAGTTTATTTATCCGTTCACCCACTGCAGGACATCTTGGTTCCTTCCAGTTTTGGCAATCACGAATACAGCTGCTGTGAACACCCACGTGCAAGTTCTTTTGTGGATATAAGTTTTGAACTCCATTGGGTAAAAGGTAAGAGTTTATTTAGTTTTGTAAGAAACCAGCAAACTGTCTTCCGAAGAAGCTATACCATTTTGCATCCCACCAGCAATGATTAAGAGTTTCTGTTGTCCCACATCCTTGCCAGAATTTGGTATTGTCAGCGTTTTGGACTTTAGATCCTGTAATAGGTGTGTAGTGGTATCTCATTTTAATTTGCATTTCCCTAATGACACATCATTTGAACATGTTTTTATACGCTTATTTACTGTCTATATATAGCAGATAGGTATTTGTTCAGGTCTTTTGCCTATTTTTTTATTGAGTTCTTTTTTTTTAATTGTTGAGTTTTAAGAGTCCTTTGTATATTTTGGATAACAGTCCTTTATCAGATACATCTTTTGCAAATATTTTCTCCCAGTCTGTGGTAAAGTCAACCTTAAGGTAAGAAAGATTACTAGAAATACAGGGGGACATTTTATAATCATAAATGGGTTGATCACTCTCTCTCTTCCAGCATGGCAGCCCCAGCAAAAAAGAAGAATAAGAAGGGGAAGACTATCTCCCTAACAGACTTTCTGGTTGAGAATGGGGAACTGGTGGAGGAAGCACCTATGTCCCTAAACCAGTCAGCTGGGCTGATGAAACCAATAACCTGTAAGGAGATGGTTCAGCCACTTGGCACAGTACTGATGACCATGTGTATCTGACTCCTCCAGTTGACCATTCTATCCTGCCCACTGCTCCCTGGGCTGCTCAGGAAACCAATATCAAGCAGACCTATCTTCCTAAATTGGCACCCTCACTGCTTTTCTAGGAAATGTTCCCTGCCCTGTGACAGAAGACACAGATTGAATATCAGTGCAGTACATTTACCATATGAACCCAGCAACCCAGAGAGGTTGAAAGATTTGGGCTATGCTAAATTTGAGGACCTGAGTTGGAATTGCTTACTCAGTGCCCTGAGCCTCAAATGAAGAGTCTCTAGGCAGCAGGAGAATCTGAGTGGACCTTGCTGCTCAAACACCTGCAGGATAAAGGCAGGAATGATCATTCTTCTGGTGGAGATAGAAATCAGGATTTTGACAAAATAGATACACACTGGAGGGCCCATCTTGCGACAGACAGCTTTGATGCCTACCTGCCTAGAAGAGGTGATGATAGTTTTGGAGACAAGTGCAAGATCATTATGATTCTGGCCAATATCATAATGGGCATTGGGATGTGGTACCATGATGGCCCACACCACGATATGGATTGATATGGGGGCTGGGATCACTGTGATGACTGAAGCAGCAGAGGCTATGACAGAGGCAATGATTCCAGGATAGGCAGTGGCAGAAGAGCATTTGGCAGTGGGTACCATAGGGATGATGTATACAGAGGAGGAAGGGACCGCTATGAAGACAGATATGACAGAAGAGATGATTGGTCATGGAGCTCCAGCAATGATTACTCTCAGGATGATTATAGGCATGTTGATAGAGGTGTCTCCAACAAACCAAGTCTAAAGCCTTGGAGTACTTCCAAGGAGGATGGTTCCTCTGCTAGCACCTCACAGACCATTCGAGCAGCCTGTCGATGGAGGGTCAAAGACTGTTGACACAGTGCTAAAGAAGGAAAAGTAGAAAAGTAGCTACAGAAGGGACAGGGGAGAGAAGGAACAGAGGAGCGTCAGCTGGATGAAGCAAAACTAGAATGTCAACCTTGGGAGAGATTCCAAGCCGATGAAGTAAAGAAACTCAAGAAAGGGAATGGTTGAGGACAGGAAGTGAGTCACCTCAGGCTGGGACCTCAACCCCATCCGGCAGAAGTGCACCAAGGAGAGAGCATGAGAAGTCTCTAGAAAATGAAACACTCAATTAAGAGGAAGACTGTCACTCTCCAACTTCTAAACCTCCCAAACCTGAACAGCCTCTAAAAGTAATGCCAGGCCCTCCACCAAAGCAGAATGCTTGGGTGCAGCAAAGTTCTAGCCGTCCTGTTGGATCTCAGGGCTCAGACACAGAGCAGCAACCCCCTGTAGGGGGTGGGGTAGTTCCTGCTCAACCATCCAAGAAAGGACCAAACATGGAAAGATGAAAATTAAGTATGTGGAATGAATGTCCAAAAGGTCAAAGTGGGACCTCCAGCTGTGGTGCAGGAGATAAGGGAAGAAAGACCACTGGAAGGAATCACATAGGAATGATGGCAAAAGAAGTCAAGTGCCCCAATCTGAACCTGAGACAAAGAACCTGAAGAAAATCTGGCCTCCAAGTTCAGTTCTGCAAGCAGGTATGCTGCTCTCTTCGTTGATGGTGGAGATGGGAATGAAGGAGAAGATTACATGGAATAGATCTCTACATGCTGTGCCTCTTCCTAGTCTCTCACCACCCTGGAACATTCGAGAGCAAATCCAGCCTCTATCCAGAAAAGATAAAATAAAACTCACCATCTCCTGGGGAGAAAAAAAAAAAAAGAGAGAAAGGGGCTCAATCTACTAGGATGATTTAATAGTTCTGGGACTGGGGGGTTTTCTGGAATTTGTTTTAAAACAGAAAGTCCTGTGCACGCTGGGATATATTTGTCACCTTTTATAGTGGCAAAAGATCAGGCAGCCTGGGTGTCAAACTAAGCAAAGTCTTCCTTGCAGTCTCTGGTTTGCTGCATCTCCCATCGTTCCACCAACACAGCCTCAACTCTGCTCACCCTGCCTGAGAACCCAGTTTACAGCTCTGGTGCCTTCCTTCGCCTCCCCTCTGCCGCCACATGGCCGGTACATCTACCGTCCTGGTAGTCAGACTCCTTCTTTCTCAAGGATTTTGTATTCAAAGGAGGGAGAAAGGACAGTCTTTTCCTGCTCAAAAAGAAAAAAGAGGGTGAGGGGAAGAAATATATACATATTTCTATATCTCTGGAAGAAGAAAACTGGTCACAGGGTTGCCTCTGGGAAAACAGGGTGGCCAAGGCACAAGGGTGAGAGGATAGGAGGGTGGCCTTTTCCTTTTTCAGCAGATTTATTTATTTATTTATTTATTTATTTATTTATTTATTTATTTATTCATTCTCATACCATTCACCTATTTAAAGTGTACAATTCAATGGTTTCTAATATATTGACATATTTGTGCAACCAGGAGGGAGACCTTTAAATATAAAAAAGTCTTTTGTATATTTTGGATCAGGAAGCATGATAGTATATCAATTACAACAATTGAAATTAGTTAATTAATTAATAAAAAAAAAAGTTGCTATTACCCTTGTGGTCTGTCATATAATCCGTCAGGAGCTCATAAACTGACTTTAGTGTTTTCTCCTTGTTTCATACATTCATTCAATTTTCTTTTTTAAAAAAGATTTTTATTTATTTGAGAGAGAGACAGCATGCAAGCAGGAGCAGAGGCAGAGGGAGAAGCCGACTCCCCGCTGAGGAGGAGCCTGATGCAGGGCTCCATCCCAGGACCCTGGGATCATGACCGGAGCCAAAGGCAGACACAACCAACTGAGCCACCCAGGCACCCCATTCATTAAATTTTCAACACATATTTTAAATTCCTAGGCTGTGGCCAGCCGCATAGGCACTGAGATTGCATACTCAGAAAGTAATCTTGTCTTCAGGAGCATACAATGTTCATTTTATATGTTCCTAGCAAAATTGGTATCCCTATGGAGGAGCAGCTGATCTATATCGTCTTTTACATTCTGCACCCCTCAGTAGTTGGGGACACACATTTAGTGCTTATGGGATACATTCAATGAAAAATAAAATAGGGCACAAGCCATACCCCAAACAGAAGGACCCCTCAATGTTTTAATGAAAATATTGGTTGGGTAAATTTTGTTGCCAGCAATCAGGGAATGGAGGGGAGCTCCTCTAAAGACTGGGATCCAGGTTTACCCCCTCTTGCCTCTCCAGGGACCTGCCTCTTGCAGAGCATTTCAGAATAGCACCCCATCCGCATTTTCAGGAGCTTGTCACCAAGCATGGATAGCACCATGAACAACGGGTGATCATACATTTGGTCTCATAACTCCCTCCAACTTGGCACAAGTTAGAACATTTTCAAATAGGTGTTTATGTTCATCTTCAGCGTTCTTTCTTAATTCACACTAATTTGCTACAGTGAATCTATGTTGCCTGTGGGGGTTTTTGTTGCTGTTTGTTTGTTTTTGTTTTTGTTTTAGAGAGAGAGAGCAGGTGGGGGCAAAGGGAAAGGAAGAGAGAGAATCTCAAGTAGGCTCCATAACCAGCACAGAGCCTAACTCAGGGCTTGTTCTCACAACTCTGAGATCATGACCTGAGCCAAAATCAAAAGTTGGACACTTAACCAACTGAGCCACCCAGGTGCTTCTGCCTGTGTATTTTTTAAGTTAAAAATACGTTAAAACTTAAGGCCTTCTACAAGAAGCCTTCCTTGACTCCTTCTTCACCTCCCCATGGTAGTTTTGGTTCCTTTAGTTTCCATAAAACCTATACTCACTTCTAGCACAGCACTTACTATAAGATATTTTAATCACCTATTTAATTACCTAGGTCCCCTTTAGACTGTGATTTCCTCAGGGCAGGTGTTGTGCCTTTCATAACTGGATCTCTAGGTTTTTGCATGGAGACTGGTGCACAGAAGCTTTCATATTTCTACCTCCCCTAAGTGTCCTGCTGTTCACACCCAACTCAGTCAACAACTAATCCCACACCTAGACTCTAAGAGCCCAAAGAAGACTTCTCTTCAATCAGCTGACATGTCTTACTAAGCCCTGAGTACCCTACCATGTGCAATTAATAGGACAAAAATGAGGATTCCAGACAGACTTGATGGGCACACCCACCTCAGGAATGCTAGAAGTTAAGGAAGCAGCTCAGGCATGTGATTTAGGTGAGAGCTATATTCATTCATATGTTCATACCTGTGGAATGAAAGGTAAAGAAAGGGAGGGGGATGGTGAGTTAGGGACTGGANAGTGGAACTAGATCTTGAGACGAGATACAAATTGGGAGCTGGAAAGGCCAGGAAAAGCATGAATCTCTGCTTTGGAAGACAAATTGATNTGAAAATATTGGTTGGGTAAATTTTGTTGCCAGCAATCAGGGAATGGAGGGGAGCTCCTCTAAAGACTGGGATCCAGGTTTACCCCCTCTTGCCTCTCCAGGGACCTGCCTCTTGCAGAGCATTTCAGAATAGCACCCCATCCGCATTTTCAGGAGCTTGTCACCAAGCATGGATAGCACCATGAACAACGGGTGATCATACATTTGGTCTCATAACTCCCTCCAACTTGGCACAAGTTAGAACATTTTCAAATAGGTGTTTATGTTCATCTTCAGCGTTCTTTCTTAATTCACACTAATTTGCTACAGTGAATCTATGTTGCCTGTGGGGGTTTTTGTTGCTGTTTGTTTGTTTTTGTTTTTGTTTTAGAGAGAGAGAGCAGGTGGGGGGCAAAGGGAAAGGAAGAGAGAGAATCTCAAGTAGGCTCCATAACCAGCACAGAGCCTAACTCAGGGCTTGTTCTCACAACTCTGAGATCATGACCTGAGCCAAAATCAAAAGTTGGACACTTAACCAACTGAGCCACCCAGGTGCTTCTGCCTGTGTATTTTTTAAGTTAAAAATACGTTAAAACTTAAGGCCTTCTACAAGAAGCCTTCCTTGACTCCTTCTTCACCTCCCCATGGTAGTTTTGGTTCCTTTAGTTTCCATAAAACCTATACTCACTTCTAGCACAGCACTTACTATAAGATATTTTAATCACCTATTTAATTACCTAGGTCCCCTTTAGACTGTGATTTCCTCAGGGCAGGTGTTGTGCCTTTCATAACTGGATCTCTAGGTTTTTGCATGGAGACTGGTGCACAGAAGCTTTCATATTTCTACCTCCCCTAAGTGTCCTGCTGTTCACACCCAACTCAGTCAACAACTAATCCCACACCTAGACTCTAAGAGCCCAAAGAAGACTTCTCTTCAATCAGCTGACATGTCTTACTAAGCCCTGAGTACCCTACCATGTGCAATTAATAGGACAAAAATGAGGATTCCAGACAGACTTGATGGGCACACCCACCTCAGGAATGCTAGAAGTTAAGGAAGCAGCTCAGGCATGTGATTTAGGTGAGAGCTATATTCATTCATATGTTCATACCTGTGGAATGAAAGGTAAAGAAAGGGAGGGGGATGGTGAGTTAGGGACTGGAACTAGATCTTGAGACGAGATACAAATTGGGAGCTGGAAAGGCCAGGAAAAGCATGAATCTCTGCTTTGGAAGACAAATTGATGGAGGATAGACAGAGCATCATACAAACACTGAACTTACACAAATTCAATTAGGTATAGTTGGCAGAAAGGAGGGGAGGAAGAGGGAAAGTACAAAAGGGGGAGGGGTGAAAAAAGATACAAGAGAAATAATCGTTTAAATAATACGGGTTTTTATTTTTTTAAAGATTTATTTATTTATTTATTTATTTATTTATTTATTTATTTGAGAGACAGTGAGAGTGAGGGGCGGGGGGTGGGATGCGGGCCAGAGGGAGAGGGAAAGAAATCCTGAAGCAGATTTCCATTGAGCGCAGAACTCAACACGAGGCTCGATCCCAGGACCCTGGTGATCACGACCTGAGCCAAAATCAACAGTCGGACACTTACCCGACTGAGCCACCCAACCATCCCAAAAATACAGGTCTTTTATTTTTTGAATGTATAGGTGATCCTATGCAACACTTCACACAGTGTTGTTCCTGAAGAGCTTGAGAAGGGAGAAGTGACATCGACTTTACCTTTAGTGTGCAGGGATTCAGCTTTGACCACTTGGATTACCAGGGGAGCTTNGGGATGCGGGCCAGAGGGAGAGGGAAAGAAATCCTGAAGCAGATTTCCATTGAGCGCAGAACTCAACACGAGGCTCGATCCCAGGACCCTGGTGATCACGACCTGAGCCAAAATCAACAGTCGGACACTTACCCGACTGAGCCACCCAACCATCCCAAAAATACAGGTCTTTTATTTTTTGAATGTATAGGTGATCCTATGCAACACTTCACACAGTGTTGTTCCTGAAGAGCTTGAGAAGGGAGAAGTGACATCGACTTTACCTTTAGTGTGCAGGGATTCAGCTTTGACCACTTGGATTACCAGGGGAGCTTAAAAAAAATACAGATGCCTGGATCCTACCCTCGGAAAGTCTGATGTAATTAATTGGTCAGAGGTGCAGCCTGGGCTTCAGGTTAAGAGCTCCCAAGTGATTTTTTTTTTCCAATTTTAAAAATTGTGGTAAAATACACATAACATAAAATTTACCATCTTAACCATTTTAAGGTTATAGTTCAGTGGTATTAAATATGTTCATAATGTTGTGCAACTGTCACCACCATCCATTTTCAGAACCCTTTTCATCTGTAAAACTAAAACTCTATACCCATGAAACAACTCCCACCCTTCATTCCAGCCCCAGGAAACCATCATTCTACTTTCTGTCTCTATGATTTTTTTCTAAGTACCTCATATAAGTGGAATCATACAGTACTTGTCTTTTTTTTGTCTGGCTTATTTCAATTTGCATTATATCCTCACATTTCATCCATGTTCTAGCATGTGTCAGAATCCCCTTTCTTCTTAAGGTTGACTAATGTTCCATTGTATATGTATAATATATTTTGCTTATCCAATCCATTCATCTGTCATTGGACACTTGGGTTGCTTTCACATTTTAGCTATTGTGAATAATGCTTCTATGAACATGGGTGCACAAATATCTCTTTGAGACCCTGCTTTCAGTTCTTTTGTGTATATAGCCAGAAGTGGAATTGCTGGACCATATGGTAATTCTATTTTAATTTTTGGAGGAAACTCCATACTGTTTTCCATAATGGCTGCACCAACTTACATTTCCATTAACAGTGCATAAGGGTTCTAATTTCTCCCCATCCCTGTCAGCACTTGTTATTTTCTGGGTTTTTGGTAGTAGCCATACTAATGGACATGAGGTGATATCCTATTGTAGTTTTGGTTTGCATTTCTCTAACGATAGTCATGTCAAGCATCTTTTGATGTGCTTATTGGGCATTCATATATTGTTTTAGGAAGAATATTCAAGTCCTTTGTTCATTTTTGAATCAGGTTGTTTGGGTTTTGGCTGTTGAATCTTAGAAGGTCTCTATATATTCTAGACATTAATCCTTTATCAGATAGGGGATTTACACATATTTTCTCCCATCCTGTGGGTTGTCTCTTTATTCTGTTGATGGTATTTTTTGATGCATAAATTTAAAAAATTTTTTCATGAAGTCCAATTTGTCTATCTTTTCTTTTGTTGCCTGCACCTTTGAGGTCCTATCCAAGAAATCACTGATTGCTTAGTTGAACATCATGAAGCTTCTGCCCTATGTTTTCTTTAAGAGTTCTATAGTTTTAGGTCTTACATCTAGGTCTTTGATCCATTGCGAGTCAAATGTTGTAGCTGGTGTTAGGTAAGGGTCCAACTTCATTCTTTTGCATGTGGATATCCAGTTTTCCCAACACCATTTGCTGAAAAGACTGTCCTTTCCCTATTGAATGGCCCTGGCACCCTTGCCAGAAACCATTTAACCATTTTTGTGAGAGCTTATTTCTGGGCTGCCTATTCTATTCCATTGGTCTGTATGTCTGTCTTTATTCTAGTACCACATTGTTTTTGATTACTGTGCTTTGTAGTAAGTTTGGAAATCAAGAAGTGTGAGTAATCCAGCTTTGGACTTCTTTTTCAAGATTGTTTTGACTCTTCACGGTTGCTTGAGATTCCGTATGAATTTTAGTTTTCTATTTCTGCACAAAATGTCATTGGAATTTTGATAGAGATTATATCGAATTTGTGGATCACTTTGGGTAGTATTGACATCTTAACATTTTAAGTCTTCCAACCCATGAATATGGATGTGTTTCTATCTGTGTCTTCTTTACTTTCTTTCAGTAATGTTTTATAGTTTTTTATACAAGTTTTTAACTTCCTTAGTTAATTCCTAAATATTGTATTCTTTTTATGCTATTGTAAGTGGAACTTTTTTTAAAAAAGGATTTTATTTATGTATTTGAGAGAGAGAGAGAGCACAAGCAGGGGGAGTGGCAGGCAGAAGGAGAGGGAGAAGCAGACTCCCTGCTGAGCAGGGAGCCCGATGCAGGGCTTAATCCCAGGACCCCGTGATCATGACCTGAGCCAAAGGCAGGCGCTCAACCAACTGAGCCACCCAGGCACCCTGTAAGTGGAACTTTTTTATTAATTTTCTTTTCAGATTATTTATTGTGAGTATATAGAAATGCAACAGATTTTTGCGTGTTAACTTTATATCTTGCTACTTTGATTCATTTAGTTCTAACAGGTGTGTGTGTGTGTGTGTGTGTGTGTGTGTATAATCTTAAGGGTTTTCTACATATAAGATCATATCATCTGTAAACAGAAATCATTTTACTTCTTCTTCAAGTGATTTTACTGTGCAGCCAGGGTTGAGAATCTCCGTGGTTGGTCTTGATTTCTAATCACTGCTTTTAGTTGGGACTTCATGCTGTGTTGAGTGTGATTCTAGTATTTAAAGACATGTATTTGTCACTCAAAATGAGCCCCCACCCCCAATTCAAGCCTGTAATTTTATCTGGTGTTTGTCAGAGGAAAAAGTAACCTGTTCCAGTGTTGACTGTGTCTGATTTATTAAGTTTATACATCTGTATTCTCTTCTTTGTGGTATTTAAAAGGTTTCACATTTGATTTTTTTTTAAATCTGCCCATCACTCCCCCCTTAACCCCTCAAAGGTACCACATTTATTAGTTCCTTATGAATTCTTCCAGAGCTTTGTTATGCAAACTCAGCTAATGCAAATATTTATTATGTTCCCACTTTAAAAACATACCATGCTCTCTATTTTGCACCTTTTAAAAAGGGATTTTATGTATTTATTTATTTATTTATTTTAGAGAGAGAGAACAAGTAGGGGCAGAGGGAGAGGGAGAAGCAGACTCCTTGCTGAGCTGGGAGCCTGATGTGGGGCTTGGTCCCAGGACCCTGGGATCATGACCTGCACCGAAGGCAGACGCTTAACTGGCTGAGCCACCCAGGCACCTCTGCATCTTTTTTTAAAAAAGATTTATTTATTCATTTTCTTTTTTTTTATTTTTATTTTTTATTTTTTTTTAAAGATTTTATTTATTTATTTGACAGAGATAGTGGCAGCCAGCAAGAGAGGGAACACAAGCAGGGGGAGTGGGAGAGGAAGAAGCAGGCTCATAGCAGAGGAGCCTGATGTGGGGCTCGATTCCAGAACGCCGGGATCACGCCCTGAGCCGAAGGCAGCCGCTTAACTGCTGTGCCACCCAGGCGCCCCTATTTATTCATTTTCTAGAGAGAGGGGGAGAGAGCAAGTAGGGAGAGGGGCAGAGGGACAGGGAGAGAGAGAATCTTCAAGCAGACTGCCCGCCAAGTGTGGAGCCAGATGTGGGGCTTGATCCCAGGACCCCCGAGATCATGACCTAAGAGTCAGACACTTAACGGACTGAGCCACCCAGGCGCCCTTGCATCTTTACTTTAAATTTAAGAATATTTTGGTATCCTAGCACCCACATCTTAAAATATCAATTTTCACTTAAAGGAACCAGGCATTCTTGGAAAAACAACTTATTCCAGATTTGGGCAAGATATGGGTAAGATGATTTTAGAATAACTTGTTCTATAAGAAAATAAGATAGCTCTCAAAGACCAGTAGAGGATGCAGAGGCTACCTCTGGGAAAAGATGGGACAAGAAGAACATCAATAGGATTGAAAATCATCAAATGTATTTAAATCCACAATTGCAAAAGATATTCCAAATATATGTCACTGTTGGAGGATTTTAGAGAACCTTAGTTTAAAACTGCAAAAAGTGGGAGAGTGAATCAAGCATTTCAGTGCAAACTATACCATTTCAGTACAAACATGACAAACTTTTCTTTATAGAAGTATTCTAATGAAGAAGTAATGATAGAATTCGAACTCTGCCATTTTGTACCTGTGATGAATTAATGAATGTAGAGCCTAGAGCCAAGGCCATGACATCACAATACATAAACATCCAGATGTAATATGCCACCTGATCAAAGTACACAGGACTACTTATCGAGTCATCCTGCTACCAAAGAAATGTTAAAACTTGAACTAAATTAGATCAAACCTACAGACATAACTACCAATTTGTGGGAAAGACAAGGGACAAGGGAATATTTCAAATAACTCCACAGGGATGCAATAAGCAAAATCCAGACTATGGGAAACAACAAATAAATTACTAGGGGTAAAAAGAGATGGAGGGGATCCTGTAGATTAAAAGAGATTTAAGAGATATCAACCAGGGGGTACCTGGGTGGCACAGCGGTTAAGCGTCTGCCTTCGGCTCAGGGCGTGATCCCGGCGTTATGGGATCGAGCCCCACATCAGGCTCCTCCGCTATGAGCCTGCTTCTTCCTCTCCCATTCCCCCTGCTTGTGTTCCCTCTCTCGCTGGCTGTCTCTATCTCTGTTGAATAAATAAATAAAATCTTTAAAAAAAAAAAAAAGAGATATCAACCAGTTGCAGTGTATGCAACTATGGAGAAAAGAGTTAACTCAGCAGGCCTGAGACTGCTACCCTTACAAAGGCCTGCTTTACAAGGATGGCCCTTGACTGGCATCTGGGGAGGGTTAGACTGGGGAGGGGTCTCACCATTCTCTAACTAATGAGGATGGTTCACTGTGCATAAACTATAAAAACAATGTAATCTGTGTTAAATACCTGCTTTCCTACTGGGAGTCTGAAATTTTGGTATATGCTAGGCACTGGGTGCCTATATGATCAGCCCTGAGTAAAAACCATGGGCACGGAGTCTCTAGTGAGTTTCCCTGGCAGACGACATTTCATATACGTTGTCATAATTTAATGCTAGAGGAATGAAATACATCGTGTGTGACTCCTTTGGGACAGGATTTTTGGAAGCTTCCTTCTAATTTCCTCTGGACTTCACTCTATATGCCTTTTGCCTTTGCTGATTTTGCTTTGTGTCCTTTCTTTGTAATAAATCATAGCTATTAGTATGACTATATCCTTAGTCCTGTGAGCCCTCCTNTGCAAAAAGTGGGAGAGTGAATCAAGCATTTCAGTGCAAACTCTACCATTTCAGTACAAACATGACAAACTTTTCTTTATAGAAGTATTCTAATGAAGAAGTAATGATAGAATTCGAACTCTGCCATTTTGTACCTGTGATGAATTAATGAATGTAGAGCCTAGAGCCAAGGCCATGACATCACAATACATAAACATCCAGATGTAATATGCCACCTGATCAAAGTACACAGGACTACTTATCGAGTCATCCTGCTACCAAAGAAATGTTAAAAATTGAACTAAATTAGATCAAACCTACAGACATAACTACCAATTCGTGGGAAAGACAAGGGACAAAGGAATATTTCAAATAACTCCACAGGGATGCAATAAGCAAAATCCAGACTATGGGAAACAACAAATAAATTACTAGGGGTAAAAAGAGATGGAGGGGATCCTGTAGATTAAAAGAGATTTAAGAGATATCAACCAGGGGGTACCTGGGTGGCACAGCGGTTAAGCGTCTGCCTTCGGCTCAGGGCGTGATCCCGGCGTTATGGGATCGAGCCCCACATCAGGCTCCTCCGCTATGAGCCTGCTTCTTCCTCTCCCATTCCCCCTTTGTGTTCCCTCTCTCGCTGGCTGTCTCTATCTCTGTCGAATAAATAAATAAAATCTTAAAAAAAAAAAAAAGAGATATCAACCAGTTGCAGTGTATGCAACTATGGAGAAAAGAGTTAACTCAGCAGGCCTGAGACTGCTACCCTTACAAAGGCCTGCTTTACAAGGATGGCCCTTGACTGGCATCTGGGGAGGGTTAGACTGGGGAGGGGTCTCACCATTCTCTAACTAATGAGGATGGTTCACTGTGCATAAACTATAAAAACAATGTAATCTGTGTTAAATACCTGCTTTCCTACTGGGAGTCTGAAATTTTGGTATATGCTAGGCACTGGGTGCCTATATGATCAGCCCTGAGTAAAAACCATGGGCACGGAGTCTCTAGTGAGTTTCCCTGGCAGACGACATTTCATATATGTTGTCATAATTTAATGCTAGAGGAATGAAATACATCGTGTGTGACTCCTTTGGGACAGGATTTTTGGAAGCTTCCTTCTAATTTCCTCTGGACTTCACTCTATATGCCTTTTGCCTTTGCTGATTTTGCTTTGTGTCCTTTCTTTGTAATAAATCATAGCTATTAGTATGACTATATCCTTAGTCCTGTGAGCCCTCCTAATGAATCATCGAACCCAGGCGTGGTCTTGGGGACCCTAGACATCATACCTTATTTGGATCTTGATAAAACATACAAACAACCAAAAGAAAAAAATGGGGGGGGATGAGAAATCAGGGAAATTTGAACTCACTGTAATGATACTGAGGAATTAGTTTTTAGATGCAGTAATAGTATCATAGTTCTGTTTAAGAGATATGCACATATTTTGAAATATCTGTGGGTGGAATAATGTGAAGTCTGAGGTTTGCTTCAAACTAATCTGGAAAGAAGGGTTGAAAGTGGGTAAAGGTATAGCTGGAAAAAGGTTGGCCATGAGTTAAAGGCCGTTGACGCTGGAACGTGTGTCTCTGGGACTTAATTGTGCTATTTTGTCTACCTTTGCATATGTTTGAAATTTTGTCCAATAAAGTTTAAAAATATATATTTTGGAGTTTTTAAAATTTCAGCTCAAAGATAGCTTCCTTGTTTTTTTTTTTGTTGTTGTTGTTGTTTTCCACTGATGCAGAGTGTCCCACTATATAGGGTAATCTCAGTTCTATGTGATTTGCCGTGCCACTGCTTTAGGACCTGACCCTCATGTCACATGCAAGTGCTCTTAGAACTGCTTCTCAGCTGAGCTCATAGAGGCTTGTCCCCAATCCTCCCAAAGACATAACCATTAACCTGAAAGAACTGTAGTTCCATACCAGGTGAAAAATGCAGTGATTCTTAGAGGACATCCTACTTGAGGCAACGTGAACAAAGACAAACAGTGCAGTAGAGAGTGATTGTTGTTTGCATAGGAGACCCAGGATTTAGAAGTGTCCAGAAGTATCAAGAGTCTAGAGTGGAGCAAACGTGAGTCTGCAGCACTATCCTGGCAGGGTCTCCAGGTCTTTGAGAAACTAGAGGAGGGAATTGTATGGCCAGAGGACAACACTCTGTCTCTCCAGGGTCTCCACATTCCATGGCTTGCGCTATCTTAGGGTAACTGATCCCAAAGCTTTGGGAGAATATATTAGTCAGGATTCTTCTGTGGCAAGTCACAGAAACCAACTCTAACCACTTTAGGAGAAGTTCTTGAAAGGTATATTGTTGTTGGAAGGATGTTGGATATTGGAGAGCTCACAGAACTAAAGAAAAAGTTGAGCAACCAAGTCTCTGAAAGTACAGGAACTGCAGCAGATTTGGGGGAATCTAGAAAGCTGTCCTCATGGATAATCTCTTTAAGGACAGAACCACCTCTATCATTGTTTTTTCCTGGAGTCACACTGTCAAAGTTTACTTTCCCTAGAAAGAGGGATCTTTGACCTAGCTTGGATTATCAGTCCATTCTCAGCTAGAGAAGGGCAGGGCCCCCCTGGTCAAAAGAACTCTCAAGACAGCATTCAGTGGGTGGGAAAAGGGCACATTCCTATGGGGAAATCAGAGTTCCTCTATCAGATGATGGGGGATGGATCCTGGGCAAACAAAACAACAAATGTGTAATACTGAGGAAAGAAGAACTCTGGGGGCGGGGCCTTAGCATGGCCAACTGTGGAGCTGGAGTTTCAAGAAGGTTGGGTGGGCTTTAGCAGGTCAATATCTGGGGCTATAACCTGGGCCCTTGATTTTCTCTTCGTTGGTGTAGCCTGAGAAACAAGGGCTGCACTGGAGAAACAGATGACTTATGATTGTCCTGTCCTTTCCTGTTCAACAGAGGTTTTAAAACAATCTGGACACTTAAAAAATATAGTGCAGGGGTGCCTGGGTGGTTCAGTGGATTAAGTGTCTGCCTTTGGCTCAGGTCATGATCTCAGGGTCCTGGAATTGAGCCCCACGTCAGGCTCCCCGATCAGTGGGGAGCCTGCTTTTCCGTCTCCCTTTTCCCCTCCCCCTGCTCATGCTCTCTCTCTCAAATAAATAAATAAAATATTTTTAAAAAAATATAGTGCAAACTAATAAAAGAGAAGAAAGAACACGAAAGGTTCCTGAACAGGAGTACTCACTGTAGCTTAAGGCAAGAGTTCTGCTACACGCTGTTGACAAAGACGGTTACATCCATTGGTCCAGTTAGCCAGCATTGTGTTCAGTCCCTTCCCAGTGCCCCTGTACCACCAACTCTTGCAAATCCCACTGCTTGAGAGCCTTGTGTTGCCGCCCGCTGAGGGCTGTCGCACTGTGATGCTGAATTGTGAAAATAGAGAATGTAGCATTCCTGGTTACAAAACCAGAGCATATAAATAAACTCAGGAGAGCCAGTTTAGGGAAAGTTAAGAAGGTTATCGAACAGTGAAGTGATTTATCCAGGAAGCTGTGGAATTTCCTTCCTAGGATATCTTAAATACACAATAAAATAAATTTCTAGCTAAATACCAATTTCAAGATGGCTGTTCTGGATGCCTCCTGTTCTAAGGCTTTTTATTCTCTCAAGAGCCAAAATGTAAAAATAGAAAATATAATGTGTCTTTCAATTATAAGTTTGATGCCTCTTTGGGCATGTTGCATAATTCCTGGCTTCCACATTCTGAAGCTTGGTTGCTTAGATTTGGAGAACATGTGGCTGTTATCTTTACTCATCAGTTTTCAGAAAGATCTATAACCTTTGGCACAGTGGTTATGAGAGGCCCAGGAGACAGCTTAATTAATAAATTCTAATCTTGTTTTATCCACAGTCACACTGAGTCACTCTGGCAAGCTTCTGACTTCTTTCTTAGTAAGCTCCGTTTCTTTCTCCTCTTTTTCCCTAAGCTTTCTCTTCCTATCGCTTGTACATTTCTTTTGATCTAGCCAAGGCACTACTAATGGTATCAGGGACATTATTTAATTCTTGGTTATCTTTGAATGTGCACAGCAGAAAAAATAAACACTTACCCTCCCTGCCTCCTTTTTGTGGTTATAGAATAATTCACATTAATTTTCTTTAAAATTAATGCAGTCATCCATAGATACGACTGGTAAAAAGGGTTTGAATCAGTGCTGATCCAGAACTAGAAAAATAATTCAGTGTTCACACTCTTCATCATGAGTCAGTCAGTGCCATTTCCCTGGGTATAATAGAAACAGCAGTGGTAGTCAGAAAATGAACAAGTCAAGTGATAGTCCTGACAGTTCCTTCCGACCCAAAGGTCATTTGGCTCTCCATTTTCATCTCTTTGCGTGGCTAATCCTTGCATGTTGACTCTTTCTTGGCAACATCCTGTCCGGTCTCCTGTAGTTCAGTGGGTGACCTGTCCCCAGCCGGGATGCGGACCCTCTGGCTAACTGCCGTCTCCTCCACACCTGTGCCCAACTAGGCACATGGTAGGCTCTGGATAAATACTGGTTAAGGGACAAGTGAATAAATGAATGACTTGAAGGAGCAGTGTTTGCCCAGACTTGTTCTCCAGCTGAGACCATGGGGACCTCTGCCCTCCTCTGAGTGCTGAGTTTGGAGAACCTTGAGGGAAAGGAGTTGCAGAGGAAAGGCCAGCGCCTTCCCACACCTCACCCTTCCTCTGACAACCACATGGATTCTGACGTGGATGGCTTTCAGCGTGCCAAGCCGGCCCCTCTGTTCTGCTGTAGGAACACAGGCTTCCTCTTCTTTGGCTGCACTTTAAGGTAAAAAGATGTTTCCATACTTGCCCTTTGCCAACACTCTGTAGCTTCCTCCTTTTGCTTTGAAAGCAGCTTCCTTGCAGGGCCTGAATTCTAGAAACAGGTAGTGTGTGATTATAATAAACTCTTCCTGTTGGCTTGGTGATTGTGTTTTCAGTAAGGCGGCAATCACCTGATCCTGGAGTCCAGCCCCAGCTTCACTCAGAGAGGCCAATAGTGACTCTGATCTGTATCTGCTTTTCTGAAGGCAGATGTGGCTGTGGCCTGGCTGCTAGTGGGTGGGGCCTGGAGGAACCGTGTCTTTCTTTACCAGTTTATTCTGGGCGAACTGGCAGGACCTGGCAAAGCCAGACTGTGAGATGGAGGAGTGTGCCTTTGGCCACCTCCCTGATGCCCATCTCCCTCTTTGCTAAATTAGGGCGGAAAAGTGTTGGTTAATAGAAAAACCTCGATCTTCATTATGAAAAGAAGGCAGAAAGAAGGGCAGTTTTTATACATAGCTCTGGCCTCCCATATTCCTCAGAATTGTTTTAAGTTTAAAGGCCAAGCACACCATGAACTTGAATGTGTAACAGGTAGCCATAAGCAGCTCAGCTTAGCTCAGCGGGGAGGAGCAGAGGCAATCTCCAACTGAGGGTTCCTGAAGGATGGCGGAGAGAGAATGTTCTCTCTGAAAGGAAATTTTGGACTGTAGTACCACAGTACCAACCTGGTACCATTCTGCACAGGCATTTGGGTGTGTTCTCAGCTTACGGAGATACCAGAGACTCTCTTGTTTTGTTTTGTTTTGCTTTGCTGTGTGGCTAAAGGAGGAAACTATAATTGGTCCTCTGCATAACCAAAGCATATATATAACAAAAACCATAAAGAGGGAAACGTTCAGAAAAATCCTTTCAATACAAACCCCAGCTCTTACAACTAGTTCTTAGTTCACATTGTTTCTCAGAGGTGTAAGGGCCTCAAAGAACCTAATAGCACTCCATATTTCTTATTTAAGTCCAGAAGCCCCTTTGCACACATGCACTAGGACAGTATCTGTGGGCATAGGCCTTTATTGTCACAACAATCCAACAAATCCTTCTTAAGTGAATGAAAGATGAGCTGGGCTTTGATGGGCTCCAGGAACGGTGAGTTTGGCTATAGGAGCCCCTCACTGCACAGAAAGTATGGGAAACATGCCTAGAGAGGACGGGGCTAGATCGCAAAGAAAAGAGCCTTCACATCAGACTAAGGGATTTCTTCTGTAAGCAAAAGAAGCAGAAACCTGGGGAGTAATAGGAAAAGCATCTTTAGAAGATTGCTTTACAATTACTTCATGCGTTCTATTGGAGAAACACTAATCCTGAACAATGCTTCTTGAAAATGGGGACAAATAAGTTCAGGAAACCCAATCCACTCTAGGCCTGGAATCTCCTGGACACTCATAAAGCACATTTGTTTTAAAGTCTCTGAGAGTTCACAAGAAACTGGCTTGACTCTGATTAACCCAGGGGGAGAGTGTACTACTGAGAACCTGGTTCCATTTTTCTAGCCAATCTCACAACAATGAATTTGTAAGTAGCTTCTTTGTACTAGAATATTGTCAATAAATTTAGTACCAGGCAAATATAACTCGCATGTTGAAACCCCACTAGCAAGTGACCTCAGAGTAAAGCTCCCTTGGTGATAATGTTACAAGACTCAACGCTCAGTGCTTCTAACACAAAGTCTTGTGCTAATGTTCCTGGGATGCTCACAGGTATAGTTCCAAGGCCTCCTCGGCTTGGGCAGTGTGTAGTTCTAATTAAGTGTCTTTTCCTCTCTGATTTGAAAATGAAGGGGCTAGAGGGACAGTGCCCTGCCTTGCCCAGGCCCTCCCCCTGCTCACGTCGTCTGGTTCCGCAGGCTGCTGCTGCTCCCCGCTGCCCGCATTCATGGGGACCTTCTACATGACTCTTCATCATTTCAGAGGGGTTGCTCCTAGGAGAGCTGCGGGGCCTCTGTGTCATGCTTTTCCCCCTTAATGCCACACTTCTCCTTTTCTCAAAGCATAAAACCCCCTAGCCTGCTGGATATGTGTAATGGGGAAACCCAGATCTGGTGGAAAAGTCACCTCCTGTGTTAGCCAGGGTTCTCCAGAGAAACAGAACCAATAGGATGTGAGCGTGTATGTGTATGTAGAGACAGAGAGAGTGAGAGAGAGAGAGACGTATTTTAAGGAACTGGCTCATGTGATTGTAGGGGCTGGCCAGTCTGAAATTTTTAGGGCAGGTTGGCAGGCTGGAGACTCAGGGAAGAGTTGATGTTGCAGTTGCAAGACAGTTTAGAGGCAGAATTCCTTCCTCCTGGGGAGACCTCACTCAGTCTTCTCTTAAGGCCTTCAACTGATTGGATGAGTCCCACCCACATTATGAAGGATAATCTACTTTACTCAAAGTCTATTGCTTCAAATATTAATCTCATCTAAAATATACCTCCCCGTGACATCTAGACTGGTGTTTGACAAAAAAGTGGGTACAATGATATAGTCACGTTGACACATGAAATTCACCATCACACCCAGATGTGCTGTGGAGTTGGGCCCATTCTGCCAGGCTCCTGGGTCACTTGCAGTGACTTTCCTCTCAGGCTGCTTGTCCCTCTTTGCAATCTGGGTCCACACTACAGCCATGGTAGTGTGTCAAGTGGACAGAGCCCTTCTCTTAGGTGCATCAAATCAGCTTTAGTTTGCATTGGTATTTTGTAGTTTGGTCATTAAACGCCCTCTTCCAAAGAGTTTCTTCATTCTTCAAACACTAAAAGCTTTAAGTTTAGTTATTTGAACACTAAATAGAATGACAGCGTGGAACTGGAAAGTGAGCTGCTAGCTACCAGACAACAGCAGGAAGGCAACCACGCCATCGAATACCTTGATGTTCAAAAGACTGAATTCGGAGCCCGGGAGGAGATTTGCAGAAGTCAGTGTGTCATGGGGAAGGATGAGTTGTAGACAGTCGGGGAAGCTGTGTCATGTTCTGTGGGTCCAGATGAGGGCAGAGAATATTTGTAGCCAGAGTGATTTGGTTAGGCTTGCCTAGACTCTCAGCCTCAGATTCATTAAGACTATTTTCGTTCTTTTCTCTCTCTTTTTTTTTTTTTGATTTTATGGTTTCATCTACTAAATATCCTGTGAATTTCACTTCTCTCCTCTCTTCCCATTCTGAAATCTTACCCTTGCCTTTTTTCATCTTTCCTCTTTAGAGATGCCAATGCTAGAACTTTTGGAAACCAGACCTCCGTCACTAAATAGTACCTGGTGTCTACTCATCCAAATGGATTTTGATACTCTTTGTTCATTTTACAGAATAAACTAGCTCGGGCATCATAGTCTATTGTGAAGTGCTAACTTTTCTAATTCTGGCTACTAACAACATATAAGCAGGGTTTGGGGTGCTTTTAAGTCTTGTCAAAAATCAAAAGCTTTATCTAATCCAAACTGGCCTCATTATGGACTACAGAGGCCATGGCAATGTGAATGCCAGAAAGGTGAAGGGAGAATGCATATACACTTTAGGAAGTGAACAGCACTGTTCACCACTGTAGCTCCACTTCCAGTCTTTGTAGGTGGGATGTAACCAGCTTTGAATGAAAAAAAAAAATGCACCCAAAGCCAGAAAATATCTTTGAGCAAATAGCCTAGATATGACCCTGTACTGATGCCTATATCCTGTAATACATAACATCACATGTTCTTGAGTGCCATTATGTGTAAAGTTTTTTGTTGTTGTTGTTGTTATAGCATGGGTCTTAGAGCTAAACCAAGAGATTAGATGCTGTAGAATACAGTAGACCACAGTAGGCCCCAAGACATGGAGCCCAAGAGTGTCACCATAATGAAAATTGCCCTAATCCAAGTGTAAAATGCATATACAATGCATATTCTTAGGAATATGACCAGTCTGAAAGCATTTGTACCCATGAGGAAACAGCATGTCATCAATATCCAATTCACTCCTGAGGCCACTTCATGGACATATGTAATGTGATGGGTATTGTGTTAAGTATCTAAGCAGGAGACTTTAAGAAAAGGGTGTATGTAGTCCAATCTCTAACTCCCTCGTCTTGGACCGTACTTATCATGGTAACGTGGACATTTTAGTATTCAGTACCATTCTGATTTTCATGGTCTCTAACTAAAGAGCGAGTCCTTGGAATAGTAACATAGCTCTGTGGATTGCTTGAGACCCTTAGCAGGCTAAGAGAGGGGGTATTAGCATCTAATCTTAATGAGACCAGTGTAAATCCTCAGCACTGAGGCCAAAGCACAAAGTGTTTTTCATTTCCCTGGTTAGTAGTTTTCTGACTTTACTGTATATTAGATTTTTAAAATCCTGATGCTTAGGCTGTACCCCAGACCAACAAAATCAGAATCACTGGGATTGGGAAGCAGGCATCAGTGATTTTTAAATCTCCCCCAGTGATTCCAGTGTACAGTATTTCTCAAGCCTTAATATTCATAAAAATTACCTGGGGATTTTGTTAAAATGCAGATTCTCATTAAATAGGAATAAGGTATGAGATTCTGCATTTCTAAAACTCCCAGGTGGTGCTGATGCTCTTGGTCCACAGCTCACTGGATTAACAAGGTACCAGAAAATCTGGGTAGGATACTAAGATTTCCACTGGAGGTAGAGACAAGAGGAAGGGAGACCAGGTGCAATGGATGCTGCAGGTTGTGTCCCTCCATATCTGTTCCAGCCTCTACTAATGTGCCTTCCTGCACTGCAGAAGCAAGAAACCTAAAAACCTCATTTCCCATTGCATCTAGGGCTCTGAATCTGATTCCCATCCTACCAATCGCAGACACTCAGGTGATACTTGAATTCAGAACTCAGTGGGGAAGGTGGCAGGATAAGAGTTTCCCATCTTGCTCTGTGGATTGTAGCAAAAGTTCTAGAGCTGGGGTGGGGCGGCAGCCTCCCAGTGCAGTGGAGTGTCTGGTAGCCCGTTTCCTCAGTGTGGATCTGGGAATTATTCCTGAATGCTTAATCTTCCAGATTCTGTGTCTTCAAGCCTTCCCACAATGCTATAAATTTTTAAACATTTTAATTTAGATACTTTCTGCATAAGCTAGCTAGGATGAGTTCTATTCTTTGAAACTAAATCTTGGCCAATACACCAAGTGTTTAGAATAAGAAAGAGCAAGTTAGTAATATTGTATGGACCAAGGGTAACATCTGGAATACAAAACAAAAAACAAAAACAAAAAAAGCTGGGGTCAAAACAGATGTAGTGTACAAGGAGACAAGACGGTAGAGCCAAAAAGTTCTCATGGACAAGCTTGATGGCATCCAGGATTCTTTTAAGGACACGGAACTTTCCTATATGTGAAAGTCCCCCATGTTTTGTTTTGTTTTCTAGTAGTCAAAGTCAAAGATCTTTGAACTGGCATCCAACCCCTAAGAACTACTAGAATTATTAAATGTTTATTTGGAGGATATTGAAAGAATGCCTTTCGAGAAATTTGGGGGACTCAGAGCTGACACTGAAGGAAGAGTTTAGAGGTTAAGAAAGGGGAGCTCCTTTGTTTTCCTAGGAGCCTATATGAATGGGAGTGTCCTAAGTTTGGGGTCAAGCTGTACTTGGTGGCCAAGCTACCTTCTCTTTTGTAGCATGTTGCGTCCAAACCTTAGGCACCAAGAAATCATTGCAAGGCTTCTGAAAACCCACACAATCACTAAGTCTTTGGCTGTAGGCTGAATACGCAATGTCACACACAGATATATGACAATCTAACAAATATAAAAATGACATGATTAATAAAATACAGGTATATTTAAAATCATTGGAGAATTCACAGATTTTTAATTATGAGTTTTGTTAGGTCAACAACTACTAGAAAAACAACTAGCTAGNCTAGCTAGTAGAGAGCTACAAGATGTTTCCTTACATAAGTGAAAAAGAGAGCACTCATACTCAAAGATTGGGTTTCATTGCCCAGTNGCTAGTAGAGGGCTACAAGATGTTTCCTTACATAAGTGAAAAAGAGAGCACTCATACTCAAAGATTGGGTTTCATTGCCCAGTCCTTAATGAAGTCAAGATTGGATGTTCCAACTGTGATACAAGTATAATAGGAAGAGTTGGTTCACAGCTGGGCAAGCAGAGGAGAAAGACCAAAGGGTCTGAAAAAAGGTACAACGTCATAGCCCAGCTGCCTGCACCTTACATAGAGATCCCCGGTCTACTGGAAGCTCTGGGTTTTGTTTTTCTTAAGAAGACCCCATTCTGTCTTTGATTCAGGGTCAAGGTAGGAGAGAAATCCCACTTGGAAGCAGTCTGTGGTAGCAGCATAAAAGTGGAAGAACCCTACTGTATGGTGACTAACATAATATAATAAAAAATCATTAAAAAAAAAAAGTGGAAGAACCCAGAAAATTCTGGACCAGAATACAGTTATTCACTCATTCAACAATCTTGACTATCAACTATATGCTGGGTAAAGTAATAGGCTCTGGGGTTGTTTGATACCAGCCCTACCCTCAGGAAGCTCACAGTTGAGTGAGGGAGACATGCAAATATATGGGCAACGAAATACAATGGTAAAAGTAGCAGGATGGGGTGTTTTCTGTCGGGACCATGCTGAAAGTGTTGGTGGCCTATAAACACAGTGAAAGATTCAGTCCTTTATCCTTCATTTTATACAAACATCATCTCAGACTAACCCAAGAGTAAACAAGGGAAAGCTTATCTTTATAGACATCTGTCTGTTCCCCCAGACCCTAAGTGTACCCCCACTGAGGTTGGAAGAGAGAACCATGTTGGCTGACAATGCCTTGTGATTAGCCCAGACGAGGTTGAGGTGTCCCCCAAGCTCACCTGCCCTCCCCCGCTCCTGCCATTCTCAGGTGGCCCCATTCTCAGGCACTGTCACTAGCATAGCTATGAGTCATTATCACGGGATGTTTGTCTCTGCTCCCACCCTAGTCTTGCCAGATCAAACATACTGGCCACGGAGGCAATTAGCCATGGAGCCCTGAGCCTTATTGACCTTGAAAACTTGGCACAGTCAGTACAGCATATCCATTATTGATTTATAGGCTGTGTACCACGCAATTGGCTGGGCTCCATGCTGGGGCCCAGGTCCCTACTCCTCTCCCCCCCATCCCTCTTTGTTCCCAGCAGTGCTTATCCAGGTGACAGCTTTCTTGGTCCAGTTGATCTACCTTTGCGCAATCCTCTTAACTTATTTTAAACATTTATTTGATGGCTGCCCTTAGCCATATTTAACCAAATGCTCTTCACAGCAGAATGCAGAGCTGGGGGTGCATAGGTGGCTTAGTCAGTTAAGCATCCGAATCAGGTCATGGTCTCAGGGTGGTGGGATGAAGCCCCGAGTTGGGCTCTGGGCCGGACACGGAGCCTGCTTGGGATTTTTTTCTTTCTCTTCTCCCTCTGCCCCTCCTACCTGCTCTCTCTCTCTCTAAAAAATAAGTAAATAAATGAATAAATGGAATATTCAATTTAATACAATAAACGTTAAAAAGAATGCAGAAGTGTGTAATTCACATGCTCCTTGGCCTTGGAGGGGTGGGGGCTGGGGTATTGCTGAAGACTGATGATGCGTAGTTGAGTGTTTTCATTAGCACTGGCTGACCGGTTCATTGCCTCTGTTACGTTTCCGAATTGCTATCCACATGCCTACACCCAACCCAAAGGTGAAATGGGGTTTCCAGAAAAGCAGGCAGCATGACCATTTGGGGGGCCTGCTGAAGTTCACTCTCTCTCTTAGAGCTCTTGCCTTTGCTACCAAAATTCTCACCACTGCCCTGCAGCTGGGGATGCACCATAGGCTCCACTCCTCTCTAGAACCTGACCATCCCCAATGACTTAGGACTTTTGCGGATGTGCATCCGCCATGCTGGGGAAGGCTGTCCAGTCCTGCCTGCCCACCCCCATTCATTTCAAGGACTATAGCAGCTGCATCCTGAGATTCTGCAAGAAACTTCCAATGGTTTTCTGCTCAGCTCCTGCATCGGGCTGGATGGAGGGGGACAAGCTGGTGGGATTGGGCAGCAAGTATGCATTTCAGGATTAAGAATACTAAAAGTGCTCATTGCTTTCCTGTTTCCCTCATTTTTCCACCACCTCTCCTCACTCGCTCATCTCTCTTCCACCTGCTTTCAAGTGAAGTAGTGTGGACAGAAGTGTTCTATGTGCTAGGCATCTATGTCTGGGGGACTCATGCGGGGGCCACACCACAGACTCTTTGTGAGGTCTCAGGCTGCGTGACTCAGCTGCTTCTTAGCTACAAAGTAGGGCGTGGGAAGCCAGGGTGAGATTCTGGGTCAGGTGCTGTTCTTGGTGGTGGTCCTCTTTTCTTGTACCATGCTCTGTGCCTCAGATGGTGGCAGGGGGGTTCTTCCCAGTCTGACAGTCTGAATTTGATTCAAACAGTGGGTGCCTCCTGAGTGGTTCCTCCATTACTCCTCCAGCTCCCCTCACCATCCAGCCCTCCCACAGTAGACACAATGGTCTTTTTACAACACAAACTGGGTCATGTCCTTCCTCCTGTTAAGACTCTCCAGTGATTTCCCTTTACCAACAACAAAATCCAAACTCCTTCCCAAGGCCCACAAGACCATGCCTGTGCTGGCCCCTGCTTACCCTGACAAACTCGCCTTTTATTTCCCTTCCCTTTCACTCTGCTCCAGCCGCACTGAGAGGGTTTTGGCCGCACCAACACTTTACATTTCTCCCTGTCTCAGGGCTTTGGCACTCAGGGCCTTGGCCCAGTGTCTGTAATGCTTTTCCCCAGGACTTTAAAGATTTTATTTATTTGTCAGAGAGAGAAAGAGAGAGAGTGAACGCACAAGCAGGGGGAGTGGCAGGCAGAGGGAGAAGCAGGCTCCCTCCTGAGCAAGGAGCTCAATGTGGGACTCTATCTCAGGACCCTGGGATCATGACCTGAGCTGAAGGCAGAAGCTTAACTGAGGGATCCACCCAGGTGTCCCTCCTTAGGACTTCAGGTAGCCATCTCCTTCTCTTCATTCAGGGCTCAGCTCAAATAGCGCTTCCTCAGAGCGGCCTTCTTCTGACCTTACTGCATTTACCTAGGCTTTGGTGTCTCAGATTTGCTTGTGGACACCGTCCCAAGGATTCAAAGTGTAGCTTTAGGCCCACAGAACAGCTAGACGTGGTACCCTGGTGGGCAGGCCACCTTGTATGACTTTATAAAGGAGGATTTAATAGGAAAACACCTTGCAGCAAGCATACACACACCTAAAAGCAAATGTGCCATATTAGCCTGAACACATAATATGGCTCTGGTCCCCAGCCCTTTGCTCCTATCTGTCATATGAGCCTGGATAAATATTTGATATACTGTTGGACCAAGTTTAACTGAGTACATTATTGGATCACATTCAAAACCCCAGGGTCAGAAAATCTGGGGAAATTGGGCTGTTTGAGAAATTCTTCACAGCAGGAAACAGAGAAAGACTTCATAATCTAAATATAGATGGTTACCATTGCCTCCAGTGACCAAACTGATCCTTCAATAGAGAGGATGCTCTGCCACCTCGTGGTAACTCTTAGCATTGCTCCCTGGTAAACCACCATGGATTCCTGTGTTGGCTCCATGTATTGGGCATAGAATCATAGAAGGTAAGAGCTGGGAGAATCCCTATGTTATGACTGTATTTCTAACCACTAAAATAGAAAAACCTGACAAAAAAATTAAAAATTTTTTTTGTTTCAGTATAGTTGACAGTGTTACATTAGTTTCAGGTGTAAAACATACTGATTCAACTTCTGTTACGCTATGCAGCAAGTGTAGCTACAGCAAAATGCTGTTACAGTATCATTGACCTTATTCCCTACGCTGTGCCTTTTATTCTCACGATTTATTCATTCCATAATTAGAAGCCTGTGTCACCTACTCCCCTTCACCCATTTTGCCCTTCCCCTTACCCCCCCAAATATTTTTTTTAAAGATTTTATTTACTTATTTGACAGAGATATAGACAGCCAGCGAGAGAGGGAACACAAGCAGGGGGAGTGGGAGAGGAAGAAGCAGGCTCGTAGCGGAGGAGCCTGACGTGGGGTTCAATCCCATAATGCCGAGATCACGCCCTGAGCCGAAGGCAGACGCTTAACTGCTGTGCCACCCAGGCACCCCCCCCCAAATATTTTTAAATGATCTGTGAATTCTTTTATATGAGGCCTCTCATAACAGCGTAAGGAAAAAGAAAAATATCTATGGAATACTTAAGCGAACTGGACATTCTACATAGATTACTTCTCTTCANCAGCCTGACGTGGGGTTCAATCCCATAATGCCGAGATCACGCCCTGAGCCGAAGGCAGACGCTTAACTGCTGTGCCACCCAGGCACCCCCCCCCAAATATTTTTAAATGATCTGTGAATTCTTTTATATGAGGCCTCTCATAACAGCGTAAGGAAAAAGAAAAATATCTATGGAATACTTAAGCGAACTGGACATTCTACATAGATTACTTCTCTTCACAACCACCTTGTAATAGGGATAGTCTTATATATTTTATAGATGGTGAAATGGATACTCAGACTTTAAGACATTTCTCTGAGATTAAACAAGAAAATAAAGGGGACAGCACAATTCTTTCTGACTCCAGAGCATGAATTCAGGCTGCTACACTGCATTTTGCCAAACATTTAGCAGATCACCTTTTAAAAAATTAACTTCAGTGCAGTATAGTTTACATACAATATAATTATATGTTTTTAACATTTTATGTTAACATATTCATGCATTTACAGGAAGTTGCAAACATTTTACATCTTGTGTAACTACAGTAAAATTTCAAAATGGGAACGTTGCTATCGGTATACTGGGTGTGTATGCTATTTTATCACATGTGTGAATTCATGTAACCATTACTGCACTCAGGAGACAAAGACTGTTTCAGCACCACAAAGACCCCCTTTATAATCACACTGTTTGGTGCTGGTCTCAGCCTATCCACCGCGATGCTATCGGCTAGAAATGCCCGCACTGCCCGTACTGTGAGCCCCCGCAGACATTTCTCCTTTTGGAGCCAGTGGTGAGGCTGGACTGGCCCTCGTGGCTCTTATTATGATGGCAAGACATACCTCATCAACAACATCAGGGAACTTTGAAAAAAACAAGGTCTACTACTCACAAGTCTTAGAGGGTATCTGCTTGTCCCAGGCCGCAGTGAGGTTGTGGGTAGAGAGAAACAAAGAGAGTGTGGACCTGGGGCTCTGCCTTTATTGGGGTCGAGGGTGGGGCCTGTGGTTTCCCAGGTTCACCCTTTGGGGAGTGAGAACGTGGGAGAGAAAAGCAGGGTCACACAGATGGTCAGTTATCTAGGTGAGCCAGCACTTTCTAAAAGGGGAACCTCTTGGGTGGGGCACTTTGGTTCTTTATCTAGTTGTGTGGTTGGCAATGTGTTTATTGGAGAAGGATGTCTTTGAAGTGGAAAAGCTTCATGGCTGCACTTACAGTACAATCAAAAAGCTGATTGTCAGACATTGATACTGTGCACGCCCACACCTCTCCCCTCCACCATTCCTCAACCCTGGCCACCATTAATCTGTTCTCCAGTTCTATAATGTCGTTTCACAATATTACTTAATTGGAATCAGAGAGTATGTGACCTTTTGAAACTGGCTTTTCTTCACTCAATATAAAGCTCTGAGTTCCATCCATGTTGTTGTGTGTCAACAGTTTATTCTTTGATGAGTCTAGTTCCACAGAATGGCTATACAATTTGTTTCACCACTCACTCACTGAAGGACATTTTAGTTGCTTCCAGTTTTTCTTATTCGAAATAAAGCTTTTGTGAACATTCACGCATAGGTTTTTGTGTGGATATAAGTTTCCATTTTTCTGGCCTACTGTCCAGGAGTGCAATTGCAGGGTCATAATTATATTTGCATGTTTAGTTTTTTTAACTAAAGTAGTTTGCCAAACTACTTTCCGGAGTGGTGTACTAGTTTACATTCTCACCAGCAGCATAACAGAGATCCGTGTTCTCCACATCCTTGCCAGCATTTGATATTGCCACCCATTTTTATTTTAGCTGTTTTAATAGGTATAAAGTGGTATCTCAATGTGGTCTTAATTTGCATTTCCCCAGTAGCTAGTGATGTTGAAAATTTTTTTGTGTGCTTATGTGCCTTCAGTATATCCTTTTCAGTTAAATGACTTTTCATGTCTTTGGCCTGTTTTCCAATTGGATTGTTCAGCTTTCTTTTCTTTTCTTTTCTTTTTTTTTTTACTGATAAGTTTTGAGCATTCTTTATATATCCTAGATATGTGTCCTTTTTCAGATTGGTGGTTTGCAAATATTCTCTTCTAGTCTGTGGCTTGTCTTTTCATCCTTTTCATCATTAACAACGTCCTTCACAGAGCAAAAGTTATTAATTTTGATGGAGATCAGTTTTTTGATTTTTCTTTTGTGGATCGTATTTGTGGTATCATGTTTAAGAACTCTTCACCAGGGGCGCCTGGGTAGTGCAGTCGTTAAGCGTCTGCCTTCGGCTCAGGGCGTGATCCTGGTGTTCTGGGATCAAGTCCCACATTGGGCTCCTCCGCTGGGAGCCTGCTTCTTCCTCTCCCACTCCCCTGCTGTGTTCCCTCTCTCGCTGGCTGTCTCTCTCTCTGTCAAATAAATAAACAAAATCTTAAAAAAAAAAAAAAAAGAACTCTTCACCAAGCCCGAGGTCCTGAAAATGTTCTCCTATGTAATGGTGGTATTGTGATGTAACAGGAAATATACTCTGGTCTTCCACTGGTACACAACTCCTAAAACCCTTACAATTTCCTAAATGATAAAGAGCAGTTAGAGCATCTTTTGTTATAGTATTTAATTTTTGTTCCTAGCTCCTGAAATAGCTGGAGAATATTTTGTTATTCATTACAATCTCCTTTCATCCACACCTGAGGTCAGGTTAACAAGGTGACTTTTAGAAAGCCCCTAAAAATGGGGGGGGCATTAAGGAGAGGGAGAGGAAGCTGGTTGTGAGGGGAACGAATCATGTGATTAGAGGGCTGGAACTTTCAGCCCCACTCCCACCTCAGGGAGGGGAGAGGGGCTGGAGGCTGAGTTTAATCACCAATGGCCAGTGATTTAATGAATCATGCCTATGAAATGAAGACTCCATAAAAATCCCTAAAATAAGGGGTTTGGAGAGCTTCCAGGTTGGTGGACAGGTGCAGGTGCTGGGAGAGTGGTGCCCCTGGAGAGGGCATGGAAGCTCCGACCCCCTTCCCACATACCTTGCCCTATGCATCTCTTCCATCTGGCTCTTCCTAAATGGTATCCTTTTGTAATGAACTGATAATCTAGTTAGTAAACTGTTTTCATGAATTCTGTGACCTGTTCTAGCATATTATTGAACCCAAAGAGGGGGTTGTGGGAACCTCCAACTTAACAGCCAGTTAGTAAGAAGCCCAGGTGATAGCCTGGGACTTGTGATTGGCCTTGCAGTAGGGGCTGTCTTGTGGGACCGTGCCCTTTACTTGTGGGGTCTGTGCTTACTCCAGGTAGATTGTGTCAGAACCGAATTGTATTATAGGATACCCCGTTGGTGTCTGCATACAGTCAGAGAACTGGCCAGGGTGGGGAAACACCCACACATCTGGTGTCAAAAGTAAAGTACTGAGAGTAGTAGTAGAGCAGAGAGGAGAAAGGAATTTTCCTTTTAGTGATCTTCTGAAAAATTTTAGTTATATATTTTACATTTAAATCTATGAACTATTGTGAATTAATTTTTTGTACAAAGTATGAGGGTTAGACGGAGGGTTTTTTGTTTTTATCTTTTTTGTTGTTGTTTGTTTGTTTGCTTAGGGTTATTTGTGGTAGGCTGAATAATGGCCCCCAAGGAGGTCCAAATCCTAGTAACTGGAACCTGTGATGTTACCTGACATGGCAAGAGAGATTTTGTAGATGTGATTAAGTTAAGGTTCTTGAGAGAGGGTGATTATCCTGGATTATCCATGTGGGCCAGGTGTATCCACAAGGCTTCTAACAAAAGGGAAGCAGGAGATCAGAGTGAGCAGTAGGAGATGTGACCATAGACCAAGATGTTGGAGCAATGCAGGAAGGAATCACAAACTAAGATATGCAGGCGGCCTTTACCAGTGAGTACAAAGACAGGACAAAATGTTAGTTCTGCTACCTCAATTCTTTTTTTCTTTCCATTACATCATATAATTGTGTATGATGTTATATGTTAATCATATACATTACATATGTTAAATCATATTTTGATAGACTGTAAGCAATTATACAGTTTCTGGGTTGTACTGAAATTTTAACACGCTGATTTTGTCCATTTATCATCCACCCATTTGTCCATTCACCCATCCAATAACCACATACTGAGTGTCTATCTGGTGCCAGCGTGAAGCCCTGAGGATGCGATCATAAGAAAGGTAGGCTCCAGGCTCTGAATCGGAGAGCTTGCCCTCCGGTGGGCAAAAGTAGCCATAGGCATATACTGTGTATCAGCATGAAAAGTAGTGATGTGCTAAGTGTATTCAGTAAGTGAGGCCTGAGATGGGTCTTAGAGGAGGAGGTAGGCGTTAGTCAGATGACAGTGAAGGCTAGGCGGATGGCAGGTTCTGAGTGGGCATATTCCCTAAATTGGTCTAATTAAAATAAAGCTGAGGGCTTTAGCTTAGAGGGCAAGAATGTCTGGAGACACTGTTGGTCACAACTGCGGGGTGTGCGAGTGCTACTGGCATCTAGTGAACAAAGGCCAGGGATGCTGCTGTTCCTTACAACAAAGAATTGTGTGGTTCAAAATGTTCGTAGTGCTGAGACTGAGAAATCCTGTGCCAGTTCCCTGGCACTTGAAAGAGATAGCATTGGGAGAGCCTTGACGTTGGCATTGTAGGGAAAATTTTGTGCTTTGGTGGGAAATCTCTGCATTGTCTAGACTCCTCCAGGTTATCTGATTCTATAAAAGCTATTTTGCAGGTCTGTAAATTATAGATAACCAGCAGCAATTCAAAGTCATTCTTGTTGATTGTCTGCTTGTCTATAGTCATTCTTGTCTATAGACATGCAAAGTCTGCCCTGTCTAGCAAGAGTTCAATTGATGTCCCTGTCCCACTGTGGAATAAGTTTGTTTTGCCCCCTTTGGCATGTTCAGTGCAACATCCCTACTCCATATAAATTTGTGACTTTTTTTTTTTTTAACTTTTCCTTTACACTGGTTGTAAAACCTCACCAGTTTCCTCCTTCATGACAGTAAACAATGCATCCATTTTCAACCTGTATAAGAGTCATACTTTACCTTTCCTTGGAGAATTCTCTTTTAATAGCATCATCCACCTTTGAGGAGTTAAGGGAGTGAAAGCACTTCCATTGGAAGATGCTCTGGTCTCAGTAATAGAGGCAGGAACCCAGACTTCCATGGGAGCTTCAGAACAACAGATGTTTGTCTGTGTAGCCCATTGCTGTATTCCTGGTGCCTAGAGCGGCCCTCAGCATGTAGTAAATGCTCCCAAATGGCTTGTCCACAACCAAATGGACACCTTCTGCTTAGGGTGAGTAGATTGAGAGGAAAAAGGGAGAGAGAAGCCATGTTCTCTGTGGGAACAAAGAAGGGGAGATTTCATTAAGGAGGGGAGAAATCGATAATGGGAAGACATTTGTATTAAATTTTGTAGGGTGCTAGCAAATTTGGGGCCCCTTACATTGCCAGTGGCTGTTTTATTTGGTGCATATTGCATGATCCAGTCTAGGCAGTTGAGCATAATTTCAAAGAACAGGTGGTGACTTCTCTCCCTAGTGGATAGTATGGCTTTAGGATAAGTGTATTTATTTCAAAGGCTTCTTGGGGTAAAAATTAAAAGCATTCATAACATATGTTAAGGTGCAGCACTGCCTATCTTTTTGGTCCCAGGTGAATATATAAGGGGACAATACAAGGTAACCTCAAACTTACTAGGGATAATAGGAAATGTACAAAAAAGTAGGAAACACTTATTTAAGTGTACCAGCTGTGTTCCGTTACTAAAAAGTGAAAGGTTTGAGCTTCTGAGAAGTCTGATCATAGCTTCTGTTGTCTAATAGCAGGAAATTCTCCTTGTAACCAGGAGGACAAAAAGATTTCTTGGGCCCTGAGCTCTAAGGGAAGTTGCTACAGATGGTTCTAGAACATGCAAAAATTAACCTAGACAAAGACCTTATACCCACAAAAATTAACTCAAAATGGACCATAGACCTAAATGTAAAAATGCAAAACCATAAAATTAGGAGATAATATAGGAGAAAATCTGGAAGGCTGTGGTTTTGGCAATGATTCTTTAAATGCAACACCAAGAGCACGATCCATGAAAGAAAGAATTGATAAGCTGGATTTCATTAAAATTAAAATGTTCTGCTCTGTGAAAGACACTGTCAAGAGAATTAGGAGACAAGCCACAGACTGGGAAAACATATTTGCAAAATTATATCAGATAAAGGACTGTTGCATAAACATACAAAGAACTCTTAAAACTCAACAATAAGAACACAAAAAATCTGATTAAAAAATAGGCCAGGGGCACCTGGGTAGCGCAGTCCTTAGGCGTCTGCCTTCGGCTCAGGGCGTGATCCCGGCGTTCCAGGATCGAGTCCCACATTGGGCTCCTCCGCTGGGAGCCTGCTCCTTCCTCTCCCACTCCCCTGCTGTGTTCCCTCTCTCGCTGGCTATCTCTCTGTCAAATAAATAAATAAATAAATAAATAAAATCTTTAAAAAAAATAGGCCAAATACCTTAATAGACGCCTCACCAAAGAAAATCTACAGATGAAAAATAAGCATATGAAAAGATATTCTATGTCCTATGTCAATAGGGAAATGCAAATTAAAACAACCATGAGATACCACTACACGCTGATTAGAATGGTCTAAATCCAGAACACTGACACCACCAAATGCTGGCGAGGATGTAGAGCAACAAGAAATTATCATTCATTGTTGATGGGAATGCAAAATAGTACAGCCACTTTGGAAAACAGTTTGTCAGTTTCTTACAAAATTAAACCTCCTCTTATCATATGATCCAGCAATTACACTCCTTGGTATACCCAAAGCAGCTGAAAACATGTCCACACAAGAACCTGCACACTGTTTATGGCAGCTTTATTCACAATTGTCAAAACCTGGAAGCAAATAAGATGTCCTTCAGTCGGTGAATGGATAAATAAACTGTGATTAAAGGGAGCTGTTAAGCCATGAAAAGACATGGAGGAAACTTAAAGGCATAATAGTAAGTGAAAGAAACCAATCTGAAAGGGCTACAGTATATGATTCCAATTATCTGACATTCTGAAAAAGGCAAAACTATGGAGACAGTAAAAGATCAGTGGTTTCCAGGGATTAAGGGAGAGGGAGGGAGGAACAGGCAGAACACAGAGGATTTTTAGGGCAATGAAACTACTCTGTATCATACCTCAGTGGTGGATACATGTTATTGTACATTTGTCTGAATCCATAGAATGGCCAGCACCAAGGGTGACTCATAATGCAAACTGTGGACTCAGGGTGATAGGTCAATGTAGGTTCATCAACTGTAACAAATGTATCACTCTGGTGGGGGATGTGTGAGAATGGGGAAAACTATGCATATGCGGGGTCGGGAGTATACACGAAATCTCTGTACCTTCTGCTCAATTTTGCTATGACTGTAAACTGTTTACTTTTTAAAAAGTAAAGTATATTAAAATATTATAATCAAAACATCTGAGTCATAAAACCAATACATATTTAGATTGTAATTTAGAAAAAAAATGAAGCCTGGGAGAGCCTGGACTTAACCAACTTTAACCAATTTAAGAAAAACATGCTGAGAAAGTTAGCAACTTGTTTTGCTTTTTATCCTCTCTGTAATAATAAAAACAATGCTCGTTTCCTGCAGCTTCTTTTCCCATTAGTAGAACTTAATGTCAGGTCACATAAATGGTATTCAGGGTGTATCCTGCTTCTCTAGCGGGGGGTGGGGAACAAACGTAGCTGACCTCAGGTCTGTTTCTCTCCTGCTTGCGCTCTGCCCGCGTGGTGACACCAGGCCCAGCAGCCTCTAGCAGAAGTCCCTTCCCTCTAAGCTCTGGCTGAGCCTTGAGTCAGGGAACTCAGCACCGCAACAATTCGTGTAAAAGTCCTCAGGAATGCCTTGCAGAGCACTGGATGCCTGCAGTGTGCTTCATACTTAGCCAACAGCTCCAGACTTACAGGAAAAACACTTGAGATGGAATTATTTTGGTCTGTTGTTTTATCATTGTTTCTTAGTAAAACTATTTACGAAACTCTTAAAACTGCTTGTAAGCTAATAAAGAGGGTAATTCTTCTGTATCATGCCTGAGGTGGAGTGGGAGTGAGGGTGGGGAGTTGGGAGGATGAAGGGAAGGAGGAGCCAACGGCTGGTTTCCTGTATTCATTCATTCTGTAAATTCAGGCATCCGTTAGTGAAGAAAGGCAAGTTTTCTGTTTCTATTCTAGAAGGGGGAAATACAGGCGATAAATAAACAGATTACTTAATAGGATGTTTGAGCAGAATAGGATGATATGATGGGCATGAGGTGGGGACTGGGGGGCTGAGGATTGGGGCAGGGTTATTTTATTAAGTGAGCAGGGAAGATCACTGAGCAGGCAGAGAATGAGGTCAGGAAGCCAGCTGTGAGGGTCCCTGGCTAAAAGGTGCAGTCCAGTCTTAGAAAGGGCCCTTCTGCCTTCTTCAGAGAACTCATTTATGTACTGAAGTGGCAGAACAGGTTGTTTTCTTCCTTTCTTGCCTCCTTCTTCAAGTGAGACACAAATCCATCCTTTTTTGGGGGGCTGGGTACCTGGTAAATCAGACTGATGCTGCTCAAGGCTACACAGAGACAAATTCTTGGTGTATTTGAGACTGTATATATATATATATATGCCATCCTGAGCTAAGGAATGGGATAGTGCCTTGGGCTTCAAAGTGGGAGGAGCGCAATTCACAGGCAATAAGGGAGCAGAAGATGGGTAATTATATGTGTGCTCTGCTATACAGATGTGAGATAATATTTATCATTGGTAATAACTCTTATTCTAGGAAAGACACCCAATTTAAATACTTCTAGGTAGTTGAGGGAGGAGCAAGATTCTCTCAAGTCCTCAGGGTCTGGATTGCTTTCCGCTCAAAATAGTCCACATGGCAAAGTGGCACATTTTGGGGACACCTATTCTGAATCCCTTCATTAGTCATCAAGGATTGCCAGGTCTCTGCGGACATACTTGTATGTGCGGGGCCAGGCTCCATCCGGGAGCCTGGCCATCCAAAACTGTCTGGTGCAGAACAACGTTTAAGGCTGGGAGTTCTAAACCTGTAGTCCTGGGCCTTCAGCTCTAATGATAAGATTTCAGCGTGTAACAGCACTCCAACCGTCTCTGGTTAAATTGCTTCATGCTTATGCACTCCTTGCTTGTTAACCTAATTCCCTACGTCTATAGCAGAACCAGCCTACTTTCCTTGAGATTTGCAGACCATTGGCCTTGAGGAATGAAAGCCCAGCAGATAACGCCTGATTACATTAGAAAACAGCTGCCACCGGCACCAAGTCTGTTTATGGTCACGTCCACATACAACTAGCTGCCTGGGCACCGGCTTCTCTGCACGTAGCCCCTCTCCCTTTTTCAATGCCTTCCCCTTTAAAACTCTCTGGCTTCGCCTGATCGGGAGAGATGGTCTTTGAGACGTTCGTCTACCGTCTCCCCAGGTTGCCGGCATCCTGAATAAAGTAACCTTTCTTTTCCCAACCATCACTTGCTCTCGAATGTTGATTTTCCAGCGGGGAGCAGCTGAACCTGAGTTCAGAACCCGTTCTCTGTCCAATAACAAGCCCGCCAAACCGCATGTGCACTTCGCTGGGGTGGGTCTAGAAAAGTCACTCTCAAAAGGGGGCGACGTCTCCAGAACGGCGACTGGCCTCAGGACTCGTCCACGGCCATGTTCTTACTTCTGGGAAAAACGACAGGGTCAGCTCTTCCACCCCCTCTCGCTTGCGAGGAGAGACAGAAGTATCCCTGGAACCCACCCAGGAGCAGCGTAAACACTTCTGCTGGGTGTCACAACTAGGTTCGGATCTTGGCTCGGTCCTCAAGGGCCGGCGCGCCCAAGACCGTCGCGGGCTATTGCGCGTCACTCGCTCAGCATTGTGGGACTGGTAGTCCCGGCTGGTGCGTGGGTTCGGACTGCCGAAGCCAAAGAACTACACTTCCCAGCAAGAACCCCGGCCGTAGCCCGCGCGGGCCGTATGCGTCAGCCACCAGACTTCCGGACAAGCCGGGGGCGGGACCGTGGCGGAGGCTGGAGCTTGGCGTCGGGATGCAGCGACCCGGGCCCTTCAGCACCCTCTACGGGCGGGTCCTGGCCCCGCTGCCCGGGCGGGCCGGGGGCGCGGCCTCTGGCGGAGGCGGGAACAGCTGGGGCGTCCTGGGTTCGCACGTGCAGCCTCCCGGGCGCGCGCAGTCCGCGACCCGCGCCGGCCTCGGCAGCACGGGTAGCTACGACGGGGACGCTAACAGCGCCTGCCCGGCCCCCTCCACGATGTCCAAGGCCGAGGAGGCCAAGAAGCTGGCTGGCCGCGCGGCCGTGGAGAACCACGTGAGGGTGAGCGGCTCCGGGCGTGGGGCTCCCGTGCTGTGCGTGATGGGCTCGTGTTGCGTGTTCCGGGTGCTGTCGGAGCCGGGGCGGGGGCTGCGTTAGAGGGGAGAGGGTGTACCCGGGTTTAGATCCTCCCTTTTCCGTGCTCCTTAAAGGTCTTTTAGATGTGGGATCCATTAGGGGCGAGTTTCCTAAAAGTTGAGCTTATTTCTAAAGACTCCTTGTCCGGCCCGGGTAACAGTTTGCAAAGTGGAGTCTGGTATCTGATGTGTTTGGAGTGGCGCTGGAAGGGACTTGCCGTGCGGCTTCCTTAACAAGTGGAAAATGGTGAGTTCTGGGGCTGCCAAGAGATCTTCACTTCTCTTTACTATGCTGGGAAGCCGGTGGAGAGCTGGTTTGAAAATTGCTTTGAAATTTCACTCCACGGAGCTTCTTAGCTTGTCGCGCGTCGGGTCCTGAGTGTACTAGCTAGTGAGAGAGAGACAGCCAAAGAGGGTTTTAAACCTCCTGCCTTTGTTTGACAGGGCTGGGTGGACACTTGGATTCTGGAGGAAGCTGTTCTTTAAGGTTGGGGCGCAGAGATAAAGTTGAGCTGTTACCGGTGAGGTCGTGGCCCACTTGTTAAGTGGCGGGTGTGGTGTTGTTTAGTGGAGTCTCTTAACTTGAATGGATTTGCTGTCATCAAGCAAGTTAATTATCTTAATTATATTACTTCTGTGGAGCAAAGTGGAGTATCTCTGCCCTTTGGTGGAGTTTCCTTGGCTTTGTTGGCCTTTTGTTTCTCTCTTATATTTCTTAGAAAGTGGTTTCAGACGCCCTTTCTCTTCTCATGATAGTTCTTTACATTTGTTAATGCTCCGATTTCCAGAGTACTTTGCCACCATGGTGTTCGATCCTCAAATAGCTTGACTAGGTGGGAGGGAGCAGTGTGGTAACCTGTGGATCAACATGTTCTGTAGAAGGAGTGGCCGAGGACCCTCCAGAACCCGAACGGAGTGACTCCTGTTCCAGTGCCCTTCCACCAGTTCCACAGCTGCTCTGTTGTGGTGTAGTTTGTTCCAAGTCCGGTTAGCAGTGGAGTTTTCTATGGGAATTCACAGAGACAGCGCAGAATGTGTAGTCTGGCTCTACTTTTAGGATTCAGTGCCTCAGCTACAAAATTGGGACAGTAAGCTGCAATTTTAAAATGCCTGTATAGGGGCACCTGGGTGGCACAGCGGTTGAGCATCTGCCTTCGGCTCGGGGCGTGATCCCGGCGTTATGGGATCGAGCCCCNGGGGCACCTGGGTGGCACAGCGGTTGAGCATCTGCCTTCGGCTCCGGGCGTGATCCCGGCGTTATGGGATCGAGCCCCACATCAGGCTCCTCTGCTATGAGCCTGCTTCTTCCTCTCCCACTCCCCCTGCTTGTGTTCCCTCTCTCGCTGGCTGTCTCTATCTCTGTCAAATAAATAAATAAAATCTTAAAAAAAAAAAGCCTGTATAAAGTGAATAATTAGTAGATGAGTAAATGAAATCTCTACAATTAGAGAAGCCCAATTTCTTAGTATTCCTGTTATTAACCTATTAGTATTTGGTGGCATAAGTCTTTCTGACTTTCGTCTTAAAATGTATTTGCTTACATAAAAATTTTCAAGCCCCCACCTCAGGCTAGAGCTACGGAACACTGGATTCCAGCTACATTATTCTATGAAATTACCAGGCAGTCATGGGGAGATCTTCACTGGCCTTTTGGGGGCACCTCATCCCAATCTCAGTTGCACCTGCTTACCTTACCAAACTTCTTCCTGAGATGCTAACATTACCTGAATTTTGTGTTTTCTACTCTTAAATGTTGATTTATTCATTTCATTCATTTACTAGATGGTTGAGGGCCTAATATGTGTCAGGCAGTTGGTGTGGTGACCAGAAACGTGGCTACAGGGAAAGGGAAAATCAGGTCCTGGATACTTTGCAAACAGGATAATTAACTCAAATCTATACATTTATTGAACATAGTCATGTGCCTAATCGTCAAGGCTTAGCTAGCAGCCCTCTCCAGAGCGGTATCCTGTATCCCATCTAAGCCATGTTTTCATCCAGCATTTTGTGTCTTGAAATTGTTTACTCACTTAAGTTTATCGACATGGTCATGTGCAAGGTTGTGTTGGTTCCATCTTTGGAATGTTGTTAGACCTGACCCTTCCTTCCCTTTGACCTATCACCTTTCCTAGTTGAGGCTTTCCGCATGGCCAGAGGATTGCAGTTGCCCTTATCTTGTCCCCTCTGCCAACCTCCCAAGTGATGCATTATCATCTTCTGAAGCTCTCATGTGTTCTTGCCACAGTGGCCCTCAGAAGGCCTCATCCTAATGTCTTCATTCCATAACTGAAGTATCTGTTGCAAGCCACGTACTGGGCCTTATGGAGAGGATGCACAGATGAGAGGCTGTGGTTCTTCTGAAGCCCACATTCTTGTGTCCTTCTATAATCCTTTCTCCTCCATGTGCCAGAACATTGGAAAATATATACTGGCATATAGCTTGCGTTTTAATATCACTACATTTTACTTAGAATGCTCTTTCTTGTCCTCTGATCTTGCCAGTTAAAATCATATGTGTCCTTTAGGGTTTGGTTCAAAGACCCTGTTCTCCTTTCATTTTTTTCTTAGCCTCTTAAGTCAGGGGAGGTCTCTTTTGTTTTGTAGCACTTTATACCTCTTAGGTGCTTTATGGTGTCTTATGTTCTAGTCATCTGTATGTTTCTCTCTCCTGTCCCCCTAAAGAGTTAGCTCCTGGTAGATAGTTAACCTTATCTTCACTCAGTGTTTGTCACAGTGGGGCCTGCCTGGTAAATGTTTGTTGAGTTTGTGTGAAGTATGGACACAAATATAGAGTTTGTGCGGTTATTGGTGGCCCTTTGCTTAGACTTTCTGGACGGTAGGGTTTCCAGTTGTCTAGCCCATCGGTGTTCCATTGTGGTGACCACTTCCATATCTGGATGGGTGGAAAACTTGGCGAGTTTGCAGCTGAATCCTCTGGGTAGCCACTCTGAACTCAGATCTGCCTGTTTCTGGGAGTACAGCCACCCAGGATGGGTTACCATGCAGGGCCATGTTCTCCTGAAGGTCTGTAGTTCCCTTTGATCTCTTTGGAGCCTGGCTTTGCTTTTTGACTGGCTTAGCATGAAGAAGTTGCTGAGTAGTGACTCCAGTTGGTCAGCAGAAGTATTTCCAAGTTAACCTACTCAACACAGTGAGTGAAGTTCCAGTGTTGCCTGTATGACATGTGATTTAGTATTGCCCATCAGAAGGGGCCTGCTTCTCCAGCAGAGCTTGCTTGGCAGCTGTCTGCTGTTGGGTCACCTCACAGGCAGCCTTTGGCTATCTCTGCTTTGCTTTGGCTAGGACACTGATTCCTGGGCCAGTCATTTGATTCCAACGTACAAGGACCACATGGTTGAAGAACTTTGGGCCTGGCAGGTCCCTGCAATTTCCTGGCCTCCTCCAGAAGTCAAGGGAAGAGTCTTGCATAGAGCTTGTCTGACTCACCAAAGTTCATCTGGGTGCCACCTGCCTGCTAGGAGCCTGTGAGTGACATGAGTGTTTGGTAATGAGGATTCTGGCAGTTAGGTTACTTGTATAGCTAGAGCTGTGGGCTTCAGGTCAGGTGTGAGAGTCAGGTTGAGCCTACCTAGTCATTAGTAAATTAATTTTCTCATTACTTGAAGATTTTTACATATTCAGATACTCAGCTATTTTGAACATTTCGACATACCATTCACTTGTCTGGAAGACCTTGCTGTTAANTTGAACATCTCGACATACCATTCACTTGTCTGGAAGACCTTGCTGTTAAGGTTTGCTCAGGTAGCTAAATGACTGCTGGATGCATTGCCTTCCTGAGGGCATGATTGAAGGTGGAATTCTGACCTAGAACAAGCTCTGCTGTGAGGGCTCTTGGTCTGTTTGGTGACTTGGGAACTATGAGCTAGTCAAAGTGATTTCCATCAGCTTTCACACACAGGCTGATGGGTGAAGCCCTCTGTAGGTAGAGGGGGGCCAGCTAAAAGTGCTTTAGTTGCTGGAGTATTAGCATTTGATTTCTTTTTTGTAGCTCCCTCTGCATGTTGGTCATTCTTTCTAATCTTTCATAGTTTGAGATGTAGTCTTGCTTTGAGAAGGACCATACCAGATATGGGCCCAGGGGCTGGCATTGGGTATTCCTGTGGCCTTTGTCCTGTGTGGAGTGAGGGGTTTTGGCTCAGTTTGTCCTGAGTTGCCCCCCAGGACTTTTCTTTCTTCAATGAAATATTAAAAAACAAAATTCAACGGAGTAAATTTTAAAAATCTGTTGGCTTTATTCAATGATTCATGAGTCAGGCAGCATCCAACCTCCTAGCACATAGGAAGGTGCTCCAAGGAGCTATACAAAATGAGAGCCAGAAGGGGCAGGAACTAAGAAGTTGTACTAGGCATAAAAGCAGGTTGGTTATTTACAAGGTCACTTTCCTTATAGGGGATGGTAGGAGTCTCTCAGGCACATTCCCTAGCTAGTGTTGATCAGACAATTCCCCACTGACTGACTTAAGATTCCATTTTGGGGGGAGCCAAAACTGTAATTAAGTCAAGTCTTTGTTTGGTGATTTGGGGCTTAGCATATAAGGACTCCGTTTGCTTTTTAACACTCCCTGCTTCCTATCAGGCAAAAGATTTGGCTTACTTACAAGGTGCAGTTTAAGCTGGCTTAACAAAAAGGGTCTGTAGGTGAGGACTGAAAGATTCCTGGCCAAACCCAGGGACAGTCAGAAAGGGAAAGCCCCACTAAAAACACAGAGCCTAGGTACACCCTAAGAGTGAAAAGCAGAGTTTTCTAGCTTCAATGGCTTTTCATGTAAGCTTAATATCTAGAAGGCAGGGGACTGACCACAGGCACCTTCAGGCTGGTGGCATCACAGGGAGACCTCGGGGGGACATCAGGCCCACCAACTGGAGCCTTCCTGAAGTCAGCAGAAGGGGGAGAGCCTGAAGTAACCTTGAAAGTTACCTTTTCTTTAGGGTGATGCAGGCTGGCCAGGTCTAAGGAACCAGAGGGGGTCCCACAGGACGAGCCAAGAGGGTCCTTGGCTTCACACAGGATCAAAGTCAAACTTGAGCCAGCTGGAAGTGAGAGCAGAATTTATTGAATAGCGAGAGTGATAGAATATAGCAGATAAAGTGTCTGGAGACTCAGGAAGGAAAGGCGGGAGTCTCGTCTTTGCTTGGTGGCTGGGATTTTTAATTGAGGACAGTGGCCTCGTGTACGTGCCTCTCAGGCATCTAGGAACTGGTCAAAACAAGGTTGAGTGCTCAGGTGTCTTCCATAAGTCTCTTATGCCCTGGAGCCAGGGGTCTTGGCATCAAGGTGTCTGGAGTCAGTGGTCTTGGAAAACCCATTCATGATGACCCCACCTAGTCTCTCCTTAGATGTTACCTGTTGTGCTGGAAGACTCTAAAGATACCATTAACTCCTTGACCTTTATGAGAAGGACATACATTATCGGTACCATAAGGTGTGTTTAGGTTGGGGCTGCAGGTCCTAGCAAGAATAGAACCAGGAAAAGGAGCAAAAAAGCAGGTTTTTTCCCCTCCATGGGGTCTCTTCAGTTTCCCTGTCTCAAGGGGATGGGAGAGGTTTTGAAATACCAAACCACATCAGCATCTGACCTGTTGATGCCAGGAGGTCCCTGTTTTGCACAAGCCTGCCTCAGAATATGGGAAGAGGGTGAGGCTTAGTTAGGGTTATAAGAAAGAGTCTTTATCTGAAGTAGGGACAATGTTTAAGAGATTGAGAGTACTTGTGAGTACAAAGGACAAGAAACAGGCATCACACTACTGAGCCCCCTTAAGAAAGGGGGAAAGTCCCCAGGAGCAGACTAGGGACCCAGCCGAGGTCAGTTAGACAACAAACTGCAGAACACGGTCGGGGTACTACAATTAGGAACTAACGTGGAGCTCACTCAGTTCCTAAGCAACTTCCTGCCGGTCTAAGGCAAAAGAGCTAAAAACCAGAGCAGTAGCTACCATTCATTCAGCACCTACCCAGAAGGTTTATAAATGGTAATTTAAGTCAGATCTCACAACAACCCTTTGTGACCTCAAGACCGGTTATCCCCACTCTAAAGATTTCATTTATTTGAGAGAGAGAGAGAGTGCGTGTGCGTGTGTGTGTGCACAAGGTGGGGGGGGGGAGGAAAGGAAGGGAGAGGGAGAAGCAGACTCCCCGCTGAGCAGGACCCTGAGATCATGACCTGAGCTGAAGGCCAACTGAGCCACCCAGGTGCCCTCCCCATTAGAGAAGAATTTAGCCCTGTAAGGAAACATGTAAGACTTGGAAATGAGCAAAAGAGATTGTTGGATCTTCTCTGGTTGGAGTGCTGGAGCCCGCAGCAGTTTACAACTCTGGAGAGAGAAACTTTTAACTTGTAGAACACTCTTAACAATGCAGATAATTTCTGTCCACAGAAATGCAAATTAATTGTGTTTTATGAGCTTCAACTGATTATTACCCTAAAGATCTTGTAAATTCATCTGAACATTTCTTGACTGCATATGAATTTCTGGTTCTTGGGTTTTTCCTGTGGACAAGTTGTAACAGTATCATGATTTTACTTTTTTTTTTAATCATCATTTAACAATATCAGTTACCCCCCTACACTACCGCACTTTGAATAAGCAACTTCAGGAAGTTCAGCATGCTGAAATATTCATGTTAAATTTCTTAAGAGTTCCAGCAACTGATTAACAACTCATTTGGCAAGGGGAAGCCCATAGTGAGATTTTCTTTTGTTATAAACAAGACAACAGGCCTCAAATTGAGTCGCTTGTGCTAAGCTCACTCTCCCAGAAAGGGAATGTTAAATTAGTCAGTCAGGAATTGTCTGATCAGCATTAGTTAGGTAATCTACCTGAGAGACCCCTGCCATCTGCTAAAGAAAAGTAACCTGGCAATAAGCAGTCTGTTTTTTTGCCTGCTAGGACTTCCTTGTTCACACTTCCTCTGGCTGTAAAAGTCTTTCGTTTCATATAGCTCCTTAGAGCTCCTTTCTGTCTGCTAAATTGGATGCTTCCTGCCTTGCTCAAATAAACTCTTAAAATTTTTAATGTGCCCCAGTGTATCTTTTTATTTTTATTTTTTTTTAAAGATTTTATTTATTTATTCGACAGAGATAGAGACAGCCAATGAGAGAGGGAACACAAGCAGGGGGAGCGGGAGAGGAAGAAGCAGGCTCATAGCAGAGGAGCCTGATGCGGGGCTCGATCCCACAACGCTGGGATCATGCTCTGAGCCGAAGGCAGACGTCTAACCACTGTGCCACCCAGGGCCCCCCCCCCCTCAGTGTATCTTTTTAACAGGAGGAAATGGTGATGTTAGGATCGGGCATGAAAGGAGGAGGGTGCTGCTGATAAATCGCCATGAGCACTAGGATAAAGTACAGCTCTGCTGTGGTTCTGTTCAGTGCTTATGTTTCTATAAAATGGGCACAGTACCTACCTTGCACTCATGTTGGTGAATTGATCTAGAAAGTGGGCGTAAAGAGAGTAAAATATGGTATTAATGAGTTTTGCTTTTCTCTCCTTTTTTTTTTTTTCCAGAATAACCAAGTGCTAGGAATCGGAAGTGGCTCTACAATTGTTCATGCTGTGCAGCGAATAGGTATGCTCTTGGGCTGTCTACTGGATGTTGTTCTGTGTGGGATGATGGGAGTGGGGATGGAGAGGAGGGGAAGGAAGTGGGGTACAGGTTTGGTACCTGCCCAGCTCTGCTCTTTTTTGAGTGGTATTTTTGGGTCTTTTCAGCCAACTTTGGGGGATGCCTGGCTTTGTTTACTTTGCTCATCTGGAGGGTAGGAGCTGATTTAAGATGAGGTCTCACCAGAATTTTAATTCTCATTAGCCTGTGTGTGGCTCCAGGGGCCCTGAGGCAAGCCTTCTAAAGCCTTTGGGTTCCTCAGGCAATCTCAGACAGACTAACTGAGCTCAGAGCAGGTTTGCCCTGTCCAGGACCCTGGGGTAGATTTGAGGCCCCCGAAGTTGGTGGCTGGTTCCTGCAGGTGCTGACTTCATTCTGATAAGTGTGTCCCTGAGCTTAGGAAAGGCTCAGGAATTATCAGCCCCTGTGGCTGTTCAACAGGTTTTACTGCCCTGCTTTTGTTTGTTAAAACAAAGCTCAGAGGAGAGGCTTGCCTGACTGCTGATTTCTTCTAGGTGCCAAGGGGCAGTGCTCAGGAGACAAAGTCCAGGAACACTGTGTCTCTAAAAGAGCGGTTGTGGTGCTGGTGTGAGGGTTTCTGGAATCCTCCTCATTGGCTTAACCCGGCCTTTAGTGTTGCATACCTTTCTTCCTTAGCATTGAGTGTGTGGTGGATTTTAGGGCACAGGGATTACTGTGGGTTCATATTAGTGCCTTCTGAACCTCTCACAATGCGGACCCAATGATTAAAAGGACTTGAAATTTTAATAAGCTAGTTGTTTCCGTTTAAGACTTTCTTCCCCCCCAAGAAAGGTGCAAATCCAAAACGAATAAGTAAACTTTGTTTAACCACGTTCTGGGGCCTACAAATGGTAGTATTTTTTACTAAATGTAAAAGTAAAGTTCTCTTTTTTCTGCGAAAGGCAATATAAGGAAGTCGTTAAGACTGGAGCTGCGTGGGATCATAGCTCAGCTCTGCCACCTGTTATCGATATAACCGTGTAGTGACTTTAACCTGACTGTGCCTCAGTTTCCTCATCTGTGAAATGGGAATAATAATTGCAACTTACCTTTGGGTTGTTAGACTTAGAAGAGTTCACATGTACAGAGGTCTTTGAACGTTGCCAGGCACATAATTGTAGCAAACACGTGACATTACACATTTTGTAGTTAGTGTTTACTCCTTGAGCTTTCTAGTGTCCCTGTCTTGTGTGAGCGATGTATGTTCACAAGCTTTTTCACTGAGGCTGGGACACAGAATGAAAGGCAGCTGTCAGTGGGGGGTAGACCTTTCCTCTTTCCTTTCCTGTTGGATTTGAGCAAGTGTGCAAGGAACAAGAAACATAAAGTGAGGAGAGTGAAAAACCACCAACACAGCTTTTGTCTCCACAGCTGAAAGAGTGAAACAAGAGAATCTGAACCTTGTCTGCATTCCCACCTCCTTCCAGGTATGTCCTGCTTTCCATTCTGCATCTTGGCACTTGCTGCTGAATCTTCTGGGTCCTGGAGGATGTGGAGGTGTGGCTTTGGGTTGGGCACCAGGGTTGCTCTAGGTGAGAGAGCCAGGAGCAGGAGAGCAGTTTACTTAGGATTGCTCCTCAGAAGTGTGGCTTTAGATGCATTCATTTATTCACTCAGTGAGTATGTCAGTGTATTCTGTGTTAGGCACGGTGTAGTGTATGGAGAGTTTTAAAACTCTTAGCTGGTTGGACATTTGCTCCAATATCTGGAAACTACATGCTTTTCTTGCTACTTAAAAATTTTTTTCAACTTGGTGTGATAATTCTCCACTAGAATGGATGAATGAAAGGTGGGTGTTTGCTTAGTTTTTACCTCCTTGCTCTCCCAGTTCACACACAGCCTTCTCTGCCGACGTTCCGTACAGTTACATGTTGGCGAGGTGTTACTCAGTGTGTATAGAATTGTGATTGGCCGAACTACAGCTGAGCTGTGTAGTGTGCTGTGATTACGCCTCCATAGCTGCCTGTTATTTCGTTTTCCTGAAAGCTAGGTAAATATTGCCTTTGTTTTTTTCATTTGCTTGGTTGTCTGTGTACTCTTTACTAATTCAACCCCAGACTCTACCCGGATGGGAAAATCTCACTCCTTTTTGATATTTCTTTCTGGGTATTCCACTCCACCCTTTTCATCCTGGCCAAGGCTCTCTGGGTCATTGGGGTTGGGAATGCCGTGGCAGGTGCACTTGGCTGTTGTCTTGGGGTCTCCCTTTGCAGTCAAGAACCTTCCTTCTCTTATCTTTTGGATCATCCTGTTTCCTGGTCCTGTTTTTTCTCACCGCCCCCAGCCCCCCACTTTTGTTTTCTTTCCTTCAGTTTTGGTGAAGCATGTCCTTTAGGTAGCTATCCAAGTGCGTGGGATGCAAATTTGTGGACACTTCGGATGTCTGAAAATGTCTTTATTCCAGCCTTTCTTGAAGTTGGTAATTTGACATAGAGAATTATATGTAAAATCATTTCTGAGAAAATTTGAAGGCATTTCTCTGTTGTCCTCTGATTTTCACTTTGCTGTTGAGGAGCTCGATGCCATTCTGATTCTTGATCCTTTGTATGAAACCTGTTTTTAAAGTTTATTTATTTGTTTTTAAAGCCCCAGTGTGGGGCTTGAACTCAGTGACCCTGAGGTCAAGACCTGAGGTGAAATTGAGTGGGACACTTAACCGACTGAGCCACCCAGGCGCCCCTGAAACCTGTTTTTTTCCACTCTCTGAACCTTTATACCCTTATATTATCTTTTCTTTGTCCAGTGTTCTGAAATTTCACCATGCTGTGTGTCGTAGTGTGGGTTTGTTTTCATCCACTCTTCTGGCACTTGCTGGGACATTTTGTTTTGCAAACTCTTTGATTTGCGGGAGTTTTTTCCATTATTCCTTTAATTTTCTTGCCCTGTTTTCTATGGTCTTTCTTTCTAGGATGCTTGTTGTATACTTGGTTCTTGTGGCCTTTTTTGTGCTATTATCTTCTTAGCTTTGTCTTTTCTAACCCTTCTATTGAGCTTATTTTACTCTCATGTTTAATTTCAAATAAGATCTTTTTTTTTGTTTTCTGAGAGGTTTTTTTTTTTTTTGCTTATTCTTGTTTAATGGGTTCAACTTTTTTTGATTTCTTCCCTTATCTCCATGAAGTTGTTAATAATAATTTTGTTTTAAGATTTTTTCTCCTTATATATCTGTTTCCTCAAAGTTTTTTATTTTCTTTCAGTTTTTTGGAATTATAATTTAAATACAGTAAAATTTCCTCTTTTTTGCATATAATTTAGAGTTTTGACAAACCAGTCAGCACAGTCAAAATGCTATTAGATTGCTTTGGTCATGTCTTATTTTGGCCTTCCTTAGCTAGCTGCTCATTTTGAAGACTGGTAGACTAAGAAGCTGATTGGAAAGGAGCTCATAGGATGAAGGTGCTCTTTTGCTCCAGGCTTCTTTGCCAAGCCCTCTTGTTGGGGAATTCCTGATGTCAGATTATTTGTCTTTCTTCTGCTGCTCAGATTCCTCAGAGAAGTCTGGCCATTGCCCCTTTGGGAGGGGTATGCATGGCTACCTATATCCTGGGATCCAAGTAGGCGAAAAGGGCTAGAAGACATCTGTCATTATTCTGGATATAATCTTGCTCTGAGTTTACAGTGAGATAATCTCTGATAGTTGGGAAAGAAGTGTCTACAACATTTTGCAATTTATCTCTTTGACTCTGGGCTTGATTGTGACTTGTTTTACAAATGGCATGTGACCAAATGGAATGCCAGCAGAGAATCATAAAATGCTTTTGCAGTGGGGGTTGGCCCATCTTGCTGCCGAAACCATTCTGCCACCATGTGAACAAGCCCAGGCTGCTGTCCTTGGAGGATAAGAGGCCAAGCAGCTCCAGGCATGTGAGGCAAGTCGTCCTACACCTACCAGCCCACTCCAGAGACTTCCCAGTCAGTCCATAGAATCATGACAATTAATACATAGTTGCTCTTTTTAAAAAAATAATTTAAAAAATTATTTTTAAAAAATTTTAATTCCACTGTAGTTAACATACAGTGTTATATTACTTTTAGGTGTACAATATAGTGATTCATCAATTCCATTCATTACTCAGTGCTCATAACTATAAGTGTACTATTAATCCCCTGCCTATTTTATCCATCCCTGCCTCCCATCTCCCCTGATAGTTGCCAGTTTGTTCTCTATAGTTAAGAGTCTGTTTTGTGTTTTCTCTCTTTTCTTCTTTCTTTCTTTGTTTTGTTTCTTAAATTCCACATATGAGTGAAATCATATGGTATTTGTCTTTCTCTGACTGACTTCTTTCACTTAGCATTATATCTTCTGGATTCATCCATGTTGTTGCAAATGGCAAGAGTTCATTCTGTTTTATGGCTGACTAATATTCCTGTGTGTGTGTGTGTGTGTGTACAAAACCACATGTTCTTTATCCATTCATTTATTGATGGACACTTGGGCTGTTTCTGTAATTTGGCTATCATAAATAAGCTGCAATAAACACAGGGGCACACATATCTTTTCAAATTAGTGTTTTATGTTCTTTGGGTAAATATCCAGTAGTGGAATTACTGGATCATACAGTAGTTCTATTTTTAATTTTTTGAGGAATCCCACTTCTGTTTTCAACAGTGGCTACGCCAGTTTGCGCTCCCACCAACAGTGCACAAGGGTTCCTTTTTTCCCCACATCCTCACCAATACTTGGTGTTTCTTGTGGTTTTGATTTTAGCCATTCTGATGGCTGTGGGAGGTGATATCTCACTGTAGTTTCGATTGCATTTCTCTGATGATGAGTGATGTTGAGCATCTTTTCTTGTGTCTGTTGGCTGTCTGAATGCCAGTTCAATATTCACTCTTTTAAGCCTCCGATTTTTGGAGTGGCTGCTGTGTAGTGAGAGCTCGCTGATGGAGTACCCGTCTTCAGCCGTGCCTGTAGCCAGTCCTGAGACCTGCTGTTTGACCTTCTCCAGTGAAGTAACATGCCACTTTAGGAGTAGTGGAGAGAGATAGAGAGCACATTCCTCAGTACCCTTCCAACCAGTGTTCCCTCTTTTGCTCCCACTGCTGTGCCTGCTTCCTGAAGTTCGCAGTGCTACGCAGTCCCGAATCTTTTGGGGGATTCTTTCTGTGCTCTTTATATGGTTGCTTCTTAGCTTCCTGCAGTAATGCCTTAGGATTTGTCTTTCTCATTTTTGCCAGTTATCATTGTCCCTCAGTGATACCGCTTTTAAAAGTTTGCTATTGGGGGCGCCTGGGTGGCTAAGTCAGTTGAGTGTCTGCCTTCAGCTTAGGTCATGATCCCAGGGTCCTGGGATCGAGTTCCGCATCAGACTCTCTGCTTGGTGGGATTCTGCTTCTCCCTCTCCCTGCTACTCCCCCTGCTTGTGCTCTCTCTCTGTCAAATAAATAAAATCTTTAAGAAAAAAAAAAAAGTTTGCGCCTATTTTCTCCTCTTTTTGTTTATGTGTTTTGGAAAATTTCTTTTAGTACAGTTTTAGAGAGGTTTTGGGACAGAGCTGAGCCAAAGACAGGTATTCAAATTGTTATTTTTAATCTTTAAAATAACATCCTCCTACCCACCTGCATTTTTTGGTGGGAAGTGAAAATAATGTACCCAGACTGGAAAACGCTGACTGGTTCCAGTAGATTCAGTGGAGGAGTCATTCACAGTTCAAAGGGCTTTTAAAAATTCACTTGTTCACAGAGTTACTGTTTTGTTTTGTTTTTTTTCCACACATACCTAAACGTATTTTGCGTTTAATTTAGCCAGATGCAATCTCCTGAAATGATTCAAGAAGTCAGAATATTTCATGCTCTACCTTTTAAACAAGTAAACCTGTAGGGATTTAAAGGATTTTTTTGGGTAGATTTGTCCTTTAAAGTTAAAAGTTTTTGAAAGAGGACATTAAAAAGAAACCAGATCTTGTCTGGTCTAAAAGCCAAAAACAGTGTTAATTTTTCATGTCAGCCTGCAGTGTACCTCAGTTAGGTGATAGAAAGGAAAAGACAAGCTTTCAGATTTCATTGTGAAATTTATGAATAACGGAACTGCTGGTCTGCCACATGCTGCTGTCCTTAGTCACCAGAGGCTTCTGGGGGGCCAGCTGTGGGATTGCAATGACAAGGCACTGGTTCCTGTCTTTTTTCCAAAAGCACAAGCTAGTCATTAGCTTTACTGCTCCCTGCACTTTCAAGAGCTGGGAGAGGCAGACAGGGGTGTTTGCCCTGCACGCTCAGGAGACCCCCCTCAACCTTGTGAGCTCAAGAGTGTCTGGTACCCAGCAGATGCTAATCTTAGTCAAGCACCTGTGGCTGCGTTTGTGCTGACTGAGCCAGTGTTGGCTTGATACCCCCACAGTTGGCCTCTTGTGTTGAAGTTAGCATAGTGGTTTCCTAGGGCTGCCGTAGAAGGTACCACAAACTGAGTGTGGCTTAAAAACCAGAAATTTATTGTCTCTCAGTTCTGAAGGCTAGCAGTTGGAGATCAAGGATCTGAGATCAAGTGCAAGATGAGGGAGCATCTGTGATGTGCCTTTCTCCTAGTTTCTGGTGGTTTCCTGGCTGTTTTTGGCGTTGCTTGGCTTAGAGGTGCATTGTCCTGATCTTTGCCTTCATGTTTACAGGGCATTCTCCCTGTGTTCATCTGTCTGGTCCAGATTTCCCCTTCTAGGGACACCAGTCATATTGGATTAGGGCTCAGCCCAGTTATCTTGGTTTAACTTGATTACATCTGTGAAGACCCTATCTCCAAATAAGGTCACATTCTAAAGTACTGGGGTTAGGACTCCAACCTGTTTTTGTTTGTTTGTTTGTTTGTTTGTTTTTTTCAGGGGAACACAGTTCAACCCATAACAGGAAGAATGAAGCTNTTTTTGTTTGTTTGTTTGTTTGTTTGTTTGTTTGTTTTTTTCAGGGGAACACAGTTCAACCCATAACAGGAAGAATGAAGCTCATGCCATTTATGACTCTGAGTTCTCTCTGTGTGCAGGCCACTCATAAGTGTTCTGTAGGGAGTCCAGTCAAAGATGAGAAGGGAGGGTTGTAGGACTTGCAGATGGGAACAGGTTAAAGGGTCCTGCCCTAATGGGTCTTGAGGTCAATGTACAGCGCTCTCCACGTTGTGGATGGGAATGCAGACTGTTTAAAGCAAGGGCAGATTCTGTCCTTGTGTTATTATTTTTTTTTTTTTAAGATTTTATTTATTCTTTTGAGACAGAGAGACAGAGCGAGCATGAGTGGAGGGGGAGGCAGAGGGAGAAGCAGGCCCCCTGCTGAGCTGGGAGCCCAACATGGGACTCAATCCTACGACCTGGAGATCATGACCTGAGCCAAAGGCAGACGCTCATCCATCTGAGCCACCCAGGCTCCCCATGTCCTTGTCGTACTGCTTATTGTCCGGGAAGATGAGAGTCGCAGGGCTTGCAGAAGTTGGGGCAGGGCCTCTGAGCCATGCAACATAGACAGCACTTATCTACTGGGCTCTTTTCATGTGCCAGATGGGAAATGGGATGGGTTGGCTCCTGGTGCTGGTGAGGAGGCAGAATTCAGTTGGACGTAGTGATCGTTGAGGGTACACTTACTGCTACAGGGATACGAGGCTCCTATGCATGGCAGGTGTTATTCACCATCTCTAGTGTCCAGCGCGGTGTCTGGCTCTCAGGCACTCTGTATGTGTGTGTTAGAGAATTAATGCTACAGTTTATGTGTGCGATTATTTACAAATAGATGGTAGAAAAGTAGAGATAATGTGCCTGTTAGAGGAAGGAGAGCCTACTCTTTGCCCAGGGAATTGGGGAGGGCTTCCTAGAAAGAATGACATTTGAGTTGGCCTGTGGGGCTGGGGTTTGGGAGAAGGCAGGCCATTTCAAGTAGAGCAGGAATGTCAAGACCTCAAAGAACTCCTTTTAAAATTGTTATCGCTAATGACATGTTATTACATAAGATGACTTCAGTTCCGTTTATAATGGGCCTGTCTTCTCTGCTGCTTGTTCTTTTACCATTCCCTCTGTTTTCCTTTTCTTCTAATTCCCTTCTCGGTCCCTAGAGAGGATAGGAAGGCAGGAGACTTTATTTCTCGTCTTCACTGTGTTCCTAACTTAACACTGTGACCTCGAGTGTCCGTTTTTCCCTTTAAACAGGGGTTTGCACTAGAATATATACATTCACCAGAGTGTATCAAAGGCAGGATGTCCAGAATGGCTTCTGGACATTCTTCTAGAATGAATTCAAAGCGATTGGTTATTTACCCAACTGTTGCCTTAAATGACACTAACTGCTGTAAGGTAACAAGAGTATATAAAGTGTGCTCTCTCATACTCTGGTTACGGTCTAGATGGACAAATAAGACATCCTCATGAAACAGTAACACTGTCCAGTGGTGCAGGCAGTCTTTGAACTTAGGAAGTGTTAAATTAAAATGATTAGTTTACACAGGAGTTTTTCTTTAGGAATCTCGACATCCAGTTTTTATGTAATATATCTGAATGTAGTTTAATATTGTTTTTTAAAGTACATAAAATTAATAGGAAATCGTAGTACCTCACAGTTTTATTTGTGCGGTAGACTATCGCATTGAACTATGTACGGTTTGTATCATTTTTCTAACACCATCTGTATTCAATATCTGTTGCTATGGAACAAATTACCCCCAAATTTAGCAGCTTGAAACAACAAATATTTATTATCTCATAGTTTCCAAGGGTCAGGAATCCAGAGTGGTTTAGCTGGGTGGGTCTCTGCGGAGGTTACAGTTAAAGTTGTTGGCCAGGGCTGCAGTCATCTCAAGACTCAACTGTGGTTCAAGGATTCACTTCCAAGCTCAGTCACGTGAGTGTCGCAGGCCCTAATTCTTCACAGGCTGTTTGGCAGAGAGCTCTGTCCGTGTCTCCAGGAAATGGCTGCTAGTTTCTTCTGGCATGTGTGATAAGAGGAGGCAGAGGGAAGAGGGAGGGTAGGAGGGAAGAATCTTGCTAGAGCATGTCACCCTTACATACCCCATGGGATTCTTTATAAACTAATCTCAGAAACCTCTGCTGTATGCCATTGGTCATACAGAGCAATCCGGGACTTTGTGGACTGGGATTATACCAAAGGCATGAATACCAAGAGGTGGGGATGGTCATCTTGGAGGCTGCCTTCCAGACATTCCCTTTGTTTTTATAGCTTCAGGGTCTGGAGTTAGGATGGTTTCTCCAATACTACTTTTGGAGAAATTTAGGAACTGACAAGTAATTCTGCAATACCATTTTTTTAAAATTCACTTACTTCTTTGAGAGAGAGAGTGAGCATATGAGCAGGGGGGGAGAGGCAAAGGGAAAGGGAGAAGTAGACTCCCTGCTGAGCAGGGAGCCTGATGATGCCACTCCAGGCTCAATCCCAGGATCGCAGGATCATGACCTGAGCCGAAGGCAGATACTTAAACAACTGAGCCACACAGGCGCCCCTGCAATGCCATTTTTATCGTTTTCTCCCTTTATTATATATTTCTCTTTAATAAGAACCCATCACCCAGTTTCAGTAATCACCAGTTCACGGGCAATTTTGTTTTCATCTGTACCCCATTCTCCTCTACCTCAGTTATTTTGAAACAAATCCCAGTTATAATTTGATTATATGTATTTTATTATGTCTCTTTGAAAAATAGGGAGGCTTTTAAACATCTCAGTAATAGCAAAAAATGTAACAATAAACTTTGGTAACATAAAAACAAACCCAGGGTTCAAATTTCCCCTATTGTCTTTTCCTTTAAAAGTAATTTTTATAGTTTGTTTGAATTAGGATCCCAGCAACACCCATATATTGTAAATTCCAGGATCCTTGTGGTTTTTCTTAGACTCTTGGGAGTTGGGATTTGAAGATTGACATTGGTTATTTCATTCATCTCCATCTTTTTATAGATGAGAAAACTTGCCAAGGGTCGTGTGGCTAGTTCATTTAAAATTAGAGCCGAGATTTTGTGATTTTTAATCTTGGGTGCATTTCATTTTGAGCAGAAAATATTTTAAGACATGCCTTTGAGGGATGCCTGGGAGGTTCAGTCAGTTAAGTGTCTGCCTTCAGCTCAGGTCACGGTCCTGGGATCGAGTCCCACATTGGGCTCCTTGCTCAGCGGGGCGTCTGCCTCTCCCTCTGCCTGCTGCTCCCCCTCCTTGTGTGCTCTCTTTCTCTTTCTCTGACAAATAACTAAAAATCCTTAAAAAAAAAAAAAAGACATGCCTTTGGAAGAATTTTCCATCCTTTGATTCTTCTGCATATTGTAGGCAATAACGTGAACACAGATCCTTATCACTTGGATTTGTTTTGTTCATTGTCTATTTATTCCAGCTGTCAGTCTTTTCAGGGCCACGTGGTGGCAGTAACCATACCACCTCTCCCCTTTTGAAAGGTTAATATGAGGCCTGTCTCTAAATAAATCGTCAGTCTTTCCCAGTGTGGTGGTCTCAAGTTGCTGAGCTCCTCACTTAGCCATTCTGGACATCCTGCCTTTGATACACTCTGCTGAGTGTATATATTCCTTTGCTTATTTTTATTCAACATGATAACCTGGAAATCACTCTGTATCAATTCAGTTCTTACTTTAGGAAGGTTTTTTGTTTTTGTTTTGTGTTGTTTTTTTAAATACTGTATTATCATCAGCTTTAGGAATCCATGGCATTGTCTTAAATAGCAGGTCACGGAGAAGGAACTCTTAGCCTGGCACTGGGAGTCTTCACTATGTGCTGTTTGCCTCCTTCCGGCTCCCAGGATGAGTTAACTTAGTTTTGCCATTCATGAAGCCATAGCTCCTACCTCTTAGTAGGCTCAGTTGGATTTGGGAGGGAGCCTTGGTCAGGACTTGGTGTCAAACACTTAAATCCAAAAGAATTCTGAAAATCTTTGCCACGTGCTCAGAGTAAATGATTATGGGTGTTTTTTCTTGTTCTCCACAGGCTCGTCAGCTCATCTTGCAGTATGGCTTAACTCTCAGTGACCTGGACCGACATCCAGAGGTAAGAGAGAGAGGGGTTGCCATGTCTTTCTGTCTCCTTTTTTATGGCTGTCACTTGCGCATGGGCTCTGGATATCTTGTTGAGTCTAGGAGAAAGGTCAGTGAGTCGTACTAGGTTTTCTCCTGGGATTTTGAATATTAAATTTGGCTAAGGTCAGGAGAACAGAGGTTGTTAGTTTCCAGTGGTTTAACCCTGAGGGCTCAGTATGAGCGTAGTGAAGGGAGACTGGACAAACCCAGGGCTGGACCCAGAGTTTCCTGTGGTCCTTGTACAGAAGTGGAAGAGTGAGCCAGCCCACGGTGCTCAGCACTAAGTGGAGAGAAGAAGTAATCATCTGAGGCAGCCATGGACATTTGGAGACATTACAATGCAGTGCTGTGGCAAAGATGGTTACACACATGGGCAGTCCAGAGCAGACCGTGGTTGATGCGGGCGAGCGGCATACTCACAGCTAGCATCGACTGAGCCCTTCCTCTGTAGCGCGTGTTAGGCTGAGTGCTAGGTCTGTATTCAGCTCCTTAATCTCCGGTAGCCTTGAGGGCGCATACCATCATTATCACATTTTACAGGTGTGAAAAAGACACAGAGGGCAAGCCATTTACCAAAGCCACGCTCGCTGTTACGGGTAGAGCCTGAACATGAATTCCGATGCCTCTGGTGCTGGAGCAGTGCTACTTAGAAGGGTTTTGTGGGGAGAGGTAAAGTTTTAAGGAGAGAGCATTCCAGAGAGGGTACTAACCTGGTCTACTAACCTGTGTCGTCCTAGTACATGTGGGCCTCGGGTGAGTCAGAACCAGGGGAAGGGCTTGTTGGGGAATTTCTGTGGGCAGAGCCAGGGCAGAGTGTGAGTCCGTGCTCAGCACTGTGAGGAGAGTCATTTGGGCTGAAAGTGGACCTGGAACTCACACAAAGAAGGTTGCAGCTTTCCAGGCCCCAGAGATTTGCCAGGGCGTGCGTAGCCGGCCCCGGGGTTAGTGCAGGGCGGGGAGAGGCAGTGCAGGCTGTCTCTCCATACAAAGCACAGGATCCGTGAAAGGATGGAAGCACAGTGAAGCTGAAGCTTGGTACACTTTATTTACACCTGTGCCATGCCAAGCAACTTGAACTTGTACCCTGAGGTTTTTTCATACTGCTGTTTTAAATAACTGTCCTTAAGACTCCTACATTGTCCATGCAGAGTCCAGGAGTGAAGTGAAATTCATAGTTTCCATAATTTCAGATCTTGAAAGATGAATGAACCCATTTCCTCTTGACTGCTCTTGTGGTTGGTGGTGGAATTTCCTAACAGTGGGTGTGGGCAAGCCCAGACAGGTGCTTTGGTGGGGTTATAGTGGGGGTGCCTCAGATAATTTCCAATTGCAGATCATGTCAAATGTGTGTCAGCTTTATAACACTTTATTGGGTTTTCTCTATCTGCTCAAAACTGACTTTATTTTCACCACATTAGTATGGAGACTTCTGAATCAGTGTTTCTCAGCCTTTTTTTCTGTTGCCCCCGCCCCCGCGCACCAGTGAAACTTTAATACCATAGATGTACTGTGTATCTTTTCTGTACTTGGGAGTGATGTCACCCACACTGGGATTGTGTACTCTCAATAATTCTAGCTCCTCCACAGAGAAGCCCATCAATGAGAAAAGGGAGTGTAATGTCGTGGGTAAGAGCTGGACCCAGGTGTGATTTCCAGACCCCGTATTTCTTTCCTGGTGACCCTAGTGGAATAGCTTAACCTCTCAGAGCCTGTTTTTTGACTGCTTGAATGGGAGTAACTGTACCTAGCTAATAGGGCTGCTAAGCATCTGATGAGTTATTACATATTCAAGCTTTGCACAGAGGCTCTCAGTAGTTTCTGTGTCTTTCCTCCCTCCCTCCCCCCGTCTGCCCCCAACGCAGATTGACCTCGCGATCGATGGTGCTGATGAAGTAGATGCTGATCTCAATCTCATCAAGGGTGGGGGGTGAGTATTGTGGGGACTTTCTTGCTCAAGAGTATCTGCTGGTTAATCCTTAGCAAAGCAGAGTGGAAGGCAGAAAATACAAATGGCCACTGTGATGTATGTGAGCTTGTCGTTCTACTAGGAAGTTGGTAGCCTATGGCCGTAGAGCCAGCTTGGCATTTCTAGTCATGAACGGCAGTTTGCTGCCTAGGAACCTTGGTCTCTTCGGTGAGGTTATTCATCTTAATGGTTTCTCTGTATCTGCATTCCTCTGCTAATTCAAATTTTAAAAACTGTGTGAATTAAACCAGATATATTATTGGGGCTAGTTTATTAGGTCTGTGGGCTTAGTGTGGTGTGGGATCTTTGCCTTAAAGCTGCTCTTACCCTTTGTGAGCAATTAGTTATATATTCATTCATTCATTTGGAAAACATTTATTGTATTTCTTTTTTTTTTTTTTTAAAGATTTATCATTTATTTGACAGAGACAGTGAAAGAGGGGACACAAGCAGGGGCAGAGGGAGAGGGAGAGGCAGGCTCTCCATGGGGCTTGATCCCAGGACCCTGGGATCATGACCTAAGCCGAAAGCAGACGCTTAACAATTGAACCACCCAGGCACCCCTGTTGGGTATTTCTTAAATGTTGATTTGGTGGGTAGGGAATGGTGAGTTGAAGAAAGTGAAGTCCTGCTCTGCTGGTTGGTTCTCATAATCAAGCAGACTGCAGTGACACACAACATGTTTAGCATCTCACCGTGCTCTAGCTGTCAAATAGTGGTCAGGACAGGTTGTTCAAGGCTTGCGCTTCTCACATTATAGACCCTTCCATTCTTGCCATGCTCAGATGACCTTTCCCTGAGCGTAGATGCATCTTAGCTAGGAGTGTGCCTGGCCTGACTGGGAACCATTTCTCCCAGACGCAGGCTCATGTTTTTGTAGTCCATTTATTAGAAGCAACATGTCTCAGCTCAGGCTACCTTAACAAAATGCTGTAGACTGGGTGGCTTCTGCAACAAGTTTCTCAATAGTTCTGGAGACTCCTGGCTCTGCCTTGTCACTGTGCCCTCAGGGTGGAAAAAAAGCAAGTGATCTCTGGTGTCTCTTCTTCTAAGGACATTAATCCTATCAGACCAGGGACCCCCTTACAACCACATTTAACTATAACTACTTCCTTAGAGGCCTCATCTTCCAAGTGCACATTGGGAGTTAGGGCTTCGATATATGAAATTTGGGAGGGACACAGTTCGGTCCATTGCATAGCATGGTGGAGTTGGGGATCTCCCTTTAAGAATTACAAATTAAATTTCTCATTAAATAGATTTGGGTTTACTAAAGTATCTGACTTTAGTTTTCAAATTGACTTTGTGTCCTACCCTGTGTTTATTTGCCTCTTCCCATCCCCAGAGGCTGCCTGACCCAGGAGAAAATTGTGGCTGGCTATGCCAGTCGCTTCATCGTGATTGCTGACTTCAGGTACAATGTTGAGTGTTCTGAGCTGTCCACTGGGGAGGTAAATCAGACCCCAACCTCATCCCCATTTTATGGAGGAGGAAATAGAGAAAGGGAGGGACTGTCTGACTTGCTGAGACTGATGACTAGGACTGAGGGCAGTGTCTTGGAGGATTTTGTTCTGTTTTCATGCTGAAAGTACATATTACTATGTTATGTGTCCATTGGAAGGAGGAGGAAATAGCTTGTCACTCTGGTGACAAGAGCACATCCTCATACATTACTCATTTGATCCTTGCAGGGAGCCTCAGAGGAAGGACAGGCCCTGCCCACGGGCAGTGACTCAGCATGCCCTGCTTCCTCTGGGCTCACACATGACCTGTGTTGTGCGTAGTCTTTGACCAGGCTCTCAGATTCTCATTCAAGGAGTCTGTAGAAGGAACGCGCTTGCGCTGAGCATGTGAATTTAAAAAAAAAAAATGTATTTACTTACAAGATATTATAGCTGTGGAAAGAACATAAATAATAAACATCTGTATAGCCACAAGCCAATCATACCCAGTTTTAACATTTTGTCGTGTTTACTTCAAATACCTCATTTCTTAAATAGTAAAACATAGCCAAAATGTTTAAAGCCCTGTGTGTTTGTCCCTGTTCTCTGCCCTTGCCTGCTCACTATGTCTGAATTTGATGTTTGTCTATACCATTGCACTTATTTATATTTATTGTATTTTTTGACTTTCTTCCCAGGAAAGATTCAAAGAACCTTGGGGATCAGTGGCACAAGGGAATCCCCATTGAGGTCATCCCAATGGCCTATGTGCCAGTGAGCCGAGCTGTGACCCAGAAGTTTGGGGGCGTGATTGAACTTCGAATGGCCGTCAACAAGGCAGTAAGTGGCCAGGGAGTTTCCCAAGGGCATTCCAGGTTCTCGGTGTGGTGTCCTCCTTTTTGTGTTGGTTAGGTCCTCTGTTGCATAGCCCGGGTAGTCAGCTTTTATTTATTTATTTTTAATCAGATTACTGGTGTATTTTTAGCATACGAGCTTTATTAGTTTCTGTGTTCAAACTCGTGTAGATATCACTACACTTAATGCAGCGCAGTCTCTGTACAGGTGGGGGCATTGACTCTTTCTCTCAGTCCTTGGAGTTTGATGGTCCTCAGGTGATCGGATCTTTTTACCTGCGGTCTGGGCTGCCGTGCTTCACAGTGGCTAAAAATGGGCTTTGGGGAGCGCCCCGGGGCAGGAAGTTTTCCAGGTTCCATGGTATAATTTTCCTTTTCTCCTCTTATCTCATTCTGTTGTTAAGTGTCATAAGAAGTCGAATTTCCTGGGGGATGTGAACCCCTCCTTAGGAATACGCTCCAGAAAACTTAGTGGAAATGTTTCTCTAAAGCTTCTAAAGTGGACTGCACTTTTTTTCCCCCTCTTACACTTAAATAAACTAGCAAAAGTAATAACCTAAAAACTAACTGTAATTATAGATGTAAGTGTGTAACAAGTTCGGAAGATACAGAAGAGAAAACAAATTATCTGTAACTCTACCCTGATGCATTTTTATGTTGATGTGTATTTTTCTGGTGTTTTTCTGATGCTTTAAAAATCAGTCCTAATCCAGTGGTCGTACAGAGCTCTGAATCTGGTTGCCTCTGTAGCTGAAAAGCCCGGAGGAGACTGTTGGAGAGGGAGGTTCTCTCTCATGGCCGGGGTGACTCTAGACAAGAGCCCCAGCATCCTGCCTTCCTGGGGCTCTTCACTGAACTCCCACGCCCTCGCCTCCAGCCTGCAGGAGCGGCCTAGTTTCCTTGCCTGTGACTGTCAACATTCATGGTCCCAGATGCCTTTTAGTGCTCTAGGAATTTTGGATTAATTATCTAAAACTACCCCCTGCTTTTTTTTTTTTTTTTTTTTTGACCCCAGAACGCATCTCCGCTTCCTGTTTGGTGGGAGTGCCTGCTTAGGGAATGATGGGTGCAATAGTGCTGCCTTATTTTGCATTACTGGGCACCTAATGTGAAGTGGTGAGAATGTTGCACCATGTGGATAAGTCTGCTTCTGTTATTGTAGTTTTTCATTATAATAACAGCTAAGAATTGTTGAGCCCTTCCTGTGAGTCCTCACTGTGGTAAATGCTTACCCATATGGTTTATTCATAAGCTGCCTTCTCAAATATGTATCATTATCCCCTTTTCATAGTTGAGGAATCTGAGGTTCACAGAGGTTAATGGCTCCTCTGAGCCTCCTCTGTACCTATGTGGCTTCAAGACTCAAATTTGGATGCCAGAGTTCCTGCTCATTACTTCTTCATAGCACTGTCTTCTAGAAAGCATGAGGCAGGGATACTGGCTGGAGCGGGCTAATTAAGATACTTGTCTTTGGACATCCCCTTCACTTTCCTGCCCCACTCTGCCTACCTGTATCGACATCCTCTGTAAATGTGGAAAATTACACCTTCTAGGGTCCCGTGGTGACGGATAATGGGAATTTTATCCTGGACTGGAAGTTCGATCGGGTGCACAAATGGAGTGAAGTGAACACAGCTATCAAAATGATCCCAGGTAATGTGAGTGGGGTTCATTGAGTGTAGACACCCATGCACTTTGTAACTGTCCCCTGCCTGTGGCCATAGGAGGCCAGACGGGCGTGGGTTTTGTAAGACTTGGTTTGAAAGAAAAATTTCCTTTGTACCATGCATGGAGTTCCTCTGACTTCGTACCTTTGCTTCCTCCCCCCCCCCCTTTTTTTCCGCCCCAAGGCATAGTTGTTGCTTACCTAGAGGCTTGTTGGTTGTGCATTTCACAACTCATTTCAGTTGGGATAGGCCTGGAGCTGATGGAGTGTCAGAGGGGGTGTGCCTTGAAATAAGCTCACCCTCTCTGCATAGAGCCTTCCATTCCAAAAGCTTGACTGCAGCCTCTTTCATTTTTGTGGGCTCTCTTGTGGGGAAAAATGACTCTGTTCGCCCATACTCATCAGATACCACAGGTGCTGCGCCGCATGTTACAGGGAATGCTTCAGTCCTAGAGCATGGAGTCTGCCTCAGGGAGAGGTCACGTAGACCCGGGGGAAGCTGTGCGTGGCTATGTAGAAGCCATGCCTACAAATACGATGGAATGTGCTAAATTTGCTAAGAGAAGTACCAAGAGTCTTGAGTGCATGTAGGTTGCTTCCTTTGGAGAGTGTGGGGAAGTTCATGGAGGAGAGGTGGCTTTTGACCTATGCCTTAGCATAGTGTAATCTAGACACTGCACTAAGTGTTTAAAAATGCCTCATTTGGGGGCACCTGGGTGGCACAGTGTTAAGCGTCTGCCTTCGGCTCAGGGCGTGATCCCGGAGCTCTGGGATCGAGCCCCACGTCAGGCTCCTCTGCTAAAAGCCTGCTTCTTTCTCTCCCACTCCCCCTGCTGTGTTCCCTCTCTCACTGGCTGTCTCTATCTCTGTCAAATAAATAAATAAAATCTTTAAAAAAAATAAAAATAAAAATAAATAAATAAAAATGCCTCATTTGATTCTCCAGTTGGATGAGATCGTTATGGAGCAGGACATGGGTCACGGAGGTGAAATGACTTGTCCAAGGGCTACATTGCCAAGAGGGGAGCCTTGGGTTGTCTGCCTCTAGACCCTGAACCTTAGTCCTTCTTCGAGTGCCAGGTTGAGGAGGGCTGGTGTGACATGAACAGGTCGGGTGGGAGAGCCTCTGATGCGTGTAGCAGGGATCTGGGCTCCTGGGTAAGGCTGGGTGGGTATGCGTCCATGCCAGAAGAAGTATTGAAGGCCCATACGAGAGGATCAGATGGAGGAAGCAGATGTGAGGGACATCAGTCTTATTGTATTGAGAGACCTAAGATTCTGAGTGGGAAGAGTCCATAGCACAGAATATTCTTGGGCCAAAACTGGCTAATGGGACCAGTATGGTCAGTTTAGCAGATTGTAGTGGCTGAGAGTAGATTCAGGAGCAGACTGCCTGGATGAGGTTTCTAACGCAGCTTCACTTGTCCGTGTGAACTTTGTGCAGTTAGTTAATATCTCTGTGACTAAGTTTCTTTCTCTGTAAAAGAAGCTAATACTAGTGCCTACTTCATAGGATTGTTGGATTAAATGAGTTAAAATGATGCCTAGTGCAGTGTGTAAAGGAGTGTTTGTTGAATGAATAAATCCCTAGGAAGAAAGGATAGTATTGTTTGTTAAATGAATAAATCCCTAGGAAGAAAGGACAGTATTGTCACCATTAATTAAATGTGCTAGATTCTAAGTAATCCATGCTATTTGGGAAAGAAAATGGTGTGAGTATATGCCATGTAATAAGGAGCTAATTCTTCCAACCTTACTCTTTTAGTCTTCGACTGACAATCTTGTAGCAGATTTATTAAGCAAAAAGGAGGAGTTGAATTATGCTTTTTCTCTCACTGAGTGTTCTCATTTAATAGAAGAAGTAATGAGCCAAGAGGGCAAGAGGAAGAGAAGATGTAGAGGTCACTGTTAGTAAAATGGGAGCATTTGCCCCGATAATGCAGATAAACCCAGGGGATTGTATAGGAAGCAGCTCACCAGTGTGGGCGCTGTTCCTCCGTAGGTGGATTTCTTGCAGTGCCCACTAGGTAGCGCTGTTGCTCCTGCTCAGACCTTTCTTGGCTTATCGAGGTATTGAGCTGTCCTTCCTGAGGGAGTTTCTCCTGTATTTGCCCTCTGCCTCAGTAAGTAGAAACTACAGCCTAGAGAAGTCCAGAATCATAGTAGGAACTTAAGCTGAAGAAAATGAAAAAAAGAGAGGCTAGATGTTAAATCATGCTCTACTAGAAGCATCAGTTTGGTTCGTTGCCTCTCCTGTTTTCTCTTTTCTTGCCTTGATTTGGTCTGTCATGATACTGCCGGACCAAAATCCAGGGCAGGGAAGCAGGGCAGGTTTCCCCGTCTGTCCCTGTTGCCCTGCGCTTGCCCCACATACATTTGTGTGTGAGGATGCTTAGAGGACAGCTGGACTGGTGCCTGGCTGGTCACACCCTCCCTTGGATGTTCCATTGGGTTCCACCCAGAGCACAGAGGCTCTATAGAGAGGCCAAAGCTCGTGGATTCTGGGCCCCATGCTCATAGTGAGCCACCTCTGCCCTTTCCACTACTGGGGATGGTCTGTAACCTGAAGAAGGGGTGCTCTAAGATCAGACCTTCGGCTCCTGCCATTTGTCTCTGCTCTTTCTCCAAAACCTTTTCTGAACCTAGTTTGACTTTCTCTGAATCGAGGAGCTGTCACCATGTATTATAGAATTGTTGCAAAGTATGGGTCTTGCATGGCCACGGTGCTACCTTTGGGAAGCTTCAGTTGGTGCAGTGATGTGCCAGGAACCTATACTTCAGCAGCTCCTTTCTCTGCTTCCTGGCTTTTCCTCACTGGTAGATGATTTTATTTGTTTATGTATTGGGAGCCATCTTGTGAAGTTTCAATTTTAAAATTCTTTTTTTTCTAAGATTTTATTTGAGAGCGAGCGAGCGGTCATCAGAGAGAGAGATCATGAGCAGGGGGGAGGGCTAGAGGGAGAAGCAGACTCCCTGCTGAGCAGGGAGCCTGATGCAGGACTCGATCCCAGGACCCTGGGTTCATGACCTGAGCTGAAGGCAGACACTTTGCTGACTGAGCCACCCTGGTGCCCCTTAAAATTCTTTTTGATTGACACTGATCAATATTACAAGAGTAAATGGTGAAAAGTCTCTTCCTTCTTTCCCTCCACCTTTTCCGCTGTTAGATGGTGCTAAATTGCCCTCCATTGATTGCACCAATTTACCCCTCTACCAACAATTTTCCCTACACACTCATCCGTCAAACTTGTTTTCCTGATAGTTGAACAGTAGTAGTATCTCGTTGTGGTGTTGTGTATATATGTAACTATTTTCAGTAAATGTTGCTTACACTTATAGTTAATTCGCATTGCTGAATAGTATTCCCTTTATGTGTGTGAAAAAAATGTTTGTAATGCTATTCTACTCTTGACGGGATTTGGGTGTTACCAGTTTTTAGCTCTTAGGAAAAGTGCTGCTATGAGCATTCTCGTATACATGTCTTTGGATAACCATATGTGTGCCTACCAGTTGCATATATACGTAGGAGTAGAATTGCTGGGTTATTAGGTATGAATGTGTTCAGCTTTGGAAGATGTACTAATAAATGTTTTCTAGAGTGGTTTTGCCAGTGTACTCCTGCTGTCTATGAGTGGGAGTGTCTTTGCATTCTAGTCAAATTTCATTATATACCAAATTTCATTCTGGTGAGTGTGTAGTGGTATCTTGTCGTTTTCATTTGCATTCTCTTTTCAGTAATTAGTTTGAGCACCATTTCTAATGTTTATTGGCCATTTTACATAGCCTCTTGTAAAGTACCTCTTTAAGTCTTTGGCCCATTTTTCTACTAGGTTGTCTGTCCTACTGATTTGGAGAATTATTTATATATTTTGATGCGAGTCTTTTGTTGGATATATGCATTGCAAATATCTTACACTCTGTGGGGAAAACTTGTAAGGCTGATAGTGTGATTGAGCATAATTAGGTGTGTAAATAGCCAAAGCAATCTCAAGAAAGAAGGACAAGGTTGGTGGTATCACAATCCCAGATTTCAAGATATACAACAAAGCTATAATAATCAAAGCAGAATGGTACTGTCACAAAAATGGACACATTAGTCAATGGAACAGAATAGAAAGTCCAGAAATAAATCCATTGCATCTGTGGTCAACTAACCTATGACAAAGAAGGCAAGAATATACAATGGGGAAAAGACAGTCTTTTCAACAAATGATGTTGGAACAACTGGTTAGCTACATGCAAAAGAATGAAACTGGACCATTTTCTTACACTACACTCAAAAATAAACTCAAAATGGGTTAAATGTTAGACCTGAAGCCATGAAACTCCTAAAAGAAAATAGGCAGTAATTTCTTGGACATTGGCTTTTGCAACATTTTTTCTGGATCTTTCTCCCCAGGCAAGGGATAGAAAAGCAAAAATAAACTACTGGGAGTACATCAAACTGAAAAGCTTTTGCACAGTGAAGGAAATCATCAACAAAATGAAAAGGCAGCCTACTGAATGGGAGAACACATTTGCAAATGCTATATCCAATGAGGAGTTAAAATCCAAAATATATTGAAGAACTCTCACAACTGTACACAAAAAACTAATAATCTAGTTAAAAACTGGGCAGAGGACCTCAATAGACATTTTTTCCAAAGAAGACATAAAGATGGCTAACAATCACATGAAAAGATGCTCAGCATCACTAATCATCAGGGAAATGCAAATTAAAACTGCAAAGAGATATCACCTTATACCTGTCAGAATGGCTAGAACCAAAAAGATAAGGAATAACAAATGTTAAAAAAAAATCCAAAAAACAAATGTTGGTGAGAATGTGCAGAAAAGGGAACCCTCATGCTCTGTTGGTAGGAATGTAAATTGATGTAACTACTGTGGAAAACCATATGGAGGTTCCTCAAAAGATTAAAAACTATTATATGATCCAGTAATCCCACTGCTGGGTATTTACCCAAAGGAAATGAAAACAATAATTTGAAAAGATGTATGCACCCATGTTTATTGGAGCATTTTTTTTTATTTTTTAATGATTTTTTAAATTATATTATGTTAATCACCATAGAGTACATCCCCGGATTCCGATGTAAAGTTCGATGCTTCATTAGTTGCGTATAACACCCAGTGCACCATGCAATACGTGCCCTCCTTACTAACCATCACCAGACTATCCCATTCCCCCACCCCCCTCCCCTCTGAAGTCTTCAGTTTGTTTCTCATAGTCCATAGTCTCTCATGTTTCATTCCCCCTTCTGATTACCCCCCTTTTCTTTATCCCTTTCTTCCCCTACCGATCCTCCTAGTTCTTATGTTCCATAGATGAGAGAAATCATATGATAATTGTCTTTCTCTGCTTGACTTATTTCACTTAGCATTATCTCCTCCAGTGCCGTCCATGTTGCAGCAAATGTTGAGAATTCGTTCTTTCTGATAGCTGAGTAATATTCCATTGTATATATGGACCACAGCTTCTTAATCCAGTCATCTGTTGAAGGGCATCTCGGCTCCTTCCATGATTTGGCTATTGTGGACAATGCAGCTATGAACATTGGGGTGCATATGGCCCTTCTCTTTACTACGTCTGTATCTTTGGGGTAAACACCCAGTAGTGCAATGGCTGGGTCATAGGGTAGTTCAATTTTTAACTTTTTAAGGGACCTCCACACTGTTTTCCAGAGTGGCTGTACCAACTTGCATTCCCACCAACAATGTAGGAGGGATCCCCTTTCTCCACATCCTCTCCAACAATTGTTGTTTCTTGCCTTGTCTATCTTTGCCATTCTAACTGGCGTAAGGTGGTATCTCAGTGTGGTTTTGATTTGAATTTCCCTGATGGCTAATGATTTTGAACATTTTTTCATGTGTCTGTTAGCCATTTGTATGTCTTCATTGGAAAAGTGTCTGTTCATATCTTCTGCCCATTTTATGATTTGTTTATTTGTTTCTCGTGTATTGAGTTTGAGAAGTTCTTTGTAGATCTTGGATACCAGTCCTTTATCTGTGGTGTCCTTTGCAAATATATTCTCCCATTCCGTGGGCTGTCTCTTAGTTTTTTTGACTGTTTCCTTGGCTGTGCAGAAGCTCTTTATCCTGATAAAGTCCCATAAGTTCATTTTATCTTTTATTTCTCTTGCCTTTGGAGATGTGTCGTGAAAAAGGTTGCTCTGGCCGATGTCATAGAAGTTGTTGCCTATGTTCTCCTCTAGAATTTTGATGGATTCCTGTCTCACATTGAGGTCTTTCATCCATTTGGAGTTTATTTTTGTGTATGGTGTGAGAGAGTGGTCAAGTTTCATTCTTTTGCATGTAGCTGTCCAATTTTCCCAGCACCATTTATTGAAGAGACTGTCTTTTTTCCACCGGATGTTTTTTCCTGCTTTATCAAAGATTAGTTGCCCAAAGAGCCGAGGGTCCATTTCTGGGTTCTCTATTCTGTTCCATTGGTCGATGTGTCTGTTTTTGTGCCAGTACCATGCTGTCTTTGTGATCACAGCTTTGTAGTACAGCTCGAAATCCGGCATTGTGATGCCCCCAGCTTTGTTTTTCCTTTTCAACAGTTCCTTGGAGATTCGGGGCCTTTTCTGGTTCCATACAAATTTAAGGACTATTTGTTCCAGTTCTTTGAAAAATGTCCTCGGTATTTTGATCGGGATAGCATTGAAAGTGTAGATTGCTCTGGGTAGTATGGACATTTTAACTATGTTAATTCTTCCAATCCATGAGCATGGAATATTTTTCCATCTTTTTATGTCTTCCTCAATATCTTTCAAAAGTGATCTATAGTTTCTAGCATATAGGTCCTTTACGTCTCTGGTTAAGTTAATTCCAAGGTAACGCATGGTTTTTGGTGTTATTGTAAATGGGATGGATTCCCTAATTTCTCTTTCTTCAGTCTCGTTATTCGTGTATAGAAATGCAACTGATTTCTGGGCATTGATTTTGTATCCTGCCACCTTACTGAATTGTTCTATAACTTCTAATAGTTTGGGAGTGGATTCCTTTGGGTTTTCCATATAGAGTATCATGTCATCTGCAAAGAGAGACAGTTTGACTTCTTCTTTGCCGATTTGGATACCTTTGATCCCTTTTTGTCTTCTGATTGCTGTTGCAAGGACTTCTAGTACTATGTTGAATAATAGTGGCGAGAGTGGGCATCCTTGTCGTGTTCCTGATCTTAAGGGAAAGGCTTCCAGCTTTTCCCCATTGAGAATAATGCTTGCAGTAGGCTTTTCATAGATGGCTTTTATGAGATTGAGAAATGTACCCTCTATTCCTACACTCTGAAGGGTTTTAATCAGGAAAGGATGCTGTATTTTGTCAAATGCTTTTTCTGCATCAATTGAGAGGATCATATGGTTCTTGAGTCTTTTCTTGTTGATATGATGTATCACATTGATTGATTTGCGAGTGTTGAACCATGCTTGCATCCCAGGTATGAATCCCACTTGGTCATGATGGATAATCCTTTTAATGTACTGTTGGATTCTATTAGCAAGGATCTTGTTGAGGATTTTGGCATCCATATTCATTAGAGAAATCGGTCTGTAATTCTCCTTTTTGAGGGGGTCTTTGCCTGGTTTGGGGATCAAGGTAATATTAGCCTCATAGAATGAGTTTGGTAGCTTTCCTTCTGTTTCTATTTTTTGAAATAGCTTTAGGAGAATAGGTATTATTTCTTCTTTGAATGTTTGGTAGAATTCCCCAGGAAAACCGTCTGGGCCTGGAGTTTTATTATTTGGAAGGTTGTTTATCACTGACTCAATTTCTTCATAGTTAATTGGCCTATTTAAGAAATCTATTTCTTCCTGTTTCAGTCTTGGTAGTTTATAGGTTTCCAGGAAGGCCTCCATCTCTTCCAGATTGTTTAGTTTTTTGGCATATAGCTGTTGATAAAAGTTTCTAATAATCCTTGCAATTTCAATGGTGCTGGTCGTGACCTCTCCCTTTTCAGTCATAATTTTAATAATCTCAGTCCTTTCTCTTTGTTTTTGGACAAGTTTTGCCAGTGGTCTATCAATTTTATGGATTCTCTCAAAGAACCAGCTTCTAGTCCTGTTGATCTGCTCTACTGTGGTTCTGGTCTCTAATTCATTGATTTCTGCTCTAATCTTGGTCAACTCCTTCCTTGTCAGTGGGTTAGGCCTGTCCCTCTGTTGCTGTTCCAGTTTCTTGAGGTGAGAATATAGAAACTGCATTTTAGATTTTTCTATTCTTTTGAGTGAGGCTTGGATGGCTATGTATTTCCCCCTTAGGACTGCCTTTGCAGTATCCCATAGGTTTTGGACCGTTGTGTATTCATTCTCGTTGGTCTCCATAAATTGTTTAATTTGTTTTTTGATTTCCTGGTTTATCGAGTCATTCTTGAGCAGGATGGTTCTTAGCCTCCAAGTGTTTGAGTTTCTTCCAGGTTTTTCCTTGTGGTTGAGTTCCAATTTCAGAGCGTTGTGGTCTGAGAATATGCAGGGGATAATTTCAATCTTTTGGTATTGGCTGAGACCTGTTTTGTGTCCCAGAGCATGATCTATTCTTGAGAATGTTCCATGGGCATTTGAATAGAATGAGTATTCTTTGGTTCTGGGGTGTAGTGTTCTATATATATCTATGAGGTCCAACTCGTCGAGTATGGCATTCAAAGCCTTTGATTCTTTGCTTAGTTTTTGCCAGGGTGTTCTGTCTATTTCTGATAGTGGGGTGTTGAGGTCCCCTACTATTACTGTGTTCTTATCTATATGTCTCTTTATTTTGGTTAAGAGTTGGCTTGTGTATCTTGCTGCTCCCCTGTTGGGGGCATATATATTAATAATTGTCATATCCACTTGTTGAATACTTCCTTTAAGAATAATATAGTGCCCTTCTGTATCTCTCTCTATGGCCTCTAGTTTAAAATCCAGTCTATCTGATATGAGAATTGCTACTCCAGCTTTCTTTTGAGGTCCATTTGCGTGGAAGATGGTACTCCATCCCCTTACTCTAAGTCTGAATGCATCTTTGGGTTCAAAATGAGTCTCTTGTAGACAGCAAATGGATGGGTCATGTCTTTTTATCCAATCTGCAACCCTGTGGCGTTTTATGGGAGAGTTTAAGCCATTTAGATTGATAGAGATTATTGACAGATATGATTTTAATGATGCCATTTCTCTTTAAAGTCTTTGTATCGGTTGTGACTTGCTGCTCTGTATCACTCTTGGGGCCTTTTTACCTTTATAGAGCCCCCCTTAATATCTCCTGTAGGGCTGGTTTCGTGGTTACGAAATTGGTTAATGATTGGCGATTTTGGAACGTCTTTATTTCTCCATCAATTCTGAATGACAGCTTTGCTGGATAAAGGATCCTTGGCTGCATGTTTTTCTCTGAAAGAGCTTTAAAAATGCCCCCCCAAGCCTTTCTCTCATTCCAGGTCTCTGTAGACAGGTCTGACGTAATCCTGATACCTTTGCCTTGGTACGTGAGAAATTTCTTTGCCCTGGCCGCTTTCAATACTGTATCCTTGGATCTAATATTTGCGAATTGCACTATGACATGCCGTGGCGTAGGTTTGTCCTGGTTGAGCTTGGATGGGGTCCTCTCTGCCTCTTGGACACGAATGCTTGTTCCTTGCTAGATTAGGGAAGTTTTCAGCTACAATTTGTTCAAATATCTCTTCTAGACCTCTGTTTTTCTATTGGAGCATTATTTACAGTAGCCAAGATGGGGAGCAACATAAGTGTCCGTTGACAGATGAATGGATAAAGATTTGGTACATATGTGCAATGGAATATTACTCAGCCATAAAAAAGATTGAGATCAAGCCATTTTCAACAATGTGGATGGTCCTAGAGGGTATTATGCTAAGTGAAGTAAGTCACAGACAAATACCATACACTTTCACTTGCATGTGGGATCTATAAAATAAGACAAATGAACAAACAAAAAAACCAGAAACAGACTATTGGTTGCCAGAGGGGAGGGGCAGGGGGGATAGACAAAATAGGTGAAGGAGGGATTTAAGAAGTCTAAACTTACAGTTATAGAGTAAGTAAATCACAGAGATGAAAAGTACAGGATAAGAAATTTGGGGGCGCCTGGGTAGCACAGTGGTTAAGCAACTGCCTTCGGCTCAGGGCGTGATCCCGGCGTTATGAGATCGAGCCCCACATCAGGCTCCTCCGCTGGGAGCCTGCTTCTTCCTCTCCCACTCCCCCTGCTTGTGTTCCTTCTCTCACTGGCTGTTTCTCTCTGTCAAATTAATAAATAAAATCTTTAAAAAAAATTTAGTCAATAATATTGTAATAACTTATACTGTCACAGATGGAAACTATACTTACCAGGGTGAATATCGTGTAATGTACAGAATTGTTGAATCACTATACTCTATACCAGAAACTTAATCTAGCATTATATGTCAACTATACTTCAATTTAAAGACAAAAGGAAAATAACCGGGAGTGGGGGTTACTTAGAGTAGTTATGGAGGGCCTCAGATACCAGACTTGTGATATCTGAAGGACGGAGAAGAACCATCTCCTTGAAGTGCTCCACGATGACTGGTCCAGCAAGCAGAATAGCGTGAGCAAAGGCCCTGAAGCAGGAAAAAAGTTGGCACATTTGGGTATAGTAGAAAACCAAGATGGCAGGGGAGAAAGGGATTGTAAGAAGAAAAAATAATCTGCATCTCTTCATTGTTCTGAGAGAGGAAAGACTTCAGACCTGTCATTTGTCTGGTGCTGCTCACGGTAGTTGTGTCTGATCCTTGACTCCCTTCTTGCCTTGGGAAGCTGAAACTTAATGCTCTTTTCCATCCTTCATCCTGCAGGTGTGGTGGACACAGGCCTTTTCATTAACATGGCTGAGAGAGTCTACTTCGGGATGCAGGACGGCTCTGTGAACATGAGGGAGAAGCCTTTCCGTTGATCCGGCACGAGTGGAGTGTGTTCACCTTGAGCCCACAGCTGAGGTGGACATGCCTCTACAGGAACCTTTGCCTTAATGTATCTGTGCCAGACGGGCAGCTGGCAGGGTGGGGGTTGGGGGGGTTAACTCCAGTCTTCTGAAGTATTGTTATTTAATGTCTTTTTAAAAAGAGAAATATAAACATATATATTTTTACTATTAAAAATACTTAGTTTTTTTTTTAATTAAAATAGAACTTGATTTCATGTTTTATATGAAACATTTACCAAAAAAAAAAAAAAAAAGGAAAGGGACTGTCTTTTAAACTTTTAACTTGATTCTGCTGGTTAAGCTTCTGAATATTGGGTTTGCTGAGAAATGTAAATCAAAACTTTTCTTTAAACTGGTAAAATGAAGGGCCCAGCCAGCAGTGATTCCCTGATGCCTTACTGGAAATATTAGAGTTTACTTTCCTACCACACTGTTCTGTCGTTAGTTTTTGTTGTAATCACGCACAATCCTTATATACCTATTTTAAGATGAGGTTTACAAAAGTCTGGCGAGTGGAGTGGTGTGGTGTATAGTGACTCAGAGTAAATTGTCAGGGAGAAAGTGGGGTTCTTTCGCAAAGATCCAGGGGTTCTTTCAGACCACTGTCGTGGGAAGCAATTGGCCAGAAATACTTGCCAGTACTGCCAAAGCACTGCTGTGAAATGTGAAATACTTTAAATAGTTGTCTTTTTGTTGTTAATATTTTTCCTGTTCCTTTACTATTGCTTGCATGGTTCATCGTCAGAACTTGTCATTTCCTTATATTGTTTGAGGGTTGGAATAAAACAGTATGGTGCCGTTCTGATTCTTTTGTCTTTACTGGTCGCAGTAGTTTTGCAGTAAAATAGGGATCAATTTTGCACACCAGTTTACATTGGATCTTTGATAAGGGGTGGAATTTACTTGAGAAATCTTGAGCCAAAAACTAGGTAAATATTTCCTTTATTTTTGGGCAGGCTTGACGTCAGTTTTATTCCATAGACTTTTGTCAAAGAAGAGATTATTCTCTTTGTTAATGGAAGATAACTCAGCTAAACAAAAGTTACCAGTTATCCCCAAGTGTTATATTAGTCCGACCCTTAGTCCCAGAAGCTGGCTTNAGAAGGCAGACGCTTAACTGCTGTGCCACCCAGGCGCCCCTACTTGAGAAATCTTGAGCCAAAAATTAGGTAAATATTTCCTTTATTTTTGGGCAGGCTTGACGTCAGTTTTATTCCATAGACTTTTGTCAAAGAAGAGATTATTCTCTTTGTTAATGGAAGATAACTCAGCTAAACAAAAGTTACCAGTTATCCCCAAGTGTTATATTAGTCCGACCCTTAGTCCCAGAAGCTGGCTTCTCTCCACTAATCTTCAGATCGTGTGTCCATTGGGCAGTGCGCTGTCCAGAAAGCCTCAGAGACAGGGAGACGGAAGGCCGCCAACAGCTCGGTGGTAGTTCTGGTTGGGACGGAGGAGCCCAGCCCGCGAGGTGTTTATGCTGAGGGCCTTCATCTCCCCTGTGCCGGCGTGAGACTCAGGACCGTCCTTTCCCTCAGTGTGCCCTCGGGTCGGAGCCTGGGATTGTAACTACCAAGCCTGCCTGCATCTCAGTCCCTGCTAATCCAGGTGGCCGAATGAAAGTTAACAGAACTGGCTTTACAGAGGCTCTCTTTTCCTTGCCAGATTCTTTCTCTTTTTCTTCGCTTTGAAGTGCTCTTTAAAAATGTTGCCTCACACTTTGTTAGGAAACCTGTTGTTAGGAGCAGTTTCGTTTTCAAGCCTCTTCTGGTCTAGGTAAGTTTTGCACAAAATGAGTACTAGATCTTAGCCGAGAAAACCTGATAGAACTAATTTTTGAAATCCTTTCAAGGTCTCGTGGCATGGGTTAAGTTCAAGGATAAAGATAAACAACAAAGCTAAACTGGGTTTCTGAAAAACACCTGCACGCTCCACGTCACATGGACATTCTTAGTGGCTTTCAGGGGCGTTCGCACCTGTGGCCAGAATGTAGTCCCTATGAGCATTGATGTGAGGTTTTCCTTCTCTTGAAAAAAACAAAACCCCTGCTATGCTTGGGGCACACATACAAGAAGTTTGTTCTAGAGGTAAATTTTGATCGAAGGTTCTTCAATAAAATTGTTATTAAATGTGATCTTGTAGGTGATGGATGGAAAAAATTTGCAGGCACATGATGAATCGGGCACAGGGCAGGCTGTAGGTCTGGCTTTTGGGAAAGGTTATAACTGAGTTAAGCAGTCACGCTTCTGGGAGGCATCAAAGGGGGAAAATCACTTGTATTTGAATAAGATCTATTCAATTTTGGTGTCAGCTACAGCTCATAAAGTTTTTATTCATTTATCAGCCTTTTTCTGAGTTCCCATCACATGCCAATTCCTAATGGGCACTAGTGGGAGGGAGGGGACAGAGACAAGTAACACCCCTCTTGTGCTCTAGATGCTTCCACCGTGGTGGATGAGACAGGCGGGTTGACAGGAATGCTGCGATGGAGCAGTAATGTGAAGGCGTCGTCAGCATAGTGGTGAAGAGGGGGGCCAGTGGGTGGGAAAGTGGTTATCAGGTAACTGGCAACAGCCTCTTACCTGTCATCACTCAGCTTGTGCCAGTGCTATTCTGGGCCTTTGCCCTCATCTTACAGCCACTTCATGGTGTGTGTTCTCTTAATTTGCAGAGTGAGAAACAAGTTCGGTTTAAGTAACTTGTTCAGGTCATACACTGGGAAGCAGGCCAGGCTTAACTGGCTCAGGGCCTTACTCCTAATTGAAGGGGGTTGTAGAACTCTGGATAGTTTGCATTCCTTAATTCTTGTGTCCATTGTTTGCAATTTGAGCCACGAATAATTTGTTAAATTACTGAAGTTAGTGTGTGTGTGTGTGTGTGTGTGTGTGTGTGTGTGTGTGTCTGTACGCTCATAGGTAATCCTATAAGATTAATTTCTGGCTTTGGATGAGCTTTCTTTAATGGCGGAAAAGAGTAGAACATTGCACCAACCTAAGGTGAGCCATGGGAAAGTGCACTTTGGAGGAGTCATCCTCTTCTTCCACCACTGACTTCTCCCCCATGCTTGTTTCCTTTTCTCTTTCCCAGGCCTGGGGATCTAGGTAGGCACAGTGGCAACCTGAGGCATGGCTCGCCTGGGAAAGGGTGTTTATGGCTAAGGACTAGGAGTTCCCCTTAGCTAAAGACTCTTCAAGAATGCATAGTTGAACAGAGTTGGTTTTATTGATCCATTGAATGAGGGAAGTCACAAGCCGTGCGGGGCTGTGGGCGTCTCAGTCAGGGGCTTAGGGGTTTGGGCTTGTGTCTGGTGCTTTGGAGGAAGGCTCAGGGAAGCAGGGCTCTGCTCCAGATTGGACTGGGTTAGAAGCAGGAGAATTCTGTGATCAGGTATTTTAAATTTTTACCAAGAAGGTAAGAAGAATGGAGTGAGGCCAAATCTGGGATTGGTAAAGGAGCTGCAGTCACTCAGCCAGAATAGGGGGACGTCTGGTCCTTTCCGTGATTTGGACACTGTTCCCATTTTGACTGTGTTGATATGTAATCATGGAGTCGTCTGGTTTTTGTCTTCACCACAATCGCAGAGTGACCATGTCTGATGGAGTTGTGTGAAATTGTTGATGTTCCACAGGAGAACACCCCGGCGTCACTGTGGGTATCAGGCCAGCTTGTAGTGACACCGAGGCCTGACCGTAGCTCGTACCANGTTGTAGAACTCTGGATAGTTTGCATTCCTTAATTCTTGTGTCCATTGTTTGCAATTTGAGCCACGAATAATTTGTTAAATTACTGAAGTTAGTGTGTGTGTGTGTGTGTGTGTGTGTGTGTGTGTGTGTGTCTGTACGCTCATAGGTAATCCTATAAGATTAATTTCTGGCTTTGGATGAGCTTTCTTTAATGGCGGAAAAGAGTAGAACATTGCACCAACCTAAGGTGAGCCATGGGAAAGTGCACTTTGGAGGAGTCATCCTCTTCTTCCACCACTGACTTCTCCCCCATGCTTGTTTCCTTTTCTCTTTCCCAGGCCTGGGGATCTAGGTAGGCACAGTGGCAACCTGAGGCATGGCTCGCCTGGGAAAGGGTGTTTATGGCTAAGGACTAGGAGTTCCCCTTAGCTAAAGACTCTTCAAGAATGCATAGTTGAACAGAATTGGTTTTATTGATCCATTGAATGAGGGAAGTCACAAGCCGTGCGGGGCTGTGGGCGTCTCAGTCAGGGGCTTAGGGGTTTGGGCTTGTGTCTGGTGCTTTGGAGGAAGGCTCAGGGAAGCAGGGCTCTGCTCCAGATTGGACTGGGTTAGAAGCAGGAGAATTCTGTGATCAGGTATTTTAAATTTTTACCAAGAAGGTAAGAAGAATGGAGTGAGGCCAAATCTGGGATTGGTAAAGGAGCTGCAGTCACTCAGCCAGAATAGGGGGACGTCTGGTCCTTTCCGTGATTTGGACACTGTTCCCATTTTGACTGTGTTGATATGTAATCATGGAGTCGTCTGGTTTTTGTCTTCACCACAATCGCAGAGTGACCATGTCTGATGGAGTTGTGTGAAATTGTTGATGTTCCACAGGAGAACACCCCGGCGTCACTGTGGGTATCAGGCCAGCTTGTAGTGACACCGAGGCCTGACCGTAGCTCGTACCAGGCTACGCTTCCTTTCTCAGGATATGCTCACCCCAGGGCCCGGGAGACCTGCATATTCTATAATCAACTCTTCTTCTGTCTTTGATCAGCAAGTATTGAGCACTTGCTGTGTACTGGACACTGGGACAGAGGAGTCAGGCCACAGATACCCATGACGTGGCTCCAGCCCTCAGACTTCATTGGTGCCATGACAACCACTTCTCATAACTCTTTTCAAATGCCTGAGTTTGCCCGCTTCCTGTCACACCTAGCAGCTGAGGCAGCCCTATTTAGGATTGCATCAGCCTTCACTCTCCACTAACCCGCTAATCAGATGATGTTTTTGACATAGGTTCAGTGCCTTTGCTTTTTTAGTAACCAGTATGTGTCACAGGACAGCAAAACACTCCAATATAGCCTAGCATTCAAATGTGCCCAGGTTGACTCTGCAAGTAAACAACAGTAATGGTGCTTTGAGAAGGTGGACGTGTGTGTGAATGTGGGCAGTCGGGGGGAGGGGTAGAATCCAGAAGGAAGGGAGAGGTCTTCCCCGGAAAGGCAATTCCCCGTGTTCTGTGCACAACACGTTATACACACTGATGAACGAAATAAATTCAGCACTGAAACCCATTCCCTATGTCGGATCAGTGAGAAGCATCTCTCTCAGCAGCAAGGTGGGAAATGACACAGCTCCGTCTTTGGGAACTAGAGCCCCGGCTGCGTCTCTGTCGGCTTTGGCCCAGTGGCAATAAGACTGCTCACTGTCTCCCTGGAGACAGCACTACGTTTGAGGGAGACCCCAGGTTCAGGTGTATCCCAGTCTGAGTTTCAAACAGGAAAGTTGTGCTCATCCTCGTTTTAGTTCAGAAGCTGTTCTTAGTGGCGGGTTGGACCAGTCTGCGGTCACTGATGAGTTCTGAAGCTTCTAGAGCTCTGATCTGATTTTTGCTGCGCTTGGCCCACATTCGTCTGTGCCAGTGGTGCTGTCCCCTGTTTCTTGGTGAATCTGTGACACGTGTTCACAAGGTCAGAGCCCACAGGGAACTGGCATCTGGAGTAGCGTAGGTATGGTCAGGAATGGCACTGCCCAATGGAAACGTGAGCCACATATGGAATTTTAAATATTCAGTAGCCACACTAAAAAGGTACAAAGAAACAGGTGACATTAATTTCAATAAAATCTTTTATTTAACCCAACATATCTAAAATATTACTATTTTAACATGTAATCAATATCTTTCATTTTGTACTAAGTCTTCAAACTACAGTATGTGTTTTACTTCAGCACATCTCATTTTGGACCAGTCACTTTTCAAGTGTTCCATGGCCACACTGGTGAATGACTTAAGTATGGGTGAGCACAGTTCTAGAACTCAGGGCAACTCTGGTGTTGTTGTTGTTCTGGCTTTTTGAAGCCTCCTTTGATTTCTTGTGTGTTCTGTCTGGGGAAGTCAGGGAAAGACTGGTACCGTAGGTGGTCATTTAGCTGAATCTTTAAAAAAATTTTTTAAGTTAAAATTTTTTCAGCCTGAGCGAGATAGACATTTATAAGTACCCACGTAAAATGAACAGGTCAGTGGTGTTTAGTATATTCACAGAGTTCTGCAACCATGACCACAGTCAGTTCTACAACATTTTCATCAACCCAAAGAGAAACCCTGTGTCCATTAGCAGGCACTCCCTATTTCCCTGCCCAGCACCTCCCACTCCCAACCAACCATGAATTCACTTCTGTCTCTCTCATTTCATATAAATGGAATCTTACACTATATGATCTTGTATCTTGCTGCTTTTATTTAGCATAATGTTTTCAAGGTTCGTCCATGCTGTAGCATGGATCAGCCCTTCATTGTTCTTTATTGTTGAATGATATTCCACTGTATGGCTAGACCACATTTTGCTTATCCATTCACCAGTTGATGGACTTTTGGGTTGTTTCTACTTTTTATGGCAAATGCTGCGGCAAAGAATCATGTACACGTTTCCGTACGGGCACATGTTTTCATTGTCTTCTATCTTTTTGTTGTTTTGGTCCTCCTTTACTATCTTCTTTTGATTTAAATAGATACTTTTTAGCATACCTTTTTAATTCCTCTGGTTTTTGTTTTTGTTTTTGTTTTTTTACTGTATATAATTCAGTGACTTTCTCAGTGGTTGTTCTAGTTGCAGAATCTTGAAGGAAGAGCAAAACAGCCAGGAGTGGTGGCCAGGGGAAGAGTGAGATGGAAGGAAGCATCCTATGAAGTGGGAACAGAATGTGCAAAGACAAGGGTTAGTGAGGACCTGGTGGTACAGATACCTTGGAGGAGCTGTGTGTGGCTCACCAGGAATGCTGCCTTCAGGGGGGTGTTGAGAGAAGAGATGAAAGGCAGGGGACGCATACTGATGGGCCGTGTTCACCTTAGCTAAGGACTTGGACCTTAATCCTGCAGTGGGGGTTTTTAGGTGGAGGGGCATGATCAGAGTCCTTGCTGGCTTTAGGGAAGAAGGTGGGATGGATGAGGAAGAGACCGGGCCGGGGTATTAGTTATGAATCTATAGAAGTGGTTGTGAGGGGCTGCCCAGTTTACCGGAAGACTTTCTTTAAGGCTGATGGAATGTTTTCTTTCCAGTGTCAGGGTCCAGCAAGTCTGGGTTGGGAGAGAGGCTTCCAGTGCCAGGAAACATTCTCTCCTGTGGGTATTTTGTCCCAGGCATTAGGCAGTGTCACTAGTTACTGTGAGGGCAGGAACTTTGAAACTTCCTAAATCCAGTTAACTTGAAAGTGTTTGCATTAAAGTGATCCATAGTTTAAGAATCCTACAAATACAATAAGACATAAAATAGAAGTAAGGAATACAATTCTTGGGAAGGGGACACAAATAGTGTCTGTAGAGAAACATCAGTATCTAAAAAGCAGATACAAAAGGCAGATACTGAGTTTAACAGATTTTTTTTTAATTTCCCTATCATCTGAACCCCCTCTTTCTATTTGGGAAATACCTCACTGTGGGAACTTGCTGTGGGCATATCTCCCCACCCCCTGCCCTCTACTGAAGTGGAAATGTCCATTCTCCCTGCTCCCTTGCAGATGGGGCATGGACCAGGGCTTTGCCAATTGGCTGTTCCTGCCCAGGGTTTGCACGGAAAGACAACATCTCAGTTATCTATTGCTGCGTAACAAACCACCACAAGACTCAGCTGCTTAAAACAACCATCATCTTTCATTTGTACACAGTCCTGTAAGTTGATTAGAGCTTGGTGGGATGACCCATCTCTGTTGCATGTGGCTTCAGCTGGGGCAGTTTGACTGAAGCTGAAATGTCTGGAGAATGCCCGGGCCTCTCACTCTCTGTGGCCCATCTTAGGCTTCCTCACAGCATGGTGGCTGGATTCCTGGAAGGGGCATTTAGGGCTTCCTCAGAAATTGTACGACGTCAGTCTCACTTTTATTGCCTAAAGCGAGTTGAAATGCCAGCCCAGATTCAAAGAGGTGGAGAAATAGATTCCTCCTCTTGAAGAGGGAAGGAACTGAGGCAGAATTCGCAAGGAATGACAGGGAATGACAAAGATACAAGAGCAGTTTAATGTTCATTCTGCTGGTAGCATCCAGAATTCGGTGGTGGGTGGCAGCAGTACCAAGAACAACACTCAGGAGAGCGGCATCAACACTGGCATTTATTCAGACTATTTTAGGATAGGTTCTTGGTCGTATTTCCAGCCTACCAGGTTTCCTGGCTTCTATTTTTTGAACCTAATTTTCCAGCCTTCCCATCCATTTTGAAGCCGCATGATAAATGCTTTCAGTAAACCCCATTTCTGCTTAATTTAGTTAGAGCCAACTCTTGTTAGCATCAAAGAACACTGACTGATGCCCCAGTCAATAAGAGAATCACTAAGAGCTACGTAGTAAAATAACTTACAAAAGAGGAAATGCACACAATTAATAAACACCTGAAAAATGTTCTACCTCATTAACAAAACAATACACATCTAAATTAAAACAGAAACAAGATGCCTTTTTTTTTTTTTTTGTCTAGCAAATTATCAAATAAATGAATGTGATCAGAGTTGCAAAGGGCATAGTGAGAGAAACTCTCTTAGACCTCTGGCTGGGTTGTGAACTGGTCTAACTTTTCTTCCTGGGGATTTTTGGGGCAATATTTACCAAGAATCTTTAAATGAATCATTCCTTTTAATTCCTTTCCAAGAATCTAGTTGAAACAAACACTTAGAAATGTAGATATAAATGTTTGCATAAGGATTTCCATACCAGTGTTACATTTTAGCAGTCATTGGAAACATGATGCAAGTCCATTACAGTGTGGTGTAATGAGATATTATGCAGCTTTTAAGAACAGTTTGTAAAGAACTAAAGATACAGAACTTTTACAGAATAATATTGAGTGATAAATTAACCCAAAATTATTGATGTGACTGTATAACAGTCAGGATCTAATTGAGAAAGCAAACCACTCTAGGTATTTTGAACGAAGGGAATTTATTACAGGAAATGCTTCACAGGTGATTCGAAAGGCAGAGAAGCCAATCATTATGTTGAAGCAACCCAGAAATGAGCAACAGCAGAAAGCCACTTCACTCCCAGGGCTGGAGAAGGTGCCCAGAAGTTGGGCAGTTGGTGGAATCTAGAATCATAAAGGAGATGCAGCCACTGGTGGAAAATTCCTCCTCAAAGCAGAGAGGGACAAATATCTTGGTTTATCCCTTCTTCTCACTTTCCAATCTTTTACCAGGGCCTCCCATTAGCCAGATCTATCCAGAAGCCAGATCTATCCAGAGCCAACGGCAGGAAATGGATCAGAGGGTAGATGGGCAATGACTCTGCCACACAGCATGATCTCAACTAGATACAAATTGTGCGTATTGAATGTTGTTAAAAGTAGTTATTTTTGCTGATGGGATTATATAGGATTTATTTTCATATGTTCTGTATATTCTAAAGACCCCAAACAATATTAATAAAATAAAAAATGGCAAGTGTGTGTGTGGGAGATGCCAAGTAACATTTTTATGTAAATAAAAAGTATGTAAGTATGGATGTGATACAAACAACAGAATTGTAGACACGGGGCCTCTCATTAAGCTCCAGACTTTTGTCAGGGGCCTTCTGAGGGCTGGGTGGGCTCGCTAGGCGGGGGCCAGCAGGGGGCGCTCCAGTCCAGCACAACAAGGCCTCCCTGGCTGAGACTTACAAACTGGGATTTCCATGGCCTTTGTAGAGCAGGAGCCTAAGGGGGCCATTGCCCTGTTGGCTAGCCAGGGCCCCCAGAGGTTTGCCTCTGCTAGTCTATCTCAAAGCTGCCCCCTTTCCTTTTCCCATTATAGGCTATTGGGAGGAGTTCTGAGAAAGCCAACCACCTCCAGAGCTCGTAGGTCCGTCCACATCCCTTTGGAGTGTTTGGCTTGTGTGTCCATTGAACCTTGAGCCTTACTGTACCGATTATGCTTGCACGGAGGAACCAGTGGTCACCGGGTAGAGCTGTCAGCCCTAAATGTCATATAAAAGTAAATGGTCTGTGAAACCGTCTTGGCTTTTTCCTAAACAAGTACCTCAGATTGATGAGTGCAAGACTCCACATTGTACAGTTTCTGCTGTTTCTACAAGCCATCTTACCTAACGTGATCCACTCTGAGAGATCGGTTTGGGCCACTCAACCAGCAAAGTATCAGGAGTCATGAGAGCTGCATTTTTCAGGACATTTTTTTGCAGTTAAGATGTGTATCACCCCCTTTGGTTCTTCTGTTCTCTTCTCTTTGTCTGCTGTCCGGGGTCCACAAAGCTTTCCCACTTCTGAAGGGGCAGGCTGAGCTGGGCTGGGAATTCCTGCCTGCCTGAAGTTCCTTCAGGATTTTTTTAGGCTGATAGTTTTTGCCGGACATCTATATACAGGCCTTCACCGGTTTTAGGAGATAATTCGAGGGAATGAGGAAGCTTTCCGAGGGGAGAATGAGTCCGACTTTGAGGAGTGGACTCTGCAGAAATGTCATGGGGCTCTGATATTGAAGTACCTGTAGCCCCAGGAGCAGCTGTCCTGCTCTCTGCCACTAGGGCCCCCACAGTGAGTGCTTTCAACCTGCTGCTCGTACAGAAACTCTGGGGTAAGAGCTGGGTCCTTGAGTTGCCCCCAGGGCTGTGATGGGTTCTGGGTTGTGTACCCATCACAATTTGCTGTGTGTGTGTGTGTGTGTCTGTGTGTGTGTGTGTGTGTGTGTGCGTGTGTGGTGTATTGGAAAATCCAAGAGAGGTCCGGTGAAGTGGAGGAATAATTTCATGTAATTCTGCATAGCTTGTCCTTTCCCTCCCTCCCTTCCTCCCTCTCTGAGAGGGTATGCTTTTATTTATGTGGCACCCCCCCCCAGATAAGTACAGAATGCTTTATACCTTTATGCTTTTCTGTTTTGGGAAATGAGATAAAACCTCGTAAAGGAAAAGATTGCTTTGGTGAAATGTACATTTGGTGAAATGCACATAAAGAGAGTGCGTAATAAAAACACAGAGATGAAGGATAAGAGAGGGTAATGGATGTAATTTCAGTTGTGAAAAATGAGCATGTTTTCATCAACGTAAATAATTTCAGGCGTGAAAAATTGATTCTCTGAATAAGCATGAACCCAGGCTGATAATGTTTGCGAGTGTTGATCTTGGAAATTCTCAAGGTACTTTGGAGAGCCGAGAGTTTGTGTTCTCTGGGTTGATGCCTTAGATCACCTCCTCTCTATTAAGTACAGTTTTCTTGGGTTTTAGTTAACGCATTCTTATTTTTTATTGAGCTACAATTCACGTACAATAAAAGTCACAACAGTGCATTCTTGTTTCTAAAGTAGATCGCTATTTTATAAGATGTGAGCATAGAGAGTTTTATATTTATGTTTAAACATTTTGGGGAGAAAAGAGGAATCCTTTTTCTAAGTAACCTTATGGATTTTGTGTTTAATTGTACCCACGTGGCAAGTAGTCAGTGATTATAAATTCATTTCATGGGGCAAAATATATTTTTTGTGTTTTCCTTTTTGTAGGAACCCTGTTGGATCATGTCTAATTCTGAGTGTATATCAGATATAAATAAGGCCAGAGAGTAAATGATCCAAAATATTTATCCAAATGAAAGATTTGAGAGCTTATTTTTCTGTATAATTTTCTAGAATATAATCAGTACTTTTATAATCTGAATTTTATAGTAAGGATAATTTTATTTATTTATTTATTTATTATAGAAAGGATAATTTTAAATGAATCCTCAAAATTTTGGTTTTAGAAGTTATTCAAGAATTCTTTTTCTCTACAAGGAGAGTTTGTACAACTTGTACTCCATGTCTAGCTTGTATCTTTTCTAACATACCAGCTTTTGGTTTCAGTCCGTTTTATTAAAAAACCTACTTTAGAGCTAAAATACTTTATTAAGAATTTCTTAATCTAGGGGCGCCTGGGTGGCACAGCGGTTAAGCGTCTGCCTTCGGCTCAGGGCGTGATCCCGA